>NC_141031.1:28325000-28692500 GCF_052040795.2 Danio rerio | reverse complement strand
TTTAAATAATATAAATCTGTATTTTTATATAATGTGTTTTTATTTAATTAATTCTTGACTCTTTTATTCCTGGTTATGTAAAGCACCTTGAATTGCCACTGTGTATGAAATGCATTATATAAATAAACTTGCCTTGGCTTGCCTTGCCGTGCATTGACATTTTAGTATTTAAAATAGTATAAGGTAAAATATATGGAGAAATATATCATAAATATATAACTATAACAAACTTAAATAAAGAATAAACTTAAATAAGTAAAACAAACACCAAATGTACAGGCAGTTGAAGTTATTAAGCTTATTAAGATTTCTGTACTGTAACATAAAACTAGACCAGACTATATATCACTTTAAACTATTGTAAATGTTAATAAAAGTCACTTTTTTAACTTTTCAATGTCATTGAAAAAAAGTTTAAGCTCCCATGATGCAATTCAAAACAGATAATTGAAAAAAAAATAATAAAAACATGATTTATAAAAACAAAATAAAACTGCTAATTTATGGATATTTTTACAGTGTACATCTATAGGCTGCAAAAAGCACCTAGATGTACATTATTCCATTTATTACATGGCTACTATGTCACAAAATTGGACACAAAACAGCTGTAATAATTTACTAACACTTTAAATCAGGGGTGCAGAAACTATTTTGTATGAAGGGCCAAAAACCAAATATTATTGAGAGCCATGGGCCGAAGATACACATACCAAACAAAACTACAAAACATAATCACATTTATGACACTGGAGTTCATTGCTGAATACACTAGTCAATTAGAATCTGCCCTTATCTTGATTCTCTCACCAAAGTCTCTGCTTTATCCGTTATTTGTCGTATGTAAACAAAATCTGATTTATTTACACCATTTAAATTGAAATGTTTAATATCAGACCAACTTTGGCCTATGGGCCCTAATTTCAAGTAGGTATTGCTGCAGCCCGAAGATCTCCAAGTGGGAGGGATTACACTGCAAGTAGATTGGGTGACCTCCAAGTGGGAGGGACTTATGCCACAAGTAGCTTGGTTTTAGGTGGTGTAGTGGGTAATGAAACTCAAGTTACTGTGAGGTTGGGGTAGGTGCAGACATTCATAAAGCACAATATTGCTCTCTGTGTCATGTACAAGGCGTTAAATAATTAAAAACTCCAGGTTTGTACAGCCCACTTGGAGCTCAAGTTCCACCCACTTGGAGCTGGCTCCGACCTCTGTTTATACCATTCTCCCTAGTTTAGGCATCTCTGCTTTATATAAACAATGCTTGCAGAAAACAGGCTGTATGCACACAGACTTTTTAAATTCAGTCCACCAGCCCCAGGGCTTCTAGTTAATTGTTATCCCATACAAAATCCCTGTGTTTAAAGTCTAATTTATTAAAAAAAGAAAAAAAAAAAAAAAGGGGATCCTAACCTCCTGGCTAAGATACGATATAAAGTGGGACCAAACCAGGAGTTCTGCACTAAATTAGATTTTTCTGCGTCATGTCTTTAAAATATGGAAATTAAGTGTTTTCAATTGAATTTCTGCGCTAGCCTGCCGATAACGACAATGCCTGCGTTTAATCTGTTTTTCATTTCTTTTTACGCATTAACAACCAAATAGATTCTTAAGTCTATGTTATGGAATATATTTGAATTACATCACAGCATCGATGCTGTAAAAGGAACGTAATGAAATTGAATATAGTCACATTAGGCTTTCACCGGAAATTCATCATTGGCTGTAAAACACTAGCTGTGCATAGAGCCCATTGACGTAAGTTTTATTCAGGCACAAGATGGCTCCAAACAGGAATAGCATACTTGAATGTGGTCATTGACCCATCAGAATCAAATCATTCATAATGAACACTGTATTCCATAAAACATAAGGGATAATTAATGATAGCACACAAACATAGCAGAGACATATCTTTGGCGTTCATCTGAAAAAAAGTATTTATTAGAGCATTTGCTCATCTGCAAATCGTCTACTAGATTTACAGATTTGTGTGTGTTGAGCACCTGTCAGCTTTAATTGTGGGGAAAACTGGATAATTTTGAGCTTTTGTCAGTTAATTTTATCTTCCGGGTTTAAAATCATTTTTGGGGCGGGATCAAAAACGGTGATGTAGCTGAGTTTTCTCATCCTATGAGCAGACCCTGCTTCTTAATTATTCATGAGAGCATGTGCTTACCCGAAGGCAAGGCAGACCTGCCAAGCTGTGAGACCCAATTACTGCGTGAGACTGCGGCCACGCATGGCATGCAGTATTTAGTCGCTCATGAAGGGTCGTATGTGTTTGTTTCCATGATTCACAGGGTTTGTTGCATGTTTTTCCCCGTGTTGCTGTCAGGGTCGATACAGCAAAGCTGTTGGTTTGCAGCATGCATTTTTTTGTTGGGAGAGCTGTACGAGTATTTCTAGAATGGTGGACTTTGTGTTTTATCAATTGAGTTTGCTACCATTCAGACACATCGCCTGTATCAGGGTTGTTGTGTTCGCCTATGATTAAAATCCTCCAGATTACCGGCAGAGCTAATGGTTGGAATATATAAGACAAGAGACTTGCTGCACTGCAATCCACTGTGTCTGCATTCAGACCCGGTGATTGAGGAGAAGTCCTCCTCATTTATAATGTTTACATGATTATCTTTATAATAATATAGCAAGTTGTGGTTATGTTCATATGAAATTACGCATAACATGTAGCAGGGTGTTAAATTACTGTTTAGTTCTTTGCATTTTAACTTTGTAAACTATAAAATCATGAGTCTCCTCACAGTTTGCATCTCATTTGGTGACTGACAACTGACAACAGTTGTTTACTCCCCTCTTTCTCCCCCTGCTCTGCTAGCCACGCTCATTCTTCCTTCTGCTCGCAGGGCTCTACGCCCTTCATGAAGCATTTTTTGAAACAATTCTGAGGTAGATGAACCGTAGACGGGGGTTTCATGGCCCTTTAAATAGATGTTTAAAATATGTCATATATCCCTATTTCTTCAGGAGACTTTGAACAGTGCAGATTTTTTCCAGACTAAACTATCTTTATAATACAGCTTGCAGACATACCTGTAAAATTAACAGATCAAATGATATATAATTTTTTTAATATTTCAAGTTGTATATTGTAAGATAAACATACTTCATTGTAGAAGACTACCTTCATTACTTCTCTCAAAAACATTTTCCATTATAAAAACTGTCTCTGTACTCCTCTCTTTCATGTAGCAGAGTTAAACACCTAAGAAAAATCACACATTCCCTATAAACGGAGGCATGTTACTGTGTTTAGTCTATACACGTGTGTTCAGCACATGTTGTGCACAGAGCAAGAGGTTCACAATGAATGCTTGTTGGGTCAAGCCGAGAAACTGTGACCAGATGTGAACATGCATCCCTTGGAGAGGAAGATGTCTTATTCTCAATCTTTACACACAAGACGCATGAGAAGAAACTCTGGAGTTGGATTGATTTGGGATGTGAACTGTTCTAAGCATCTGGATCACAGACAGAAGGGTATCACAGGTGCTGACAGCTCTTTCTGACAACCGAGTCTCAGTCACGATTTATGCTAAAAGCGTCTTCAGGTCTGAATAGAAGAGATTCACATGCATCAAACGCAATCTAATGACTGAACTCACGAGTGCCCCCTTGTGGCCTTTACTAATAGGCTTCAGACCAATTATTTAAGATGAAAAAAAAATCCAATTAAGGAAAGTTCTTCACGTTTTAAATATGTAAATGCACATTTATATATTATACATATTAAACATACATATTATACATACATTATTTATTCGTTTTCTGATCTGATTGTCAGATATACAGTATGATATCCTCTAATATCGGGCTGTATATGGGTATGAGCCATAAATTAGCTTTTATTTAAATTTACAAAAATTTTAAAACAACTTTTGTAATCGGTGAACACAATAAAACCACATACAAAAATCCCAAAATGAACGAATAAATAAATGATTAAACAAAATGATATAAGCTAATAATAAAAAAACAGATTTTAACCTCATTTATAATCTGTGCTCATTTTTGTATGATCTTGTTTTAGTTTTGTACTATTCATTAATCAAAGTAATACATTTGCCCAAAATATGAGGATAAAATAGCCTGCCAGAAAAGGTCAGCACTTAACCTCTGTGTTTTCCCTGAACAATAAATGATAAATAGCTTTTTGTATACCTTAAGTTGTCTATTTACAGACTACTAAATAAATAAATAAAAATCCTGATGCAAAGTGACTACAGAACAATGTGACAATTCTCCTCTAGTTTAAGGGTAAAAGCTGAACCCATTCATTAAACCACGCCATCAAGGCACATTTTGCCACACTGTGACGTGCGGTACGAGCTGGTTTGTGATGGTCCAGCTTTACTTTCACCAATGGCCCGTCGTGATGTGCCTCTCCCAATTCTGCGACCCGACCGACCAGCTACATTGGGGAAGCTCCACAAGCTCCAGTCTCCATCCGCCATTTTCAGCACACTGGAAAGCAGGTAGACCAAAAAACTCCACAGAGCCGGTAAAAACAACAGGTAAGTGTTCCAGTCCTCGTGTTTTTTTATTTATTTCAAACAAGCCTTTCGCACCGCTGCTCTGAATGGCAGGGGGAAACGGACACCTTGCTCGGAGTGACTTGTGCACTTATGAGAGCTCGGATTGATGATAACAATAAAACCTGTTCGTCCTGCCAGTCCATAAAGCAACTCGAGGGCAACAAGCAACATTTTAGACAACTTTTCCTCTCACAGAAGATTCCTCGCGCGAAAATGTGAACATTTGAAGAGTGTTTAAAGCGCGGTGTGTGTGTGTATATATGTGTGTGTGTTTGTTTGCATGGAAGAGGGGAGGATACAAAACCTGAAGAGATTTTTGCACGAGCTGCTCAGTTACTTCACAATTTAACACCTTCCAATATCCGTGACAATATTTTAAGCACGCGGATGCACTTTAGCATTCAGCTTCATCTTTGTTTTGTTTGATTGGAGTTTATCATAATTATCTTGTGGAGCATTTGAGTATTATGTGTCAGCGCGTTTAAAATCCGGTTCTGGATATCGTCTAAGTTTCTGCTGGTGATTCTTGAATGAATTGGGAAACTTTTTTTTCGCTGTTGGTTATGTAAACCATCTTCGGCTGTGGGTGCTGAAACGCCTTCCTTCTTTGTCCCACAGCCACCGTCTGTTATTAACAAAGATGACACCACAATGAGATACTTCTCATTCATCTCCGGCTTTTATTCAGACTCTCCTGCCTCCCGAAGAACCTTCGAGTAGTGGAGAAAAACTGGTTTTCTTCCTATTTTTTTAATACAGTAGGAGTGTGGAGGTGTTCAGATGAAATCTTAACTTAAAGGTGCTCTCAGCATTGTTTTAACTAATAAAAAGTTCTTCATGTGAGGAATTTAAGAATATTTTTAAGAAATGTTATTGGAATTATGCATATTCATATTACAATAAGACTTAAGGCACATCAGTGTTGCAGAAAACAAGATTCTACACCCTCATCTTGACAATAGAATGATGTTATATAACGTATAGCCTATACTGGTGACGAACCAAATGGATTTCAAGCGTTTAAAAAGTGTAATTAAATTGTCATCCATTAGACTGTGTACTGTTTAATTTTTATTCTGAGCAACAACAAAAAAACAAAAAACAAAAGACATTTTAAAATAGTGTTAAGCAGCACAATAGTCTCAAAATATGATTTTTAAAAGTATAATGACATTTTGTATTATGATAGTATTTTAAATTATTTAATAATTAATGGTTGTTGTTTAGGGCAACAGGGTGGCTAAGTGGTTAACACAACTGCTAGAAGGTCACTGGTTCGAGTCCCGTCTGGGCCAGTTGGCATTTCTGTGTGGAGTTTGCATGTTCTCCCTGTGTTCGTGTGGGTTTCCTCCGGGTGCTCCGGTTTCCCCCACAGTCCAAAGACATGAACTGAATAAACTAAATTGGCTATAGTGTATGTGTGTGCATGTGAGAGTGTATGGACGGTACTGGGTGGCAGCTGGAAGGGCATTCAAAGTGTAAAACATATGCTGGATATGCTGGCGGTTCATTCCTCTGTGGTGACCCTTGATGAATAAAGGGACTAAGCCAAAAATGAATGGTTGTTGTTTACATGTTTACATTACATTTTCATAAAAGCTAGTTAAGAATTACTAATAACAATCTCTTCACTTTTAGTTATTAAGAATAATTAATTTGATCAATACTTTATTCAAATATTTTATCAAGCTGATGACATCGGCTTGAGTTGTTCTACCGTTGTGTAGTTAACCACAATGTATACTTTTTTTTTTACAATGTATACATGTTGCATAACAGTAAAAATTATAGCTTATTAAATCCATTGTTGTCCATTATATACATATACGTACTTAAAGATATGTCAGTAGTATGAAAACTGAATAAAAACCAAGCAAATAAAAGCGGTTTGGTGTGTTGCTGGCGCAGTTAGTTACACCCAGGACAATAGGTGTCAGTATAGGGCTTAAAACTAATCATTTTCATTCATTCATTTTTCTTCGGCTTAGTCACCTTTATTCCCCAGGATTCGCCACGGTTGTTGCTAGATCAGATATATTTATTAAATTTCCCATTAATTATATTTTATTAACGTCTAACCCCACCCCAACCATAAACCCAACCGTCACAGTAATGTAAAGCAGTAGTTGTACCGAGTGTTATTTATGCTGTCAATTAAATTACCCAATAAATTGAGCTGTGTTTTATTAACATCTACCCCCACCCCAACCCCAAACCCAACCATCACGGTACTGTAAAAATATTAATTATTGTTATACAGTGTCTTAAGAAAATGCTGCTTTATTGATGTACTTCCGCACTTCCAGCCAGCCGCGTATCAGATCTAGACTTTACTGGTCGCCACAGTGGAATGAACTGCCAACTTATCCAGCATATGTTTTACACCGCAGATGCCCTTCCAGCTGTAACCCAGTGCTGGGAAACATTCCTACACACTAATTCACACATAAACTACGGCCAATTTTGTTTTGTCAATTCACCTAACATGTCTTTGGACTGTAGGGAAAACCGGAGCACCCTTAGGAAACCCATACGAACACGGGGATAGCATGCAAACTCCACACAGAAATGCCAACTTATCCAGCTAGGACTCGAGCCAGCGAACTTCTTGCTGTGAGGCAACAGTGCTAACAACTGAGCCATCGTGGTGCCCCACTAATCATATTATGAGAAGAAAATGCAGCATTTTGAGGTATATTTTATGCATGTAATTCAACTATTTTTTAGTCCAAATAAACAAAATTTTCAATACTAGATAATTGTAAATATTTTTTGAAGATGCAACTAGATAAAACACTAGATAAAACACTTAAAACACTTTAAAAATGAATGAAAGTTAACATTAATACAGATGTTTCATATCCAAAGTTTCTATATTGTTGTGGTGTTGAAAGTTTAGTTCACTCAAAAATAATAATCCTATTTTTAATTACTCATCGTCATTTTTCCAATCATCCAGTTATTTTTGATGAAATCCAAGAGCTCCCTCATCCTCCATAGGCAGAAACGAACCATCCCATAGCAATCAATGAACCGTCCTGAGAGTCATATGAAAATGTATGATTTTAAAAAGGAGGCGTACTTAATTACAAATGAGATATTCATATCAATTACTCACTAAACTTAAACTAAACTTAGGGCTGCTTGATTATGGGAAAAATCATAATCACAATTATTTTGGTCATTATTGTAATCATGATTATTCCAAACGATTATCAGTTAAAGTCAAAATTATTCGCCCTCTTGTGATTTTTATTTTTATTTTTCAAATATTTTACAAATGATGTTTAACAGATTCAGGAATGTTTCACAGTATTTCCTGTAATATTTTTTCTTCTAGAGAAAGGCTTATTTGTTTATTTTGGCTAGAATAAAAGCAGGTTTAAAAAAAAAAAAAATATATATATATATATATATATATATATATATATATATATATATATATATATATATATATATATATATATTTTTTTTTTTTTTTTTTTTTTTTTTAAGGTGATTGGTATTAGCCGCCCTAAGCAATATATTTTTTTTGATTTTCTAACGAACAAACTATACAATGATTTGCCTAATTACCCTAACTTGCCTATTTAACCTAATAAAGCCTTTAAATTGCACTTTCATCTGAATACTAGTATCTTGAAAAATATGCAGTAAAATATTATGTGCTGTCATCATAGCAAAGGTAAAAGAAATCAGGTATTAAAAATGAGTTATTAAAACTATTATGTTTAGAAATGGGTTGAAAAAAAAACTTCTTTCCATTAAACAGAAAAGAGCAACTAATAATTCAGGAGGGCTAATAATTCTGACTTTAACTGTATACACTTATTTTCCTCCCTGTAAATAAGAAGAGGGAAGTAAATACAATAAAATAAAAACCTGAAACAAACTGTGCTATAAGCATCTTCACTGTGAGAATGAAACTTTAATTAAACTGTAGCTACAAAAGCCCTTCAGACAAGAGCAGTGAGTGATTTTCTCCTTTGGTTGTTTGATTATTGATAAAAAGTCAGCAGCAGGAATATTGCGTGCTGTCACTTTAAAAGCAGTACGGTTCTGATTTATGATTTCTCTTTCACTTATCATTTGATTCTCAACTCGTATGTCTATTACATAAGTCAGGGTTAATATGAATAATCACTAAACACCGCGTTTTGACACAAGTTTGCATGTATTTGACCATTAAAGCGCTCACATTAAGATGACTTTAGATGTGTGTACTCTGCTCGTTTCTGAGACCCTGTTTACACTAATATGAGGCCGAGCGCATACAGACAACAGCATGCAATCTCTTTCACGCTTAAGAAACATGGATGATTGAATGTACATCAATGAATGATGCTCTTCCTGTGCTGCAAAAGTTACATTACAGTACATGCTTTACTGATTTTTTTAGAGATAAGTGTTTTCTCATAATAGTTAGGAGCCGAGATCGAAACTGAATTTCAATTACTTGCGCAGCCGTAAACTAAAACTAAAGTTACGAATTGTCAAACTTTTATCACACAAAGCTGTTTTTTTTGTGCGAAAAAACTGCGTAAAAATGATTTTGTTCGTCAATGTTTTCATTTAGCATTCAGTCAGGGTGCACGTTTACTACAGCTGCCATGAAGCACCCATGTGTTGTTTTTAGATTGTTTTTGGTTCATTTTCTGCATACATCATATTTTCATACATTATAATGGGACAGAGCTCTTGAATTTCATCTAAAATATCTTTATTTGTGTTATAAATATGACCAAATGCCTCAAGGGATACGAAGGATATGGGTGGGTAATTAATAACAGAATTTTTATTTCTGGCAGAGTTAACCTTTTTTTAAACTACGTTTTTTTCCCCAACATTACTTGAATACACCAAAAGACTAGAGTCAGCTACAGTAAACTGATCAAGTGCACCTTTAAGAGTAAAATCCTGGCATAAAACGCTGGTGTCAAAAGGTATATAAAGTTGGTAGCTGAAGTTTTCATTTTAAAGTTCACATTTATGAGACTAGTGCTAGTGCTGCAGACTAATTATTTTTCCTGTCAGAAATAAAAGAATGAATCCTTAACGACCGCAGGATCTCTGAGCACAAAGACTATTAGACACTCGGAAAGAACGCTTCTTCCTTTTTTCTCTGTGACCACACGTAAGGCGTCTGTGAATTAGAAATCACATCTATTTTTAGTATAATGATATCATGAATAATTTCTGCAAACCTCCATCCAGACGGAAAAGAAAGAAAGTGAGGGAGAGTTTGATATTGATGTTTTAATCTGATTGTTTCAACACTATTTCTGTTGTGTTTGCCAGCCAGCGGAAGCCTAAAATCTGTCTTCGACCTCCACACTTACATAACAGCGTCACATCAGAGAAACCCCTTGTGTGTCATGCTGTTTTCTCAATTTCCTCTTATTCTCTGTTGCTGTCATCCAAACCTGATGACAGTGTTCTACTTACCGTCCTGTCAGCTTGCGTTATTGCTCTCTTCTTAGGGTATGAGACCAATTCTCTGCAGACCCACGACAAGACGGATCAGTATTTGCCTGAAATGGTGGGCTTTTTTGCGCTTGTACGTCTGACTAA
Organism: Danio rerio; assembly: GCF_052040795.2. Taxonomy (NCBI): domain Eukaryota; kingdom Metazoa; phylum Chordata; class Actinopteri; order Cypriniformes; family Danionidae; genus Danio; species Danio rerio. The sequence continues at coordinate 28,682,373 of NC_141031.1, read as the reverse complement.
ATGATGTTTTTTTTTGTCGAGTGTTATCTCTCAAGTGGCTGGCTTGATTTTTGGTGAGGTTGGGTTAATTACAAACAGTGTGAGGCCCTTGGTAATAGATACTGTTTATAGTCTAAGAACACCTGTGAGATCAACACTATTAAGTGTGGAAAAACAACCTAAGGGCGATGCACATGCTCTAACCAAATGTTTTAGATCATGTGAATATGTTACTGAATGTATCATGTTGCACATTTTAAAGACTAAAGGATGACAAAAATGACATTTTCCTTATCTTTTAGTTCACACCAGGGTGCCCGCTGGGTCTTAAAAAGTTTTAAAATGTCTTGCATTTTAAAAAGCGACCTTAAAAAGTAAATTCACTGAAATATTGTTTTGTAGGTCCTAAATAATTTTCAACAGGTCTTAATTTAGCTTTGTCCAAATAAAGCTACTTAATCGGGCCCACATCCATCCAATCACCAACAATAATTCCCAGTAAAACTTTATTTTTAAGTTTTAATTATTTAGGCCTGTTTTTAAACCTGTATTCAAGTTTTCAGCAAATTCCCTATTAAATTGCCTAATCAGGGAAAGACAACTAAAAACAAGTATATGATTCTTCATGATAATACCAGGCCATTAGAATAAAATTATTAGTGATTAACCTTGTATAAGTCTAAAATTTCATTTTTAATGATCTTAAAAGTGTTTTAAAAGTCTAAACTTGATGAAACCTGTGGAAACCCTGTCACATTCATCGGATCTAAACTTTTACAAATTTCCTTCTGTTCAACATCAAACAAGATATTCTGAAAAATTTATAAAAGCATTATTGACATCCACTGAAGGAACAAATGTACTGTGGAGTCGATGGCTGCTGCTTTTAAATGTTCTCCAAATCGTCTTCCTTTGTGTTCTACAGAGGAAAGAAAGTCGACCACTCTGTAAAAATTGTTGAACAATTTACAATATTACTGGCAATTTTGGTTGCCTGTAATACTGTAAAATTTACAAGTGCACTGTAAAGTAACTATTAGAATGTAAATGCTGTAGTTTTAAAACATATGAGTAGTTGTGATTGAGTACATGGACACCGATTTTAATATGATTAAGAAAATACTGATTAAGAGTCCACCATGTAAACAGAGATTTTTGATTAATTTAATACGTTTAAGGTCATAATCGAACTAATCAGAAATCGATTTAAGATAGGGAATAGGCCGATTTTAGTCGTGTTATTGAAGTGCAGTACAGACACGTGAACATCGCAATCAAACTATTACTGTCGTGTAGGAATTTCACTGCATTTTGTGACAGGATAGTCTTTGCACACATGGCTGTTTAACACTATTCCCTGCATGTTCTGGGTCAGTAAAGAGCCACAGACACATACATGTGGCATTAAATTCTTCCAGCAGTTCATACTCGCATCCAATATCTCGTTTGGCATGGGGGGCATGCATTAAATGTTCCAGAATGAAAGTGAAAGTGCCAAACTGCAGTTAAAATCGACAAATTAAAAATGAAACACCTGAAATTACATGAAACTCCAGAGGAAATGTTGATATCGCAGTGACACAATAATGTTAATCGAATTATGTGTATTACATGCAAAACGGGATCATGAAAGGAGCGTTTAAAAACTCATTTAATTAGATTAATTTAATGCATCCTTGGTAAATAATCACTTTAAAAGTCAATTAAAATAAATTAATAAATCATACTGACCCCAAAGAGACTTGGAACAGTAGTGCAAAATCAGGTACTGAAGGAGTTTTTGGGGATTTAAGCACACATTTTCTGGCTTTCAGGCCTTGGAATTGCTTGAATAAGTCCCATTCTGCATTATTTTGGAGGATTATTTTGTACTAGATATTAAAATAACGGCTTCTGATTTCTGTTTTGCAGAATCCATGAAATAAGAAAGGTCTTAGGAGTCTTAAAGTTCAACTGAGTGTTAAATCCTTGGCGCAGGTATGGCGTTTTCCTATTTTGTATAAATGCTTTTTTCCCTGCAAAGTTCATACATGCTGTAAGCATCGGTTACATATGAGTCAAAGATGAAACAGCCCATTTTGGTGTATATAAGAGTACATTAAAGTGGTTTTTACATGCATTGAAATCATATAAATAACTTTTTTTCAAAAATAAAATGTTTAAATATGGGAGAAACAATGGAACATTGTTATTGAGGATAACATATTTATGTAACAACATAAACTCAAAATTATGTGTTTCAAAAAATTACTTGTTCAAACTACTTAACTAAAATGAGTTAAAACAATACAATTCTTTCCTTTTTTGAGGCCAATTGTTTTACGTTCAATCCACTTAAATTTGTAAAAACTATTAAGTTAACTTAATTGATGTGTGTTGGGAAAACATGAAGGAATTGTGTGGAAACCAGCATTTTTTACAGTGTACTTATAACTATATACGAAGGAATAAGATATACTACATTCACTGGCCGCTTTATAAGGTACACCTGTCAAACTGCTCATTAACGCAAATTTCTAATTAGCCAATCACGTCATATATGAACACATACAGACCCTTACAGTCCCCGATATTTTACCAACTACAGAAAAAGTATACACAGCAGAAATTTGAGCCTTAATTAGGTTCAAAACAACACAAAGATAGCTTACAGTCAGTGAAAACCTCTCATCTGTGTATGTAATCTTCAGCAGCACATGTAGCCTCTGTTAGAGAGTCATTCCATCATTCCCAGTTCATATTAGTCCAAAAGGTGATGATAAAAATTAAAACAAGACAGTTTGTTCACGTTTGCTGAAGAAATAACGTGCTCCTTGGCTTCCACTTTTTTTCCGCGCTCCACTCTCGCGTTTGTCCTTTTCTTTCTGAATGTGTCACTCTCTCATTTGTCAGCTTCTCACAGGATCAGGTTTCCAAAGCTTGTCTATAATCAAGCGCACGTTATTATCATCAGCTCAAAAAGTTTCAGATATAGACGCGGGGCGAGCGCAAGTAATCTCTCGCTGTGTATTTCAAACATAGCGGGTCCTTTGTTTACATTCTGGCTTGTTGTCTAAGCTCGTGATGTATCTCTGTAAACCAATAGCATTCAGCTGCGCGTCTAGCTCCGCTTTTTGGTACCCATTCTTGTGTTTGGGACCCTTTCGAAAGGGTGCCGAAAAAGTGGTACGGTACGGTTTGGTTCGGTACGCCTTTTGACAGTGGAAACGACCATAATAGCGTACCAAACCGAACCGTACCATACTGTACCACTCAGTGGAAACGGGCCATAAGTGACTTTAAACATGGCATGGTTGTTGGTGCCAGACTGGCTGGTCTGAGTATTTTAGAAACTGCAGATCTACTGGGATTTTCACGCTCAACCATCTCTAGTGGTTACAGAACATGATAAAGACCGAAAAAGAAAAAAAATATCCAGAGATCGGCAGTTATGTGGGCGCAAATGCCTTGTTGATGCCAGAGGTCAGAAGAGAATGACCACACTTGCAACAGTAACTTGAATAACCACTTTTTACAACCAAGGTATGCAGTAGAGCATCTCTGAACGTCAGAATTTGGCATCAACAACATGAAAGCATGAATCCATCCTGCCTTGTATCAACGGTTCAGGCTGGTAGTGTTGGTGTAATGGTGTGCGGGATATTTTCTTGGCCCACTTTGGGCCCATAAGTACCAATTGAGCATCTTGTCAACGCCACAGCCTACATGAGTATTGTTGCTGACCATGTCTATCCCTTTATGATCACAGTCTTATTCTTCTGATGGCTACTTCCAGCAGAATAATGCACCCTGTCATAAAGCGTGAATCATCTCAGACTGGTTTCATGAACTTGACAATGAGTTCACTGTACTCAAATGGCCTTCACAGTCACCAGAACTAAATCCAATAGAGCACTATTGGGATGTAGTGGAACGGGAGATTGACATCTAGGATGTGCACTGCAGCCAACAAATCTGCAGCACTTGCATGATGCTATCATGTTAATATGAACCAAAATCTCTGTGGAATATTTACAGTATCTTGTTGAATCTTTGCCATGAAGGATTAAGGAGGTTCTGAAGGCAAAAGCAGGTCCCACCCGCTACTAGTAAGATGTACCTAATTAAGTGGCCAGTGAGTGTATATTTTATTACATTTCAAGTTATTACATTTTGTAAACTGAAAAATGTATAATGATTTAACATTTAAAATGAAAATGTGTAAACATTATAATGTGTATTCATTTTTTAATTTTTCCACCCCAAAATCAAAATTCTGTCATCATTTACTCATCATTCACTTCTCCCTTGAGTTTCTTTATTCTGTTGAACACTAAAGAAAATATTTTGTAGAAAGCTGAAAACCAGAAGCCGTTGACATCCATAGTATTTGTATTTTTTTCTACAATGGAAGTCAATGAATACAGGTTTTGATCTTTCTTAAAAAACTCATAAAAGTTTGGGAACACTTGAGAGTGAGCAAATGTTCATTTTTGGGTGAACTATCCTTTTAAATAGTTTTGTCAAATTTGTCAAATTATTGTTTGCTATATAAACTACTGCTCATGCACATCTTAGTCTTCTGTAAAACATGGAGAAAAAAATAGTCATCATTATTTTTGCATCATTTTTGGTAAGCAAATAAAACAGGACACCTTCTTTTATTGTTTTGATGTTGAAAACCTCTTTTCATCTTTGGCCCATATACATTTAAGGAACTCATTGTAAAATATAAATCCCTCTTTTTTTAGGCTGTAATGGCTTTGCCTCAAGGAGCATATGAAACCCTGGACGACATCCCAGCCCATGTGTGGAAGGGGCTGCCAAACAGCATGAAGCTGGAGCCATCAGCTGTCAACCCCAGTCGCATTGGTGAGGAACGGCAGGCTTGAGAACTGCTAAATGATTTCGTTAATGAGAAAACATGTTTATTATTGCAGCATTTCTTTTACTCTGCTGCTGTCCTACATATTTGGCTTTAAACACAAATGGCCATTTCAAGTATTTACAAAGTTAGCATTAGACTTTTTGACAGTTGACTGGTTTGCCTGGTCAACATTGAGAAGCAGAGAATGCTAAACAAGGAGCTGCAAACAACATAACTGCAGTCTTATTTTGTTTGCTGTTTGAAATAGAGAATGTGCGTTACGCTGTGGCGGTGCCCTAGAAATATTCAGATAAATGTTTAATATCCAATGCTCTAAAAAATGGCTCTGCGAGAGAGTCTCTGGAGATCTTAAAGTGGCTCGTTCTGATTCATGCTCAAAAATCTGATGTACTGAAATGACACGCACACAAAAAAAGTTTGTTTCCAGTGTTTGCTCCAATAGAATTTTTCTGCATGTGTCTCTACAGGTGTCTGGGCATCTAGATTAATACCAAAAGGCAAACGATTTGGACCATTTGTAGGAGAGCGAAAGAAGAGGTCTCAAGTGACGAGCAATGTTTACATGTGGGAGGTGTGTATCAGATATTGTGTAGAGAAGGGTTTTAGTTCTGTCAGAGGTATTATAAACTGATGAAAATAAAACTTAAAGGGATAGCGCCCTCAAAAATTAAAATTCATTAATCATTTTCACATCCTCCACTTCTTTCAAAACTGTTTTAACACAAAAGAGGAAATTTTGAAGAATGTTGTAAACCTGTAGATTTTTATTTTTGGGTGAACTGTCCCTTTAACAAGCCCATATTTTGCATCATAAAAGGTCATATTTTGGTTTTGGGGGTTTCCAACAAAAGGTGATGTGCATGCAAGGTCAAAAAACACTTTCATTATTTTATAATATGCATTTATTTTTAACCAATTATCCCACTGACTCCCATATGATTCGTTCAGCGATTGATTTGTTCCCAAACCCCTCCTTAGCGTGAAGCTAATCTGTGCTGATTGGACTGATGAACAAGTCTGTTGTGATTGGTCGACTGCGTTCAGTGCAAGACGGAGAGAAATGCCCACCACAGCTATGAAGTAGCACACAGAGTATGGGAGAGCCTTATGCAGGAATAGAGTTAAACACAAGCATATTACACTACTCTTAAACTTGACCTCAAGTAATATCAACGACAAACATTCAGTATTAATCCACACAGTGGCAAAAGTTGAACTATTTTGAAGCATAGCAAAGGCAAATAGCATATTGTGAGTTTAGAAACGTATTTAAATCGGTAAAGGAAGAAGCAAGTGGTGCGTTTTCAACATGGTTTTGGACACAATATGTAAAAAGCCCCATGAAGGTTTTACCTGGGATGTACAGTACAAGCACAACACGAGGCAACAATTTTAATGACAATAACATGTTATGATCTGGAGGAAGAAAAAAATGGACCATGTGAACTGTAACAGTTACTGTCAAAGTCCCTGTCAAAGTCGGACAAAGTCCCATACATAGTAATCTGCTGCTCCTTCCTTTAATAGGAAATGGCCAGCGAATCCTGCATGGCAGCGTAGGGTATTGTATCAAAAATCAGAAAAATGACATTTGTTGTGCAGTACATCAGTATATATGGGTTTCCTCTGGGTACTCCGGTTTCCCCCACAGTCTAAAGGCTATAGGTGAATTGAATAAACTAAATTGGCCATAGTGTATGAGTGTGTATGGATGTTTCAACAAATGGATGTGGATGGATGTTGCAACAAAAGTTTTGAATAACTATCACAGGGTCTGACCAAGAAGTTGAAATCAAATCCGTCTAAAGGATTTATCAACCAGTTAAACATAAACAAAACAGCATCCCTTCAGCACACTTTACCAACTCGTTTCATTCACTTCAAGTGGACTATATTAGTGGACTAATGTAGGGAACCGGAAATGAGGCTATGGGGGCGATTTCAGATACAGCAATAGACTGCTGTCTTCATTAGTTTCAAAAACACAGATTTCTTTATAACTTAAAGGCATCTTTGGAGATCTTTTCTTTTCTTAAAAAAGTAAGCCACTGCACTGCTCAGGTCCAGAGCATGCATTAATGTAGGTGCACAAGCAATTCAATTTTCAAATTAGCTTTTGATGTGGATGGTCCTTTGCTGCTGGAAATACTGTTGCCCTAAAAAAAAAGTCTTTGACAGCGTATTAAAATATAGTTATACCGCAGGAACGGTAAAACAGAAAATTTTATCGGTCTTAACAACGTGACTTTTCCAAACCGTTGTAATCCTTGAAGCCGGTTATCTTCCCACATTGTAAACCACATATGCGTTTTTACCCTTATGACATTTTGCAACAAATCTACTACCATTTAGCTGTATAAGAGCTCAAAGTATTGTCCGGAGTCATGCCTATATGTTGTTTTCAATCATGTGGTTCTGGTTACATACAAAATTCAGATGGAGGGCAGGAAGTAAAATACTGAATGGGAGACATAGAGGAAACCATATTTTAAAACAGAAATAAATAGAAAACAACCACATATGTTGGGCAGGATCCTTATATCATGAAGAGGGCTGAGTTTTCTACTGAAATAAAATATATTTGCCTGTAATCGAAGTGGTACATACTGTACAAATATGTTACATGAGAAATACTATAGTAAATACTTGTGTTTGGAAGCATACTATAGATAATTAAACTGTTTGTAATTATATTGTTGCTGTGGTACAACACAATTGTAGCAATAAACAAATTATTCAGTATAGGCTTTAGTTTTGTACACTTTATCACAATGCACCACAGTTTATGCTAATGTTACAGTATTTATTACAGTTTATCAATTTACTATGCTAATGTATTCTGCAGCATTCATTAACAAATAATTATACGTATTATACACTTTACTATGTGGTTTAAAAACATGTTTATTATGAATTACTGTATTTTTTCCCCCATGTGGAAATCTTCTAGACATCACGAAATAACTGATGAAACCATCCAAAAGCGTGACCGCATAGTGTACATTATACGATTTTTTTATTTATTTATTTTTGTAAGTGGGAAAAAGTCTTCCACAATAATAACCGTCTAGTTTTGAAGCAAGGATTGCATTTCTTTTTTGTTCTGTCGATGAATTTAACATCAACAAGCCAGTGAGGACATGGATTATTATAAAACAAGACAGATTTCATTTCAGCGATTATGTGGCAGGGTACGTTATTTATATTCTATTGGGTTTTGTATAAGTGTGGTGATGTTTGCATCTGATGTTTATGTTACACATTAAAATATTCATGCTAATTTACACATAGTTAGACCTGCACATAATCTTTATTGGTGCTGTCAAATTAATTATCATGTTCAAAAATGGCTTGTACACATGGATGTATTGAAAAAATGTTTATTAGATGCCGCCTTTCATCCGTTTTTCAGCCAGTTTCTTGAACTCCCCCTCCCTTTTTTATAAGCAAAAACGTTTGTAAGTCAATAAAAGCGGTTCGGCATTTCTTATTTTGGCTGATTTAGACAACATAAAACAGAAATATTTTGATGTTCTGATAGCGATTGCTATGTAGAAGAACCACTTTATGCCCTTCATCTGAATTTCACGCATCATCAGTGACATCATATGAAAACTACCTATTAATTTTGTTTTGCTTAATATGTTCTTTTTACTTTTCAATCATTGTTGACTTGCATTTCCTGAATCACCAAGGACCAGTTTCTGCTAAAAATCACTTTTATTGCTCATGTAAGAAAATTAGGGAGACCTACATCTTGGATGGCTTGAGGGTGAGTAAATTAAAGCAATTTTAAGTTGAACTATCCCTTTAATTAGATGCGTATTGTTCCACTGTCATTAGGTGTATTTTCCAGCCTGGGGGTGGATGTGTGTAGATGCCACAGATCCAATGAAAGGAAACTGGTTGCGGTATGTGAACTGGGCTCGATCTTCTCAAGAGCAAAACCTTTTTCCACTGGAGATTAATCGAGCCATTTACTACAAAGTGTTAAGGGTAGGTTATTATTTAATTAAAAGACAAATTAATGGAACTTTGACGGGGTAGCTTAACCTTTTGCAATTTAACTTTTTTAGGCAAAGCGCCCCTAATATATGATTTCATTTCAAGGGATTGACCGTTATCATGGTTTTCACAAAATCAGTTTCTTTTGAGCCTGACAGATGTTGTGACACTGAAGACTAGAGTAACGATGCTGATAGGTCAGCGTTGTCACCACAGGATTAAATTACAATTTTTACATTGCTTTCCTTCCTTGTAATTAGATTCTTTTAATACTTAATTATTGATCACTTTTAAGTTTACTTGTTGATTATTCCTTACTTCAAAAATCAAATAAACGCAGCTATTGTAGGGATAATAGACTCTCATAAACAAACTTTGGAACAATTTGCATTGTCATTATGAATGTACTAAAGCAAACTTATTTTAAAGTTAGCTGATATTGAAACACTGATCATGCCACATTTCCAGTATACTCTTTTAATGTAACTATATATATATATATATATATATATATATATATATATATATATATATATATATATATATATATATATATATACTGTATACCTTTATAAAATTCTCCAAAACTTTAATGAAGGCCTCAAAGGCAGGTTTACTATTTGAGAGTTTGCATTTGTGAATGTAAAATTTACTTAAGTATCTAAATGTATTAAAAAACATTCTTTTCTTTTGTGGGGTGTGAGTTAAAATACCCAAATATAATCATTTTCACTTGTATAGAAAATTCTGGTAGAATCTTTCCCTTTAACAAATAAAAAAAATCTATATTATTCCAACACTCCTGAATGTAATGACATGATCAAAACAAATGTATCACCATTTCGTCAGCATTCACACAAAAAGAACAACTCAAGTCATTGTCAATCACTGTAACAATATCCATTAGCAGTGTCCAATACTTGCCTAATGTGCCTGTGTTTTTGTGCCTAATGTGTGCCTTTGTTTATTTAGGCTTTCAAATTGCATAATGGGACCATGATCTCTCCTCCAACAACAAAAATTGAATATAGTTCCTTTTATTGACATATTAAGAAGTTGGTTATGCAAATTATGGTCTGAAACAGTAATATGGATATACTTTGTACAGTATTAAATGAAAACACTCATAATTCAGAAAATAGGAAAACAGTGAAATTCAGTTGCATCAGCTTTCCGTCTGTACATTAATTATTAATAATAAAATAAAAACTGAAATAAATGAGTATAAATAGCTAATTTTGGTGCAAGAAAAAATTTAACATATAAACAATTTTAATTCCTGATAAAATTAAGACATTATTGTGATCTAATTTACAATTAGTTTTTCATATATATATATAAACAAATAATAAGTAAATAAAATGCAAAAAGCATGTAATAACATTATAATTAAATACTAATTTCTTGATGAGGCACTTATATTTAATAGAAACCATATATATGGGACAAATAAATAAAGATTATACTTATTGCCGTGTTCCTTAAATGGGTGCACATTAAACTTCTATAATATATTATTTCTAAATATGCAAATTAACATAATTACATGAAGTAATTATTACTACTATTGTTAATACTACTACTACTACTACTACTACTACTAATAATAATAATTATAAATAAACAAGTGAAAGAGTATAAATTGTAATTTTTTAAGCATTTATGTTGCAAAAAAGAATAATTAAAGATTTAAATCATTTTAATTCCTTTTAAAATTTATCTTTCAAGAAATTATTGTGATTTATAGTACAAAAAACACACATGAATTAGAATTTTTTTTAAATAAGCATGTAAATATAAAAATGAAATACTAGTTTTATGATGATGCATAGATCTGTAAAAGACGTAATATATCTGGGACAAATAAAGAAAGATTATACTGATTGCTGTGTTCCTTGCATGTATGCACAGTAAACTTCTATAATATATGATTCCTGAATATGCTAATTAACATATAATAACATATAGTGATTAATAATAATACACAAATAAAGCAGTATAAATTGCTATTTTTAAGCATTTGAGTTTCAAGAAAGAATAATTAAAGATTTAAATTATTTTAATTGCTGTTAAAATTAATCTTTTAAGACATTATTGTGATTTATATAACAAAAATTATGCATGAATTTGAATGTTTTATGTAATAAGCATGTAAATACATAAAAATTAAATGCTAATTTCATGATGAGGCATGCATCTTTTAAAAAAAAAGTAATATATCTGGAACAAACAAAGAATGATTGTTATACTTATTTTTCCTTAAATGTATGCACATTAAACTTCTTTAATATATAATTTCTGAATATGCAAATTAATATTCCCCTTTGAAATGTATTCCTTCTACAGGTATGGAAGTTGACAGATAAGCAAATCATCTTTAACATCATTTAACGTGTTATAAAAGTATCGCGGCTGGACTAACTCATTCTGCACCCTAGTTTGTTTTGAGGGTCTCTTCCTAAATGTCTGACAGAGCGTCAAGGCCTAGATAGTATTTCATCCTATGGCATGCCAAAAAGCTCGGCACTGATTGGTCCATCTGCTCCCCGTCAGCCAATCGGCCCGGACGAAGAACTTCTCGTGTGGTACAATGGGGAAGACAATCCTGAGATAGCAGCTGCATTAGAGGAAGAAAGGACTAGCAACCTGAACAAGAAGAGTTCACCTAGAGCAAAGCGAGGTAATTTAAAAACTCCGCCTCGCATTGCTGCTTAATGGCTTATTTTTCCTCTATTAATATCCAAGTCATGTCTGAATACATGTGTTTATTCTGTTTGGACGCGTTCGCAGTCGCTAGCTTAAGTTAGCATGTTAGCCAACTGGCTGTTCGCTCGTTTTATACGAATATATTTAGGTAGGCGAATTGTATTTGTCGTTTTGTTGTAAACAGCTATGTTAAATACAAAACGATGAGGGACGGGGTCAAAGTAAGGCGAAGTATACCGTGCTGTTCCTCATGTTGATGGACGGGGCTGTTAGCCGCCTTGCAGACTCCGACTTCATTCCAGTGTCTCAAAATCTCGTCAACTCCTCACCTAGAGAACATTTTGAGCACCACGGACACGTCCGAGTGCCCCCATTAGCACGTTTAAACGCGCCCATGATGCCCAAACATGCCATCTAGATGGTCAGCTCACTAGGTTTAGAGTCACAACCCATGTCTGACAGAGATGACCTTCCAGACCCTCCTCGCAAAGAGACCTAAATGAGCTAAAAAGTGAACTGAGAGTTTCAAATCAGAAATAACGAGAGTTTGGCCTATTTATTTGCCAGATTTTGGTTATTTATCACGCGTAACTGTGTTATTACGTTTATTTGTTGCGTTATAAACGTTTTGGGAATTTGTTTTGCTATTAAATATTACATAAATGTATAGATTTTTTAAATTGTGTAGCTGTTTTAAAGTTTTTATCAGTGAATGAAAAAGGTAAATAGATGGCTGACCTGAACTTGCTGTCAAGAGAAGAAAAGAGTATTTAAAGGAGTAAATGGTTGTTTGACTTTCACCTTTCCAATGACAGCAGAGATGAATGCAATGATGTTTTAAGTAAGTTTATTCCGTTTTAAATGATTAACTTAACATCAAAACTGGAGACAAGTAGTTGTCTTTGAAATATTTGACATTGTGACATTAATATTTTGCTTTTGCATTGTTTATAAACAATAAGAATTCAACTTTTCTTTTCTAACGTGATTTTGCACTCAGCCTGGCTTAAATAAAACCTTAATAATTTTAGATATTTTGTCAGCCATCTTTTTGGGTGTTAGTAACATCGTAATTACATTTGTGCACAGGTCCATTATCTGAAGTATGGTCAGATGATGTATAAATGTGTAGGCATCGTTTGCAGTTGTCTGTGCATTGAAATATGTAGTCCATATGTAATTTTGTTTGAAAACATGAAGGCTTGTGTTCCCTAAAATGTATTAGAGTAACATTTGAGGACAGAGTAGAATGTGAATATGTGGACTGATTGTTCGACAAGTATGATCAGATGACCAAGTTAGTAGCATGTGTCTGTTTTATGAATTGGGTTTTGTAAAAGATGCTCCCAAATGACCTTGTCACAAGGACAGCAGCTGATAGCTGTTTTCTTAGGCTTACTGAGACGATATCTGTCACTGCTTGTTTCAATGCATCTAAAAGCATATAGATAACGTTTATATATAATGAAAGGGATAATCCACACCAAAATGAATGTGCAGTCATCATTCACTGCCAGTTTAGATTTTCAGGGATGTTTGTTTTTCCCTCATTCAATACCAATTATAGCTATTTAAATTTAGAAAATACATTTGGGAGATTGGATCTTTTGAGTGAATTATCCCTTTAAAGTACTACAGTCACCTGATATTTAGTTACAGTTAATACTAGCATTTAGCATGCAGTAAGTGTTGTAGATTTGATTCCTTATACTTTTATGTAAGTCATGCAGAGTGCTGCGGTGTTATGGAGCAGTCAGTCTGGTTTTGTGGTGATGTTTGCTGGCATATGTAGAAAATAAGGTCATGGCATTCTTGTTTTAGGTCTTGCAGGTGTAATGTACTAGATGTTCTTGCAAAACTTGGTGTTTTACAGTTTTTCATTGTGTGAATTGTTATTTTTGGGTGCACTTTATTTTTAGGTGTCATTTTTACATTTTAAATATTCATGTAATAACTGAGTAACATTAACCTATTACATGTAATTGGGTTCTGTCTCAGTTGCATGTAATTATGTACAATTAATTGTAATTAACATAGCACATATGTGGAGTAAGTGTAACAAGCACACCTTAAATTTAAAAAGTGTTTCCTTAATTTTTTAATGAAATGCTGATGGTATTGTTAATGTTTGACAGTCATAATAGAAAAATTTAGCCTATAATATTAATAGCTGTTTTGGCTTTAGCTAGTCTTGAAAGTTTTCTCATTTTTAAATACTAAAAATAGATTTGTTTCTCCCTAAAGCAAGGAGGAAGCTGTCTGAAAAATCCAGGCAGACTGATTTGGGTGGGTTCTGTGAACCGAAGAAATTGAGCACCTCTGAACCCTCAATAACAGAGATGCGGGACTCAGAGGAAGGTAGGATATGTTCTTCATCAGTGTCTAGCAGGGATTTGCACTGTTCACAAGTATGTTTATCTCAATCAAAACATATTTTAATCAGTTTTAGTTAATTGCAAGCAGCAGGCCTGCAACTAACAGTTATTTTGGCAATCGGTGTGTCATTAGTTCTTTATTGCAATAACTTATACTACATTATTATTTTAAATAATACAGTGTGCATTAAGCAGAAATGTGTGAGCATGTACAGACATTAAAAGTAGCTTATAGGACATCTAAGTAATGACAAACTCATAAAAATGTGGACAGTTAGAGAATTAAAGTTATATATTTCATTAGATTACATGTTTTAAACATTAATATACATAAAGTGTTGGTGTCAACTATTATGCACGCCTTTGAGAAATTTAACTTTAATTACAAGTAAAAAAAAAAAAGTCAACTTAAAGTTAAAAATAACACTCAAAGAATAAATGTCAGATAACATTTAATTGATTTTAGGCTGTCTGTGAAGATAATTTGGTTATGAAATCAGGATTTTACATATGGATTGATTGCTCAATTTAATATAAAGCTAAAGCTTAAGTCTAAAATGTGTGCATTATAGCTGACACACAGATGAACACTTCATATTTGGTTTTATGACTAAGTCATTCCCTTAATAAAGAGCTTTTACGTTTGTCTAGTCCACAGGTGTCAAACTCAAATCCAAAAGGGCCGCAGCTCTGCACAGTTTAGTTCCAACCCTAATTAAACACACCTGATCAAACTAATTGAGTCCTTCAGGCTTGTTTGAAACCTACAGGTAAGTGTGTTGGAGCAGGGTTGGAACTGAACTGTGCAGGGCTTCGGCCCTCCAGGAATTGAGTTTGACACCCCTGGTCCAGTCCATGACGTTGCAACTATTAAACTTCACGGATAGTTTGGTTGACCTCTAATTGTATTTCATTTCTCTGTTATTTATTTACAAGTCAATATATAAAGTTAGAACCACAAATTAAAGTTATGCAGTGGATAAAGCACGTCTTAAACATCTGTTTTAAATATACACTTTATATAGGCTGTAGTTTTTTGGGGGAAACGTATTGTTCTTACTCGCTCTATTATTTTTTTAAGATTTGTTTTGTCCAGTGGAATTTTGTTGTTTTTTCCAGTTTTGTAAAGATAATTCAGTTGTTTGTTTTGTGTATAGCTCATGCCTAACTAATCAATAAAAATTATAATCAATTGCGTGGATTAGTTTCAGCCCTAGCTAATTTATTTGTTAAGAGTTGTTACAAAACTGTATTTGATTTAAATAAATAACATTCCTTTTTCTTTTAAATTCAGGGCTTAATGGTGAGGAAGGACCGTCTTCACCTTCTGAGTTACAACAGGAGAATGCAGTTTCCCAGGCAATGTCTACAGAAAATGAAAACCCTGTCCAGTCTCATGCAACAGAGATGAACCGGTGGGAAGGACTGAATGAGGAAAACACAGAGGCTGATGGACAACTGCAGCAACCACAGTTAAATCAGAGCCCACAGCACCCCTCTGAGGCAGAATCAGTTGAGGGGAATGAAAAGTCTCTCCTGCAATCACATTCAGGCAGCCCTGCGGAAGAAAGCTCAGAAAGTCCACTATGTGATACAGACTGTATATCTTCTTTAGCAAACCCTGAGTTAGAGGCAGAGGGGGATTTTGAGGATGACCCCCAGGGAGAAACATACCCCTGTCAGCACTGCGAGCGTCATTTCTCCACCAAACAGGGCCTGGAGCGTCATACTCATATTCACACTACTTCAAACCATCAAACTCATACGTTTAAGTGCCGGTACTGTGCCAAGCCCTTTGGCTCTCAGGTAGGCAGGCGCAGACATGAACGTCGACATGAGAATGGGAGTAAAACTTTAAATAGGCCTGGGTCACTTAGCGGCACATCATTCCTCCCCAGTCCCACAGTGGCTAATGACTCTGCTACCTCTGGCAGTGTGTCTTCTCCAAGCCATTCAGTCGTTATAAGCACACAGAATGGTCCACCTCAGCAGACCTCTGAGAGTTTGAAAAAAGAGCCTGGTGCTGAATCTGATCGACCTTTTATAGTAGATGAGAATGGGGAGTCAAAAGAGCTTCATCCTTGCAAATACTGTAACAAGGCTTTCGGCACACACACCAACATGCGCAGACACCAGCGCAGAATCCATGAGCGGCATCTAATGCCAAAAGGTGTTCGACGAAAAGGTATGCTCCTTCAGGAGAGTTCATCCCAACAGCATCAGCATGAACAAGGGCAGACAGTTTCACTCCAGGAAGAGTCACCAAGTGCCAGTCCACCACCTATCTATGTGCCCAGTGTGGAGACGGAGGATGAGGGAGAAAGGGAGGAGTGCATGGTAGATATCTCTAACAATATATCTGAAAATCTGAGCCATTACATCGATGGAAAGATTCCATCTACAAGTACAGTGAGCAACTGTGAGGTCATTGAAGTTGATTCAAACACCGCAGCATTGTTTGGTCTTGATACTCTGATTTTAAGTCCAAAACAAATTGGTCATGCTCTTAAAGTTGAAACACGGACATGTCCAGCAAAAGAAGTTTCATGCGTAACTCAGGCTACTCAGAGAAGACGAACTGCTACACCACCTATGCTACCTGGTGTAAAAGTGGAGGCAGAAACTGCCTCGTCGTCTTCCTCCCTGTCCTCTCCTTCCTCTCAGTCCTCTTTGCTAGTAGGAAACATTTTCTCCCAGTCAACTGAGACATTAGCTTTTCCAAAGGAGAAAACAGTTTATCTATCTCCAAAATTGAAACAACTACTACAAGCCCCTGACGGTCAGAAACCAGCCATTGGTCTAATTACAGACAGTAGATTGACCACCCCACTTTCAGTAACTTCACTGCCTGCTGTCCAGGGTAAGTTTAAAAGAAGAACTGCCTCCCCTCCCACAACTTCACAGAATAGCCCACCACAAAGAAATGACAACACAAACTCCGCAACTGGGGTTACGTGTTCTCTGAAGGTGCCAAAGATGGAAAGCGTGACAGATTCTTGGACTTCGCCCAGCAAAGATCATGGGGACACAGAGAGTTTGACAGGAAAAGACTGGTCTCCCTCAAGAAGTGGTGGGAATTCTTGCAATCAGCAGCCGCTTGACCTTTCAAATTCCTTTAGTAAACGAGACGATAGCATAAGCAGAGGGTCTGGAGAGGCTGTGCTTGACTTAAGTATGAGCCGTAAAAGTCCTGTTGACAATGAAGTAAAGACAGGCTCAGCAACACTACCGCCACATGTAAAAAGAAAGAAACCCAATACTAGCATTTTAGAGAAAGTGTTAATGAATGAGTATGCTGGGCTAAACTCACCTGGAGAAGAAGAATCCAACACTGTTGGAAGCCCTGATGCTTTTTCATCATCCGAGAGTGCCACCTGTGTTGCCCCTTCTAGTCCTGGGTCAGGATCAGAACGCCTTCCTTGTGAATCAACCTCTCCCCCCTCCCTGACCCTTATGACTATCAATCCGTCCTCGCCCTCTTCATCAAGTATAGCATCATCTACCCCACCTCCTCCAGTCTTACCCACTATCCCATCTCCGCCACCTTTATCATCAAAGCATTTTCCGTTGTCGGACGCCTTAACACCTTCCCCTTTTCCAGTGTTGTCCCCTAAAATGTCCCCTAAAGCTGTTGATAGTTTAGAAGATGTTTCAGATTCATCTGCTTTAACAGAACCATGCCATGATGCATTAAATTCCATTGTTAGTGAATCACACCAAACTGCTGAGCAGTTAGACTCTGTAAATTCTCCTCTGCCTCAGGATGCAAAAAGACATTGTACAGCAGATTCATCTTCAAAGTCGGAAACACTACTTGAGGGCTCAACCCATGATTCTAAGCCTCAGTTTTTAAAAACTGCAGACCAAGCAGGTTCTTCTCACCTGGAGTGGGATACTTCCTCTGAAAGCAACCAAAGCCATTCCTGTGAAGGAACTCTCCCCCAAGACCTTAATAATAAAACAGAAGTCAGACAAAAATCAAAGTCTCCCCTTTCTACAGTACAATCAACTCCTAAAAAGGAATCCTCATCCCCAAACTTTCTCAGCAAATTGCATTCACCACAGAGGAGCTCAGAGGCTGATGACAACTTAATTATAGAGGATGTAAGAAAAAAAGAGGAGATGGTAGACATAACTGCAAATGGGGCTGACGTTTCACCTGGAACTTCAGTTAGAAGTTCTGATGAGGTTGACTCTGCAGAGCGGGAGACTTTTGTCAAAAGTTTTGTGTGCAACGTCTGTAAAGAGCCATTCCGCTCCATCAAAGACCTTAGTGGTCATATAATAGAGCATGCATCAGAGTGGCCTTTTAAGTGTGAGTTTTGCGTGCAGTTATTTGGTAACGCCACTGCTCTTCTCGAACACCGCTCGTCTCTCCACGGGGTGGGAAGAATTTATGTTTGCTCTATTTGCTCAAAGGAGTTTGCCTTCCTCTGCAATCTTCAGCAACATCAAAGTGACCTACATCCAAGTCAGAGTTGCACTCACACTGCCGTTGAAAATGGAAAGCTCAGACCTCAGAACTACACAAATCCAGCTTGTGCAAATATAGAGAAAGATGCTGTTCTTGACTCAACTGCTGGGGCTCCCTCTGAGAATTCTTCTGAGGAGCATAACAATGACACTAACAAGGTGGAAGAAGAGGAAGGTGGACATGAAGACCCTACAGAAGAGCTATACACTACAATAAAGATTATGGCATCTGAGGCTGGCAAGCCAAAAGGTCCAGATGTCCGGCTTGGCATTAATCAGCACTACCCAAGTTTCAAGCCTCCACCTTTTCCTTACCACAACCGATCCCCGGATGGCTCAGTTGCCTCTGCCACTAATTTTACCACACACAATATCCCCCAAACATTTAGCACTGCAATCCGCTGTACCAAATGTGGAAACAGCTTTGACAACATGCCTGAGCTACACAAACACATATTAGTTTGTGCTAATGCTAGTGATAAGAGACGTTATACCCCTAAGAAGAATCCCATTCCTCTCAAGCAGGTTGTGAAACAATCTCCTAATGGTATTTCTCCAACAGGACCTTCAACTGGGCAGAATGCCTTCCGCAGAATGGGTCAACCAAAAAGGCTTAACTTTAACCAAGATTTAACATCCAAAGTCAAGTTATCAGCCCTAAATAAGAAGAAAAACCAGCTTGTCCAGAAAGCTATATCACAGAAGAACAAATTTGCAGCTTCTGCAAAGAAACCGACAGCCCGGGTAAAGGAAGAGGAGACTCGTGAGGTCCATGCATGTCCATACTGTAGTCGAGAGTTCACATACCCAGCCAGTCTTACGAAACATATTGCTTGCAGCTGCCCGCAAAGACCTGTTGCCAAGAAGTTGAAAAAAGGTGCTCTGACACCTCAAGACAAAAACAGGAGTCTCAGAAGTCGAGCTACTGACTCTGAAGTCAAACAAGAAGCAGTTTCTGGATCAAGCACACCGTCCTTGGGAAAAACCAGAGCTCGAACCTCTGAACCAGTTGAGAATGAAGCTCCAGCAGCAAATAAAGGCAAAGAACCTCAGGTACGTACTAAGAGGCCATCCTCAAATGTAGTCAACGCTGCCCCACAAATTAAGAAAGGCAAAAAAAGCAATGAGCCATTGACTTTTATAACTCCTGCTGTTACTGATGACTCTTCAACACGACCACCATCTAAAATGCAACGTGGATTTAAAGAGGTGGTGGTCAAGAAGGAGGTTGTTGACAAGAAAGAGGTAGTTGTTAAAAAGGAAGTTGTCAACAAGGAGGTTGGTGATAAAAAAGAAGCAGCTGTCAAGAAGGAGGTTGTTGATAAAAAAGAGGCAGCTGTCAAGAAGGAGGTTGTTGATAAAAAAGAGGCAGCAGTCAAAAAGGAGGTTGTTGACAAAAAAGAGGCAGCTGTCAAGAAGGAGGTTGTTGTGAAAACGGCACAATCTAAGAAGGAGGAACGTTTTTCAGCTAGGATGCGGGAGAGGAAAGGTGGGCCGGTGACACGAAGTGTACAGATGACTAGTGCTCCTTCAGAAGTAAAGAACGAAGACCTCTTAATCAATGAACCAGGGCAGTCTGAGGTATTTCATTGTTAGCATTGATATATATTATGTTTTCAGTTACATTTTTATAGTTTGAGTGTTTGATTTCTCTTTCCTTTCTGTTCTGCTTATTGCAGGAGTCTCTTTTGAAGTTAGCCAGGTAGAACTCCACATTCTCTAAAGGATTTCTTTTAGTCAATGACTGGAAGGGGAA
The DNA here is from genome assembly GCF_052040795.2 of Danio rerio. Taxonomy (NCBI): domain Eukaryota; kingdom Metazoa; phylum Chordata; class Actinopteri; order Cypriniformes; family Danionidae; genus Danio; species Danio rerio. The sequence goes on along the minus strand of NC_141031.1, from coordinate 28,662,212 downwards.
CTTTCAACTAAATTGGATTAACCTGATTACAGCCTGAATGTTCGGGGGACCAGGAGAATTCTTCCTGCTTATGTTTTTGCGTCGGCCCATTGGAAGTATCTTCTCAGTGCACTTTTATAAATAAGCCTTTGGATGTCTCACTCCCAAAATGGACTGAAGAAAGTAAATAAATAAATCTCTATCACGCGTAACATTACTTGATTTATAAATATTGACCTTTTGATTTTAAGGTATTGCAAAAGGCAATCATTCAGCAGTTATCCTTTCTTAGACCCAGTTTAATGCGTAAGGTTTTTGGATCCAGTTGTCTCCTGATGCATGTGCTTCTGTATACAGAATTATTGGACTGATCTTCTCTATGTCTTTACTCCGTTTGGACCCGCTCCTCTTTTACTGAGAAAAAAATATTTGAAGAGTATATATGTATATTTAAGTAAATGTTATCCTCCACAGGGAATGTTTATCATAATCTGAGAGGCTTTTTTTGTTTTTACTTTTGTTGTTCGACGTTTATTTTGACAGTAAATGAATTGAGCTGTTTGATACAGTCAGGGGGAGCAGGAGAAAAAAAGTTTGCTGTATGTAAAAGTGTTTGACCTTCACCTGAACCAGCCAAAACCCGTAAGCCATTTTCTTTTCTCTGTACCTTTTGTAAATTACAGCAGGGCTGCTGACCATTAAAATCACACTAAAATTTCAACTGGGAATGACGAACGTCTTCTGCACTTGCATGGAAATGATTTAAAAGTTGTAAGTGCCATTATTACAACCCAAATTATGTAACTGTTTGCATATTGGTGATCTGGTCAATCAGGTTGCTTGTTTCTATGAAAAGCACTTTACTTGGGCTAATTTGCCTTTTATGGATATCTCAAAGTTTGAGGTGATTTTACAATATGTGATGACACCTGCTTGAAAACTGTATAAGAACAGCATTAATTTTCACTGGTATATTATACGCATGTATGTCAAAGCCAGAGGCAACCTCGGGAATTTGCTTCCAGTCTATTAAGACCTCCTTCAAGTTGCATTAATAGTATAATTACTCGTTTATTGCCGTGACGCCATCATGAGCACTCGGTTTCTTTGGTAACCAAGCATTACATAAATGTTTTTTTCGTTTCTCATTTTTATAAAATGGATAAGGCCTCTGCTTTAATAGAACATCAACTGGACTTAAAACGGTTAGTGGTCTACCTCCTGGCAAGCTTTGAACTGATGCGTTTTCTGCCTTTGGACGGCGTAATCCCTCTCACTCCCATGCCCGTCTCTACCGTGTCATTTCCACTTTACAACCTGGACAATGAGGACAGGGATCTGCACAAGATCTAAATGCTTGAAATGTTTTTTAAGCAAGGAACTCGAAATGATGTTTCTTTTTCTTTACGGAATTTCCGTCTTGCAGTATGTCTTTGTCCTGCATTGATATATTTTTGGGAATGAAATGTTGACTGTGTTTTGTGATTATGAATAATAACCTTCACAAATGTAAAATGCATTGTTCTAATTGATATATTAAACCGTTTTTTTCCAATGTAGATTGGATTTTAGCTTTCAGTTTGACTTTAGGAGTTACTTCAGAATGTATTCAGAAATAAGGCAGCAGTTTATAGGTTGGATGGTATGTATATTATTTGAATCAAAGGTTTTTACTTCACAGCAATTGCGTTTATCTTGGCATGGGCGGGTATAAGATTCTGAAGGTGTAATAACCTTGGATAAATATATGATTTCACAGTATAGTGATCACTGCTCTAAAACATATTCTTTTTAAATCTCTGGGTAAAAAAAACAAACTTTTTTTCTTTTCAACATTATATATTTTATTTTGAAAAACATTTAAAACAAATTGGAACAGTAAATGTGTCAAGATAAGTAATTCAAATGAATCAATAACTTATTTACTATTTTACTATCTTTATTAGTGTCTAAACAATTTTCTTTACAATTTAAAACAGCATTTTTGGATATTTTTTTTTCTGCTGGAGATACTGTTGTCCTAAAAAACAAAACAAAAAAAAACAACAAATTTAAAAAATCGTATACCTTCAGAACGGTCTAGCAGAAAAAAAAATTGGCGGTTTTAAAACCTTAACTTTTCCAAACCGCGGTGTACCTTGGAAACGGTCATCGTCTTATGCCTAGTTTATCCTTCACCATTAAGGAGAAAATCTGAATCTGAGTTTTAAGTCAGAATTGCGATCACATTTCTGACTGAATAATGCAGTTGTTATGCAATTCTGAAGGAAAAAAACACAATTGTGAAATGTAAAAAGATAATGTGAGAAAAAAAAACATGTAATTTCTGCATAAAATAGTGGAAGCAAGATCCCACAGTTCCATGTGAAAACGTAACTAATTCTATTACAAATGTAATCTCTGGCAGGATTCAAGTTTTATGTTGGCTGTCAGAATCATATCGAAAAAGTCATTCATTCGAAGTAGTCTCTTCCAGGCCAACAAACACAGACTGAGGGCATACTCACACTAGGTACTGTTGCCTTGAACCGCACCGAAGCATGATTGTGACCTCTCCCCTCAGCCTGCACTCACACTGCATTTTACCTTTCGAACCTGAGCAAAGTTAAGTTCATCGATGATGATACTGTTCAGTTTAACAGGACAGAAAGAGAAGAACTCTCCCTCAACACAGTGGAGATTGCTTTATTTATTGTTTTGCATTATTTTTAGTTGTTTGAGATGCAGTGAAATACTTTGCCGAACAGATCCACCACCTTTGACGCTCATAAATTATCATGAAAGTCATGCTGGATGTATTAGGAGGATTGCTGAAGGTGCAGCGAGAGCTTTGCGTCTTTAATAAACTATGACTGACTGTTCATTGAAAAGTACAAATGATTAATAAATCCATATGAAACAGTCCTTTAAATGTGATGTCGCATCTGTTTTGGGCTCAGGCGCACTTGGCACTTACACTACAAGTGTACCGCACCAAAGCCAACCAAACTGTGCTCTGACACACCTTTTTTCCAACTGAACTACTCCTGGGCCCGATTCGGAGAACTCACACTTGTCAAACGAACCCAGAAATGTGTCTGGGCACAGTTCAGATAGCAAAGTGTGAGTGCACCCTAAATACTAATATATAGCTGCAAGTGCTTGTCCAACCATCTTGCTTGCCAATATTTAAATGAAGAATTGAATCCTGAGTGCAAACTTGTTCAGTTACACAGGATAGATCTTCATGTAGTAGGGCGAGCACATCTTGTTTATGTTTCCCTCATGCCACACTGCTGTTTTATATGGTTTCTCCATGGGCCAATGCTGTAGTTTATGGCTTCTCCATGCTGTGCATTGGAGAGAAGAGGCGCATGATGCTATGCTTAGCTTGACAGGATGAAATATCGTCGCACTTAATCCTGATTGCTGTGCAAGGTGGCATAGCCCTTGTCATAAAAATGCAGCCCCATGCAGCTTCCAAGTTGGTCGATGCAGTACATTAAGATGAGGAAGTGAAGCTAAGATACGCATATGGATGTAAGGCTCAAGAATTGTGAATTTCTCCTTGATCATTTTACTAGACCTTCTCCGCTAAATTAAACTAATGTTTGATTAACAAAGTGGTCAAAGATATTCTGCACAAGCCATCCAATTGGAATTCCTGAGTTATGAATTCAATTCCAGAGCTGAAGCTAATTATTGAAGTTAGATTAAATAAAACCAAGAGAATTCTTTTCTGTGAGCTAACTTGCACATTAATGGATCACCTTAAAAACAACAGTGTGCACAACAAACTGAGTAGTCTCAATTTACAGGATATTCAAATTTTAATTTTAGGTTGAGGTGAAGTAATTTTAGAAGAACAAGATTTAGATTTTGAGCTTTTTGGATGTATGAGCAAACTCTGTTCTGTAGGTCTGGTGTCCTGCAGAGTTTTGCTCCAACTCTTATCAAATACACCTCCTGTAGCCTTCTAGTGATCTGACTACCCAGCAAACAATTTTGTGTTTAATAGACAGCTAATAGACATCTAAACGTAGACAGCTTGGCTAAAACCAGGCTAAACTTGGGCTGTTGGTTAACCTCTACGTCTAAGAATAGCCCAAAACTAAACTAGTCATCTAATAGATCAATAAGATCAATTTTGTTTATTTGACAACTAGTTTAGTTTTGGCCTATTCTTAGACGTCTGTTAGATTTTCACTGACAGCCCAATTTTAGCTTAGTTGAGCCAAGATGACTATGTTTAGACATCTATTAGACATCTTTTAAAATAAAATAAATGCTTGCTGGGTAGCTTGTTCAGGTGTGTTAGATTGATTAGGGTTGGAGATAAACTCAAGACACCGACCCACCAGGATTGAGTTTGCCCATGCTTTAAGAGTGTGACATGGCAGACTGAACATGTGGATCAGTGTTTCTCAAGCACATGCCTGGAGGACCACCAGCTCTGCACATTTTCCATGTCTCTTTACTTAAACACAGACCTGAACACGAAGGACCTGTAATGGGTGTAATAGACAAAGGAGACATCCAAAACATGCAGTGTTTGTAGTCCTCCAGGAATGTGGTTGAGAAACACTGATGTACAGTTGAAGTCAGAATTATTAGTCCCCCTGAATTATTAGCTTCCCTGTTTATTTTTTTCCCCAATTTCTGTTTTATGGAGAGAAGAGATTTTTTTCAACAAATTTCTAAAGATAATAGTTGTAATAACTCATTTCTAATAACTGATTTATTTTATCTTTCCATAATGACAGTAAATAAATATTTGACTAGATATTTTTCAAGACACTTCTATACAGCTTGAAGTGACATTTAAGGCTTAACTAGATTAATTGGGTTAGCTAGTCAGGTTAGGGTAATTAGGCAAGTTATTGTATAATGATGGTTTGTTCTGTAGACTATCGAAAAAAATTGCTTAAAGGGGCTAATAATTTTTTGTAAAAATTTTTTTGGTTTAAAAAATTAATAACTGTTTTTATTTTAGCCGAAATAAAACAAGACTTTCTCCAGAAGAAAAAATATTATCAGACATACTGTGAATGTTTCCTTGCTCTGTTAAACATCATTGGTAAAATATTTTAAAAAGACAAATTAATTCAAAAGGGGGCTAATAATTCTGACTTCAACTGTAGATGATGTGCATTTTTTCAAAGATTAAAGTGTACAGTAAATGAAGTTATTGATTCTGATCTGCCTAAAATGAGTCATAGTTTTCAGTCGAATGTCCTATAATCCCTGCATAATGCTTGCTCTTGATTGGCTGCTTGCTAGCATCTATTTTGACCCTCAAACACTGTAGTCACTACTTAAGCCTGAAAGAATTTGTTTCCTGTTGACTTGACAAAAAAACAAAAGCAAATGCATTTTTCATGCACCTCCAAAGGTTGAGGACTGTTTAAGAAGCCTCTGGATCTAATTTTCCAATATGATAATGGATGTTTAGTTTTTGACATGTGCTTTAAGCAGACTACACTGTCTGACCAATCATTATAATACACTTTCAAAAAGTGTCCACCTCCTTTATCAGTGTGATTTACTATGCACAACAGAGGTTTAAACATGCGGACGCCACTTTCCACATGAGGGTTGCGATCTATTCAAAACAAACTTGATGGCAGAATGTGCGCCCCTATAAGTAAACTCTGAACCATGCGTATGTTCATTTTGGAGAAAAGGAAAATAGGATGACACAAACTGACAGCTGATGGACTTACAAGCAAATTAAGGTAAAGTTAAACATTTTAAACTAAAGCTGAACCCCATAGAATCCTGTAACCATACAAATCAATTGATGACTGGCTTCCAGTGGGGGAAAGTAACAGATTACAGATACTCAAATTACTGTAATTGAGTAGTTTTTCTCCGGAATTGTAATTTACTGAGTAGTTTTAAAAATGTGTACTTTTAATTTCCCTTGAGTACATTTTTAGTGCTGTATTGGTATTTTTACTCCACTACTTTTCTTCCACCTGCAGTCACTACTTTCTTGTCTATGGGAATTGGCTGAGTAGAAAAATCAGTCCTGCGATACCTGTCTAATCATATATAGAAAGTAAATCGCATCATAATAAACTACCTCAAGACATGGCCACTATATAAATGCAGCAAACAGTTTAAAATTAAAAGCTCATTAAAAGTATCCAAGGAGATGGGCAAAATCTTTACACAAAATGACCCAGAGACGGTCTAAAAACTGCCAAATATCTTAAACAATGATTCAATGTATACTACAGTTATGTTATGTTTACACACATGCACAAATCACATATAATAGCATTAGCCCTTTACTGCATAATAATCACAACTCTAGAGTACTTTTAAAATGGCTACATTTTACTCATGCTTTGAGTAATATTTACAACTGATACTTGTACTTGAACTACATTTTTTGCAAGTAATGGTACTTTTATTTAGGTATGATTTTTCAGTACTCTTTCCACCACTGCTGGCTTATGGCAAGTTTAAATCACACATGTGTGCTGCGAGTAATTTCATTAACGCTTAAACTGAAATTTTGTAACCTACTTGTCAAGTAGTCTTATAGGCAATCGAAAAAAAAAAAACTTAAGGGAGCTAATAATTTTGCCCTTAAAATAGTGTTTAAAAAAATAAAAACTGCTTTTGTTCTAGCTGAAATAAAACAAATAGGACTTTCTACAGAAGTAAAAATAATATCAGACATACTGTAAAAATGTCTTTGCTCTGTTAAACATCATTTGGAAAATATTTTAAAAAAAGAGTAAAAAAAAAATCAAAGGGGGGCTAATAATTCTGACTTTAACTGTATGTTAATGTTATATTTTTAACCACACCCACACCACACCTTATCGTTAGTTTGCTATGAGGGAATTATGAGCAAAAAAAGCTCCTCTGCCTACTCAATATTCTGTTTCATTTGGATATACATCAACACACTGAAATAAAAGTCTATTGTGGCTGAAGCTGACAAACTAACTGTCAACAGAGAAGAACTACTCCAAAGAGAAAGGAAATGGTCAGACTTTGATTGAAGATTACCAAAACAAACCTTTTTTCAGTGAATTAACTTGCGGATTAATTGTCCACCTATGGAATAACAATGTATGCTAGCAGAATAAACATTGTAAATTTTGATTAGACACAGACTAGCATTAATTGGGCACTTTAATCTCTTGTTCACTTTAAAACCATGTCATGCAGAGATGAGGTCAGTTTTAATTTAAGTCCTACCGCTAGTTTTATTACTGCAAAATATGAATTCATTCCTCCCTTCATTCAGAGACTATTGGCAATATTGTTTCCTTACATAACTAGGTAGGCTGAGGCAATGTTTGTTGATGTACATGCTATCAAATACAGTTCTACCTCTCTGAGGGAACATGTAGAATGAGATGAGCGAACGAAAGAGAGAGAAAAAGAGTGATCTGTTCTGGCAGGGGAGTGTAGAGGAGGAACAGCTCTACCCTTCCCAGCTGACAGCTTACTATCTGCATGTCTCTTCAGTTCACGTTCAAAAAGAATTTGAGTTGAGCGAGCCTTCAGTCAGACAGAGGGAATTAATTCCAGCGAGCTCCAGCCACTTGGCATCTGCCTTGTCTGTCAGTTGAAAGCTGCGAAACTCTTGGTGCCTCGTCACAACTCTAAATTTCAGAGTTGTACTGATATGAAAGGAAAAAGAAGAATGCAAAATCACCTTGTTCACCACTGCAGGCTGTCCTTGTGTAAACCAGTCACTTTTTTGATACTGTAGCTGATGCAGCTGGATGTTGCATAATACCAGGTTGACCATGTTTCTTTTTAAAACAGGAGAATACGTCTGCTCTTGCTGAACATCCATGTTTTTTATTCAGTGGATTCAGCAATCGACCTGACACGCAGCTTCCATGGGAAAATCTGGTGAATGAGGAAGTGGTTAAACATTAATGCTCAAGTGCTTCCTGACAAAGGATGTCGAAGAATAAAGTAGGTTGCTTCATGGGGCATTTTTAAGATCTAATGGAACAATTTGTCAAAAAGAGTTTTAAAAATGTGTGTTTATATATTTGTAGATCATAGCCTTACAGAATCATGTTATTAGTTAGTGCTGTTCTCAAGAAGCTATACAAGACAAAATGAGTACTTTAAAAAATTGAATTAAGTATCAGGTACATTTCACATATTTATAAACAAATTAAAAAATTTGTTTACACAATGATTTTCTGCTTAAATATTTTATCCCTCCAATTTTAAATACAAGATGTTTTATTCCAAAGCAAAATCAACTGTTTTCACCCTCTCTTCCCTCATTATTGAAATGTAAATTTTAAAACCTGACTAATAAAAACTTGTTTTCAATGATAAGCAGTGTTCAGTAATTAAGACCACTGTTTATGTGCTATGTAAAATATAACCTACTTTACCAGCTGTTTCACGTACCGCAGTTAATAAATTCATAATAGAATTGCGGATGTTGAAGGTGATTTAACCTGCAGAATAATAAACAAACCGCGGACACGGATCAAAGGCAGCTAACCCAGATCCGCAGAAAAAATGCGGACTTGCCAACCTGACGCTACATTCCCTGACTGCTGGTTAATCGATATAAGAATGTGATTGGACGGTAATTCTGTCATTCAAAGTACTGGAGCATGATTGGCTATCAACAATTAAGCCTTTTGCGGTGATGACACCCCGCTCAAACGTGGACCAAAAAACTCAACTGTTACGCAAACTTACCTGAGTAAACCTACAGGTAAAAACAAAATAGTCGACTGTGTACAGAAGGTATCTGAACGGACTATGGACCGACAAAAAAGCGACACAACGGTGGAGCAGCAAGAAGGCCACTGGTTCGAGCCCCGGCTGGGCCATTTCTGTGTGGAGTTTGGATGTTTCTCCCCGTGTTAGTATGGGTTCCTCCGTGTGCTCCGGTTCACAGTCCTACAAAAGGTGAATTAAATAAGCTAAATTGGCCATAGTGTATGTGTGTATGGGTGTTTCTTAGTTTTGCGTTGTGGCTGGAACATCTACTGTGTTTAACATGCTCGATAAGTTGGCGGTTCATTCCGCTGTGGCGACTTCAGATAGATAAAGGGACTTGGGCGAAAATAAAATAAATGAATTAATACAAATATTTAAGTTTTGGTGATGCCATTTAAAATATTTAAATAGAGTTATTTAAGAGTTATTTTAGATTATCACGATATTACTTTTTTATTTTGTATTAAATTCATTTAACAGAAAAAAGAGTTTGAGTCAGAAACTTGACTGATAATTACAATATAATGTCTTGCTCACAAAGGCTACATGTATTTGATTAAACATACAATAAAATAATGTCAAATATTATTCATCAGAAAAAAATCTGTTCTCAAGTAGTCGAATATTATGAAAATTGAATATTGTTGTGCTGCTCTATTATTTTGCTTGCCCGTTTTTTAATTGTATTTAAACAACCATACTGAAGGTCATTTTATTTGTCATATACTGGAAATGTTCATAAAATCCAAACACAATACTACATATTAAGTGACTGTAAACAAACGCACCCCATAATCCCACCTCCCAAAATATTAATGACTCTCATTGTAAATCAATTATGATCTTCTACGTCACCCAAAATGAACTCACTTTCTCAATCCTCTCTCCTCCACAGATGGAAGCATGAAAATAGCAGATCTAAAAGAGTTGTTTTTCATCCCACTTTTAAACCACCATTCTCAAGGTCATTTTACAGGTAACATACACGATATTTCCCTAATAATCCAAACTCAACACCACATTTCAAGTCCCAAATCAATTTCCACCATGACTCTAAATTTACACACCCCATAAAAACCATCTAAAGCATGAGCAACTCTCAGTGAGTTTGTTTACGTGCACAGCGATAATTGGATTTTAATATGATTAAGACAATACTCTGATAAAGAGTCTACTATGTAAACAGTACTAACATAAACAAACTAAACAGAAATCAGATAAGGACATGTGGAGTCGATTTTAGTTGCATTATTAAAGTGCCGTACAGACATGTAAACACAACAATCAAACTATTACTGTTGTGTAGGATTTTCACTGCATTTTGTGACAGGATATCAAATTCGATTAAACGTTAATCCAATTATATACTATAACATGTGAAACGGGATCATGAAATGAACATTCAAAAAGCAACTCATGTAAACACCTTAATTACATTATTGTCTTCTTCAAATTAAGGCAAATCATTTGATCACTGATGTCCATGTAAATGTAGTCAATGTAAATCAATTATGATTTTCTAAGTCACCTAAAATTAACTCTCTTTCTTAAGCTCTTCTCTCTCTCCTCCAAGGATGGAAGCATTAAAATATTAGATCTACAAAAGTTATTTTTCATCCCATACCATTCTCAAGGTCATTTTACTTGTAATATGTTAGATGTTTCCTAGAGTATGTAGTCCAAAAATTAATTTCCACCATCACTCCAAATATAAACACCCCATAAAATCCCTCCAAAACATGAACACCTCTCATTGTAAATCAATTATGGTTTTGTATGTCACCCAAAATGAACTTTCCTTCTAAACCTTTCCTCTCTCTCCTACACAGGAGGAGGAATTAAAAAAGTAGAGCTGCAAGAGTTGCAAAAAAAAAAAAAATCTGCTCCCTGCAGCAGCGCTTCAACTCGACGATCGGTTTCATAAGAAGCGAGAGAGAGAGAGAGAGAGCAAGCATTGAAAGGGAGGGGTAAAGCCGAGGCAGAGGGAGGAGAGAAGAGGGCACACGCACAACAAACGCCAGTCCAACCCTGAGCCCGCGGGAATCCAGCGCTTCTCCCTCCGTCAGCAGGACAGCAGAAAACCTGTCTCAGTCTGGAGAAACCTGCCAACCTCAACACATGATCACAGAGCAGCGGCAGAAGGCAAGACATCAATGCTCCGATTCTCTCTCAGTCATTCTCCTTACACACACACACACACACACACGCACTCTCATTATCTTACATGAAGCTATTTCTCCCCGTCCTGAGCTCAAACCTCTGTGCTATTCTTACACAGCTGCAACGTTGCTCCAGCTGCTGCTTTCCCAAAAAGACGAACCGCTGCTCTTCTGCGTGGCATTTAGAGACTGACCTGGGACATCCCCCAAACCATGGAGGACACTCTCACCTGCACCCCTACCACCTTTTCCCAAGTCTTCGGCCGCCAAGGACAGTTGATGCAAGCTAGTAAGTACTGAATAAAATACAAGAACAAGGTTATGGCAGTTTACAGGTTTTGTGCTTGTGATATGAAATGGCTGAGGGTTTGCTTGTGAAAGCTCTGCTGGTGAGATCATGGTCTGCTGCGGATCCTGATCTCTTGGTTTTAGGCACCCAGCATGCGGAGGGAAAACAGATCTTCTTCCCTGCTGCTTTTTTTTCGCTGCTAATGAGCTGCACAGAGTGGAGAAATGTGTGGAGCATCTCGGTTATGGATGTATTGAGCTTAATAAGTCAGTCGTGAGGCACATGAAAGTTGTTTTGGAGCAGCTGAGGTATTTTGGATTTGCATGCCAGTGTCATTCTGTAGCAGTTTAGTTTGTGTGGATTTTATAGCAGGTTTTAGTTTTATGTGCATGTGTTTGACTTGTAAAGGAGTGTGAATTATGTAGTAACATATATATTTATATATATATATATATATATACAGTTGAAGCCAACATTTTTAGTCCATTTGTGAAAGTTAAATTCTTTTTTAAATATTTCTCAAGGTCTTATTAAGTTAAAGGAAGCTATACAATAATATATTTGTGCATGCACATTAGATTAGTCAGTACTGAAGCCAAATCTGGAGCTTATCTAACAAAATAACTTACGATAACGGTTGAAAAACTAAAACACCCAAATTTATATATTATAGAAAAAAAATTCTATAGAAAAATTTTTTCAAATTAAGTTAAATTTTTGAATTTTCTATACTGTAATTTTTCACACTATTTTGCTTGAATTTAATTGTATCATTTTTCAATTTCTAAATATGTTTGGTGACAAAAATATTATTTTATCTGTTTTGTTTAAATGCACTACATTGTTCTTATGGTTCAGTTCAGTTACGATTATCACGCCATCGATTCGGTTCAATTCGACATCTCAATGCATCATGGTCTATTGACGATGCTTTCCATACACACTTTAATATATTACTTCACAGCACAGTAATTCTTGTATTAAAAGTTTTTATATATTGTTGATTAATTGTAATACAATTTTGCCCTTTAATATAAGCTGTCGGATATATGTACTTTAACTTTATAAACTCAAGTACATGCACAGAACAACATGAGCATTTATAGCAAATAACCAAATGTAATTATCCCGCTTGCTTTCTGTGTGTTGTTGAGAGAGTTATTACACCCCTATGATTGGTCACACACTCAACAGAAAGGGCTGCGATTGGTTCTAACGCTCTGACGCTGTTCACCAATGAGTGACATTGATTAACAGCAGTGGCGATCACAGCTAATCCATGATAGATGCGGAGAAAACTCGCTCTGCAGATACACGCTTGTATCAGTGAAAGACAAGCAAAGGCACACGCAGTAAATTGTGTAGAGTTTCTGCGTTTTTAAGTAGTTGGAGTGTTTTATTTACTCGCGCTCCCCTCCCTCGCCATAGTAAGTTACCGCAATATAGCGCATATGAAAAACATTTTGTCAGTACGTAATAACTGGTTATCATCTATTACTTAACCAATACCGTACTGTCTGTGTCTGCATCGTGGTGCACCAAAGAACCAATTAATTTTATATGTATAGGACTGTGTATTGTTGTAAATGTTATTTTTTATTATATATATATATATATATATATATATATATATATATATATATATATATATATATATATATATATATATATATATATATATAATTTTATTGGAATTTTTTATTATTCATTTTTTTCATATTATTATTATTATTATTATTATTATTATTAATAGCATTATTATAATATACTATTTAGATGGTGCTTGTTTTTGTTTAAAGTACATTTACAAATCTTTAGTGTACTGCTATGTGTACTACTGATATGTTTTTACAGATCTCTGGCATATATCAGTACTAGGGCTGCACAATATTGGAAAAATCTAGCATTGCAATATTTTTTTTATTCTGCGATTATATATTGTAATATGAATGTGATTTTACTTAGATGAGTTGAATAAACATTTGAAAAGAATTTATCATTTTAGATTAATTTAGATGATTCTGTAGGGGAGTGCATTAATGTAATAATCTACAAGTGTTAATAAGTTCAAAAAAGAAATAGATACAAATGAAAACAATAATTAATTTATTTAATAAAGTGTTTTATTGTTTTCCGAGGAGTCGAACTGTATACAGTAATTAAATAATCAAATGTAAAATATTACTGCATAGTCTTCTTTTAATAAACAATTCAATACAAATAATCGTTGTTAATTTGTCAATGGTACAAATGGTGCAATCTCTTGATTCTTTAAATGCCTGAATGTTATTAAAACTCTCACATAGTCACAGGCCAAAAAAAAAAAAAACACTTGCAAAATAATAATTAATAAGTGTGATATTTTTTGTTCTCTTTGTGTCATGTTTTCTTTCAATGAACACTAGAATATTCATAATATCATTATATCAAGGAAGTATTGGGCTGTTTTTAAAGTGACATTTAACATACTTGCTGTAAACATACATTTCAGCTTTTTTCAAGTAAGTTTTGAGGAACGAGTAGTTTGGAGCAACAAAGTTTTTCAGATATTTAAGATTTCCTCACCAGTGTACTTATGAATCCTTTTAATAATCTTATGACAGCTGTATAAATATTGTACCCTGAAGCACTGATGAATTTTGGATTTTGTCTTAGGAAAAACTCCCAGCACTATAAATAGGTAACTTGTGTCTTACTGAATGTGTTGTACTTCTGCATTTAATGACTTTGTATAGGTTCCGTGTCAAGGAGATATTGCATGGTTTTAAGAATGACATTTGAGAACATTGCTTTCGCAGATATAATGATTTAGTGTTCTAGAATATTTCTGGCTTTATATCAATTCATTAAATTAGATTATTAGAGATTTACATTTGTTTGGACTTACACTAAAGTTTGATTTAACACATCTTTATTTTAATTTTATGTCTTTTTAGTTCAAACATGCTTAGGTTAGCGGTATTTTTAATACGAAACTGTTGAGCTATTTTAAAGTACAAAAATTGTATTTTTAAAAACGTTGTAGTGCTCTTCCGTAATGTCTGTGCTTTTGTCATATATATCAATATCTTAATTTACATCAAATTTCACTTTATATACAGTATATTAATGCATTATATTTTCCTTCATTTCTTTTCGGCTTAGTCCCTTTATTAATCAGGGGTCGCCACAGCTGAATAAACCACTGCATTGAAACACCTCTTATTCACACACATACACTACGGCCAATTCAGCTCACCCAATTTACCTATACCGCATGTCTTTGGACTTGTGGGGTAAACTGAAGCACCCAGAGGAAACCCACACCAACACAGGGAGAACATGCAAACTCTACACAAAAATGCCAACTGACCCAGCTGAGGCTCAAACCAGCGACCTTCTTGCTGTGAGGCAACCACGCCACCGTGCTGCCCGCATTATATTTTATTAGATATTATAATTTGTTATATGCAATTTATATTTTTAATGCTCAAATGCTTAGGACTGCATTATGTAGCTGTCAAATAATTATTAAACATCTAAACATGATATTTTACATACCAATGATTGTATTTGCGCATCATAGCAAGAAGGTTGCTGGTTCGAGTCTCGGCTGGGCCAGTTGGCATTTCTGTGTGGAATTTGCATGTTCTCACTGTATTGGCATGGGTTTCCTCTGGGTGCTAGTTTCAGTTGTTTTAAAATTATATTTAAAATATTGATTATCATGGCAGAGTTACATTTAAAATGATTCTGTCTGTCATGTTTTGACAGATATACCTGGCCTATATTAATATCTTAAATTATTTGACACTAATGTCAAAGGTAGAGCTTAGAGCTAGTGGTTCAATTGAATTAAAGAGACTTGCAGCAGGACACAATTACTCAAACAGCAGTTTGTAAATGACTGGTATACCAGTGGTAATGACAAGCCAAGCAGACTTTAATTTGATGTTTAATTCGATGTCTCTACACATTAACATGCCAATTAGCAGAGAGATGCCAAGCTGCTGAATTGCCAGTGAAAAGCACGTGATAACCCAGTTCTTCTGGCACACACTTTGAATGAGAGGGCATGGAAATCTGTTATTGGTAAGACCTTTATAATCATGACATGTCATGAACAGGAATAAGACTTTATGCAGACTACAAGACTCAGCTTTTAGTTGACTACCACTGTAGTTGAAATTAAAAAAATAACAATGACTTGATTTGACAGATTTATGACTAGTTTAGTTGTTTTGCTAATGTCAAGTTGTAATGACAAAGAGAAAAACATGTAGTGATGTACGTTTTAGTTTTATGTCAAGTTGTCATAACAAACAACTTCATCTTTGCATTTAAAATGTCATAACTGTGTGAATGACACTTAATGACTTGCTATAAGCATGCATAAAATCTCATTTAAGACTTATGTTATGACTCATGTCTTATAAACAATCCTAAAGTGTTACCAAAACGTCTTACTAATGTTTGGGAAATTCATGGAGATTTAAAGGAAAAGTGGTAAAAGTTTAAAATGACACTTAAGTTGCTGTTTGGGGCTTAAAATTCAATGTTTAAATATGTCATAAGATAAACGTTGTTGTAAATATGCATCAAAATCATTTTTTCTTTGTGAAACTATTCTTGCACTGGTAAGTTTGATGTGTGAAGTTTGGGTTGTCTATATAAGTAATGTTAAAACATTTATTATATTGTCATTATGTTTTGGCAATATATAAATACATTTCAAGCTTTAGTTATTTATCTATTTATTTAAACTTTGAAGCATGTGCATTGTGTTCAAATTATTTCATTTGTGATGAAGCAAGGACATGTTATCAAGGAATGCACAGAAGATTTGAAGTGAACTGAAAATAAGCAAAAACAAATAAAATTTTAATAACTGATTACACTGTACTCAAAGCATTTAAGAGTACAAACGAGTTTGATATGCATGTTTGCATATAAAGTAAAAGATTGTTCATATACTGTGATGTAGTATTTAGCTTTTTTTTAGTGAACCCCTTAATCAAAATGACCAACATGTTCCTCATTTATGATGCAATAATTGAATTTGAAGAGTCATTAAAAGCAAATAATGTGCAAAGGTTCTATTATGGGCTAAACTTTTATCAAGAACCAATTAAAAAAAATTAATAACATTGTTCTCAGAGTATTTGAGAGTCCAAACAAGTTTGATATGCATTTTTGCATATAGAGTAAAATATTGCCCATATAATGTGATGAGCAGTATTTAGCTTTTTTTTAATAAACACTTTCATCAAAATGACCAACATGTTCCTCATTTTTGATGCATTAATTAAACTTAAAGAGTCATTAAAAGCAAAAACGTGCTATGGGTTTAATTTGATCAAAAACAACTTAAATATACAGTAGTGCTAAGTTTTTTTTAAATCCCTATTTAAATCACATAGGATTGCTTTAACAAATGTATGTAAAGCAAAATTTGAGTGTTTATATATTCTGTGTTCCACACCGAACTGCAACACAATCTCACTTTAAAGTAACTTTTAGATTTATTTGTTTGATCTCATTTTTACATTTGAATGTGATTTGTTCATCCCCAAATAAGGGTAAGGTTAGGGGTGGAGTTCGGGGGTACGCTTTTTTCTCTCTCTTTAAAAATGTAATTTAAATGGAGCCTTAAAAAGTCTTAAATTTATTGAAATATTGTATTATAGGTCTTAAATCATTTTAAAAAGGTCTTAATTTTCCCTTGTATATGTAAAGCTACCCAATCAATCCTGTATACCTATTCAATTACCAACAGCATATCTCAATAAAACTTTTAACAAAACTATTCATAACTAATATTATAATAGTCTGTTGTGTATACAATTAGTGTTTAAAGAGTTTTTTTTTAAAACTATGTTTAAAAAAATTTATGTCATCTAAGGTCTGCTTGTTAAAAAAAACTTTAAAAATCATTAGTGTTTAGCCCTAGAGAAGTCTGAAATTTCAATATTCATTGTCTTAAAAAGTATTAATCTGCAGAAACCCTGGTTTATTCAGTATAGGAGGGAAATTGCATAAAATCATATAAATGAGCCACTTTTTTTGACAATACAGTTCTCGTAAGTTCAGACTACAGAAATTGCCATAGATGTAGCGAGTGTCATTGGGTTTCACTACTGTAGATTATTTGTTTTTAATCACTCACTTTCCTTTAGGTTATTCCCTGAATTTTATTAGGGGTCGCCACAGCAAAATGAACCACCATTATTTTTCACAGTAGATGCCATTCTTGCTGCAACCCAGAACTAAGAGTACAGTAACGTGTGAATCCCCCGTGCTGGGAAACAATCACACACTCTGACATTTACATACTATATATAAAGTTGTCCACCTAACCTATACTGCATTGGTTGTGAAAGTCTGGAGCTAGTTGGGGGCTTTGTTGCTTTAAACATTTTTGTTTTATTTTTGATGCTTCAAATCTAAATTTGTATCTATGTCTTGAATACAGTTGTGGTCAGAGGTGATGAGTGTCAAAAGTCATATCTTGGTATTATGAACATGCTCCACATTTCACTTGCTTCATTTGTGATAACACAATGAAATACTGATATTAAAATAAAAGTATTATAATAGTCGGTGTCTTTTATGTAGATTATTAGTAAATTAAACGCATATTATATTATAAGCTGCATTTTGTCCTTTTATGTGAGTAAATGACATGACATGTTTCTTATATTTTGATTATTTAGTCAGACTTCTAGATTCATTAAAAGCAATTTCTGTGCAAATGTCTCCTCCGGACACCACTTTTGTCCGCTGCTGTTGATTTGCCTTGTTTTTGATAAATGCTTTCTTTCAAAGCAATTCACAGGATCGCTTCCACAAATGGTTTTAAAACTAAATATGAGGACAGTATGAAATTGCTTTTTATATTCTGTGTGTAATATGGTTATTACACACAGAAATTACAATAGATGTAGCCGATGCCATTGGGTTTCACTCTAGGATTTCAGTGCTTTTTAAATGGAAATGTCCTTTAATTGCCTTCCTCTGGGGATTTTATTTATTCTTTAAACCATAATAGCTAAATTAAAGTTCATCTTTACTCACACAGTTACTGCATCTCATTGAAGTTAGTCAAATGTGCAAAATGTGATCATAGTTTTGCAGTACTGAAGTAGATTAAATATGTGTTGTTTTGAAATTAGTGGAAGTCAGATGGAATGCTTTTGGTGCTTGATATTTTGACTTGTAAATAAATAGTAGTGGCCAAAAGTGATGTCCACTCTTAATTCAAACACAATGAAAATATGTTATATTTTAATTAGTTCTATTACTGTTTTGTTTACTGTAACAAATTTGAACATGCGTTTTTTTGTTTTTACTTGACCACGTGTATGTAAGCATTACATGAAACATTTGATTATGAATATTTACCAGAAAATTTTGGAAAAGTCACAGAAAAATCTAGAAAAATACAAAAAAATTTTGTAAAATTTTTGCAAAATATGTATTTACCCTGATAAAAAATGAAACCAATTTTCACTTAAAATCAGTACTTTTGGTAATACTTTATGATAACTATGAACCATCTATTAAAGAGCCCATATTATACATGAAATAGGGTCATATCTTGGTTGTAAGGGTCTCCAACAACAGTTTAATATGCATGCAAGGTCAAAAAACACTTTCATGGTCTTATAATCTGCATTTATTTTTACCTAATTATCCCAGCGACTCCTGTATGAATCGCCCAGTGATTCATTTGTTCCCAAACCCCTCCTTAGCGCGAAGCTAATCTGCGCTGATTGGACCAATGACAATCTGTTGCGATTGGTCGACTGCCTTCAGTCAGAGAGTGAAAAGCCAAACAGCTAATCAGCAATATAAAAGTAATCACAGTTCATACACGCTCGATAGTGTAGGCGTGGATTTTAGCTGCCAGTGGGTCAATGTAAATACAGACTACGGACTTGAAAATACAGACAACTAACTATTTTATTGAGCAAAAACTCAAAAACAGTTGAGGAGATCTCCTAGCTTCTCACTCTGCTCTTTTCACAGACACACACACGCATATTACACACACACACACACGCACTTAACCCTGCTCCGGACGACAACGCGCGCGCGCACAAACACACACACCTCCGGACGACAGCGCACGCACACACAGACACACACACTACTCCACGTTCACGGAGCTCCGTTAACAAAGCAGCACGCGTCGCGTTTTTAACGTGACTTTGCACGCCATAAGATAATATAGCCAGTTAACCTGATAAAGTACACGCGGTTACAAGTAACAAATCACAACTAAATACATTTGCAAGCTAGAGTCAACGAGGCAACTTTAATCGCACGTACTTACACTTGAGAAATGGAGGAAGAAAAATCCATCCTGACGTCCATCAGTAAGTTACTCTTTACTGATCCTTCCTTTAACAAACGCTGATGAAGTATTCTTTGTAGCATGTAGTTTCCAGAAGACCAGTAGTTTCCAACTGCTTGGCTATAATGCTGAGGTTTCATCTTTGGGTAGAGACTCAATATGTCCATCTGCAGTGTGACTTCAATCCACCGGCATGTTTGTGTGTGTGTGTGTGTGTGTGTCTCTGGGTTTCTGCGTCAGAGGGCGGGGCCTCAGGTTTGAAATCTCCCGGGTTTGCGCGTGCACGTGAATAACTTGGTTTCGTTCGTACGTCATGGCGAAACACCTAATGAATCGGTATCAAGGCGACTCGTTTGAAGCACTATGAGTCGACTCTTTTATAGATGAATCAACCATTTTAAACACTGTATTCTTACAGATTTAAGCCTTAGCTGGATACTTCACTTCACTTAGAGCTGTGTTACACATTACATGGAGGGGAATTTTCAAAAACCCATAATATGGGCTCTTTAAGCATTAGCAAATAGTAATTCATTGTCTGTCAAGCATTAAGTCTATATGTTAGTATTAGTAAGCAGTTTTTAAATACAGCTACAAATGCTGTATTGTTGACTTAAAAGCACATTTATGATGTGCTTGATTGTATTTTCATACTTTATTACTTATTAATTGTTCATTACTAAATTCAGTACTGCATTCTTTACAAACCATTTTTAAGAGTAGTTCGCAGTTTTGGAATAATTTAGAATGAGTTAGTAAACAATTAATAAACTATTCAAATCAATATTTATATATTTTATTATTCCTGCATACAGTAATGGTTACTCAGTATGTTAATAAATGCTTTATTAACTCAACTTCATACAGTTTATGACCTAATCTACAGTGAGGACTATTTATGATTTGTAAATCCTGTATAAATGACAATTAAAGGCTTAATATCAAATGAACAATAAATGTTTGCAAACTTATCTAAAAAATAAAATTACTGTAAACTTTAAACTTAACAGGAGTGTCAAAATACATAAAATAAAATTGGATAAAACAACAGTATAATAATTTAACAGTATGGTACGACATTTCAGTGTTATTTAGCGAAGTTTAAACTGTACAGTAATTTTATTTTAGTTAAGATTTATTTTTAAGTTAATACAGTTTCATTTGTGTATCTTCAAATGAATATAAATTAATAAAGTTGTTTATTTTCTTTTTTTTTCCTGTTTTTAATATAACTGAGTCGTTAATTGTCATTTATAAAGGATATACAAAGCATAAATATTCCTCACTTTAGATTACTGTAGGTTACAAAACTGGATAAAAGTTGAGTGAATAAAGCATTTATAAACACACAAATAACTATTAGTATATGCCTGAATAATAAGATATGTGAATGTTAATTTGAAAAGTTTAATCATATTGTCAAATTGTCATCTTAATAGCACCAATTATTCTTAAATAACTAATTAAATAATGCAATACTGAATTCAGGAATGAACAATTAATGAGTAATAAAGTATAAAAATACAATTATTAAGCACATTATAAATGTGCTTATGTCAAGAATACAGCATGTGTAGCTGTATTTATAAACTGCTTATTAACGTCTATTAATGTAGAGTACATGCTTAACAGATAATGATTTGATTATTTGCTAATGCTTAATAAATTATTCATAGCGTGTAGGTATTATAAAGTGTTACCTCAATTTAATCACTATTCATTCATTCATTTTTCTTAATCTTTACATTTACATTTACATTTAGTCATTTAGCAGACGCTTTTATCCAAAGCGACTTACAAATGAGGACAAGGAAGCAATTTACACAACCAAGAGCAACAATGAATAAGTACTAAAGGCAAGTTTCAGGTCTGTAAAGTCTAAGAAGGGAAGTGTTAGTAGTTTTTTTTTTTTTTTTTTTTTTTTTGTGTACAATTAGTGTGATATTCAAAGAGGCAATTGCAGCTTAGGAAGTGAAGTGGAGACTAAATAGTTGAGTTTTTAGTCGTTTCTTGAAAATAGCGAGTGACTCTGCTGTTCTGATGCAGTTAGGGAGTTCATTCCACCAACTGGGCAGATTGAGCGTGAGCGTTCGCGAAAGTGATTTTTTCCCTCTTTGGGATGGAACCACGAGGCGACGTTCATTCACAGAACGCAAGTTTCTGGAGGGCACATAGATCTGCAGAAGTGAGTGCAGATAAGAAGGTGCTAGGCCAGAAGTCACTTTGTAGGCAAACATCAGAGTTTTGAATTTGATGCGAGCAGCAACTGGCAGCCAGTGCAAACGGACTAGCAGCGGAGTGACATGTGCTCGTTTAGGTTCATTGAAGACCACTCGTGCTGCTGCATTCTGGAGCAGTTGAAGAGGCTTGATAGAGTTAGCTGGAAGCCCAGCTAGTAGAGAGTTGCAGTAATCCAGTTTGGAGAGAACAAGAGCTTGAACAAGGAGTTGAGCTGCATGTTCAGATAAGAAGGGTCGGATCTTTCTGATGTTATAGAGTGCAAATCTGCACGATCGAGCAGTTCTAGAAATGTGGTCAGAGAAGTTTAGTTGGTCATCAATCGTTACTCCAAGGCTTTTCACCATTTTGGATGCAGTAATGGTTGCCCCATCCATCTGGATTGAAAAGTTATGGTGTAGAGTCGGGTTGGCAGAAACTACAAGCATTTCCGTTTTTGCGAGGTTCAGCTGAAGATGATGATCTTTCATCCAGTGTGAAATATCCAACAGGCAGGCTGAGATACGAGCTGGAACCGAGGGATCATCAGGATGAAAAGAGAGGTATAGCTGGGTGTCATCAGCATAGCAGTGGTAGGAGAATCCATGTCTCTGGATGACTGGTCCTAGAGATGATGTGTAGATGGAGAAGAGAAGTGGCCCAAGAACAGAGCCTTGAGGTACCCCAGTGTTTAGATGCTGTAGGTTGGACACCTCTCCCCTCCAAGACACCCTGAATGACCTGTCAGAGAGGTAAGATCTAAACCATTGTATAACAGTGCCCGCAACGCCCAGTGACTCAAGCGTAGATAGCAGGATCTGGTGGTTGACAGTGTCAAAAGCAGCTGACAAGTCCAGCAAAATGAGGACTGATGATTTAGAGTCTGCTTTAGCCAGTCTGAGATCCTCCACGACCGAGAGCAGGGCAGTCTCAGTTGAGTGGCCTTTCTTAAAGCCGGATTGCTTGTTGTCCATGAGATTGTTTTGAGTAAGAAAGTCCAGGACTTGATTGAACACTACTTTCTCCAGAATCTTGGCCATGAATGGAAGCAGGGATACTGGTCTGTAGTTTTCAAGTAGCGTATGGTCCAGGTTGGGTTTCTTTAGCAGTGGGGTTACCCTAGCCTGCTTAAATGTAGTGGGGAATAAACCAGAGTCAAGAGATGTGTTAATTATGTGAGTCAGTGTTGGTATGACTGCAGGAGAGATGGCTTGCAAGAGATGAGAGGGAATGGGATCGAGTGGACAGGTGGTTGCATGGCTAGATAGCACAAGTTTGGACACCTCAGACTCAGAGAGCTGAGAAAAGGAGGTGAGTGTGTGTGGTGTTGGTGTTGTATCTTGCGTGTTTGTTGTAGGTGCAGCAAATTGAGCACTGATTTTTGCAGTTTTGGTGCAGAAGAATGTAGCAAAGTCATCAGTAGTAAGTGTGGAGGATGCGGGTGGAGGAGGAGGATAGAGGAGGGAGGAAAATGTTTTAAAAAGTAGGCGAGGATTAGTGGCATTGTTGATTTTCAGACGGTAATACGTCTGCTTTGCAGAAGTAACCTCAGCTGAGAAAGAGGACAGAAGAGTTTGGTATGTTAAGAGATGTGCAGGATTTTTAGTTTTCCGCCAAATTCTCTCTGCAGCCCGAAGTTTTGAGCGATGCTTACGGAGAGCATCCGAGAGCCAGGGTGCAGGAGGACTGGCACGGGCTGGCCTGGATGCAAGAGGACATAATCGGTCTAGACATGATGCTAGTGTGGAGCAGAGTGTATTAGTGGCACTGTTCGAATCTTAGTCTCTGTTGCAGAGGTTTCCACAATGGAACCGCTAACTATTCCAGTATATGTATCAGATGCCCTTCTAGCCACAACCCAGTATTGAGAAACACCCATACACACTCATACTGTACATTGAGTTAACAAATCATTTAGTTTAATCAATTGGGGGGGGGGGGGGGTCATTCCACTGTGAATACAGAGACTAAGCCAAAGGAAAAAGAATGAATGAATATAATGACATTCTCATATTTTGATGGTTAAATTAACTTCTAGAGCCATCTCAAGCATCTATTGTGCTATTTTCCTCCTCTTTACCATTTTTTTCTTGTTTTTGATGAAGGCTTTCTTTCCTAAGCTATTCACAGGATTGCTTCCTCAAACTAAAATGATTTAATGCTAAAACAAATTGCTAGAAATAGCTTTTTATATTCTGTCTGTGATATGGTTATTGCACACAGAAATGGCCATAGATGCAGCCAATGTCATTGGGTTTCACTCTTAAGATTTCAGTCCTTTTTTAATGGAAATGTCCTTAAATTGCCTTCCTCTGGGTGAGGGATTTTTGCCCTTTAAACCATTGGGATCTAATTTAAAGTTCATCCTTTCTCGGAGTAGCCCCATTTTACTGAAGTTAGTCAAATGTGCAAAACGTGATAAAAAATTTGCATTGTCAAAGTGGTGTGAGAACGGCAGCACTGAAACGGGACGAGTCGGATGAAAGTGTCTCCCTCTATTTGCTCTCCAGAATGAGACGCAAACTTTTTTCTAAATAATGCCCTTTTGTTTGCTTTATTTCTGCGAACTCATTAGCTGTTTGGTATGCAGAGATGTATTAGTGTCTGCAGAGTGTGTGACATTGGCGTGATTAATATTCTGCGTGTGGCTTTGGAGCTCTGAAAGCCTCTTTACTGAATTTGTGTTTCTGAAGTGCCTGAAGATGAGACTCCTCTGCCATATCTGTGCGTATTACCACCACTTCTCTCTGGCTCTTTGCTTTGAATGTCTGGATCATCCATAATGATGAGATTTTTTGTAGTTTTCGAAGCATTCTGAAGTGTTGTTCCCCATGGACAGCGCTGGACGTGGATTTTTCTGAAGTTTCTGCCTTTATAAACAATGAGATGTCTCATTTTTTTCAGTAAAATTGACATTTGAAGTCTTCCAGCAGGACCATGTTGTTCTTTTCTGTGCTCTTTTCGCCTGGAAGGATTTCCTTTTTAACATTGATCAAAGTGCCCCATGTTTGCTTCGTAAGATCATCTTCAAGCGATGCAAACTGATCCACAGTGCAGATTTCATTGGCATGGCGTTCTGATGCTTTTATGTCCTGTGATGGTGTTTAAATGGGTATGCGTGAGTGTGGCTAAAATCCAAGTACATGCACTCAGCCGTCGGCACACAGTCTGTTTTGGCTGACGTAACGGATGTGGCTGGATGGCCTGCGAGTGTGGACTCATTTGTGTCTGTCTGCAGATGTTTGCGATAGCGCAATATGCAGTGCTAGTGATAGTGATAAGGACCTGCAAGAGTTACCGAGTCTCAGGATGCGATGATGACCTCTTTTTCTCAATGCCGGCTTGATTGGGAAGTTCTTACCGCAGAAATAAGCCTTCATTCTGCATGCCAAGTATGAATGCACACATGCATACAGATCTCCTAGCCTGATTTCACCAAGTAGGACATGTTGCTGATTTTACATCTATGTTGATCCTGTAACAACATTCTAATCAGTCGATCAGAATTAAGGGATACGTTTATAGTTTATGTTAAGTTTAGACTTACAGGTTTCTGCACTTCTACTATTCTATTTTGGGAATAATTAACAGTTATGCTTGGGTTTAAGGGTAGGGAATAGATATGGATTACATTTTTAAACAAAAATAATGTTGCAGGATCAACATTTATGTTAATCCAGGATCGCATCGTACTTGGCAAAATCATGACGCTCTTTTTTTCTGATTGGTCAGATATGCTTGTACATGATTGTTTATTTGTATATCAAGTGGCTACTGATTTTTTTCCACAGTTTGCTAGTTTCATATTGCGTCGGTTCAAGCACTTTTTCGTCTTATATAATAAAAATGTCTGCTCAGATCAATATTTCATGTCCGTTTATGTGGGGTAATTGATGTTTGACAGTACATTATGCTTTGGGTATATTCCCATAATTCTCATTTATATTTAATGACAATATAGCATACAATTAGCAGAGTTTTTGACTTATACTTTGTGATTTTTAATAAACACAGTCATCTGAGAACAGAATACATTATAAACTTTTATAAATATAATATAGAATATATATAATAAATATAAAATAGAAGAGCTATATAGTCAGAAGTACATAGCTGTAAATTAAGAGAGTGCCTAATAAAATAAATGTAAAACAGGTCAAAATGACAAAATAATGATACCTATATTTTAGATACAATTTGCAGTTTAATACAAAAATGATAAAAATCTATATAATAACACCTGACTTTATGCCTTGTAATTTATCTGTAGAATATTTAAAAAGCATGCTAAGGGAACATCAGATCTGAAGATAGTCTGCTTTGAAATGTGCATGAACATCTGTCTTTGTTTTGGTCCCTTCAACCTACTCAATGCCAGTTTAGTAAATGATATTTCAGCACCCTTGGTTGCTTTGGTGGAAATCAATGTATTTCATTCAGTCAGGAGGGCTCTTAAAGTATCTCCTAAGGAAGACTTTCATTATAAGGCTCTCAAAGTATCAGGAAGGCTCGCAAAGAAATTTAAATACAGCCATTTAGATGCACAGAATAGTTCACGTACTGCACTCCACTGAAATGGTTTATAATGTAATTAATACATATTAAACCTCTTTAACATGATCAAATGTACATGTTGAATTACTGATATGTAACAAGTCACAGTTCTAAAGTTCAATTTTCAAACGGAAACAGTTTATTTTATTATCAAGATCTGAGGTAAAGAATCTGCTGCTGCTTTCAGTAGTATGGCAATAAATGTCATTTGAAATGGCATTCAAACTTACATTGTTAGCATTTAACACTGAATAAAGCACATGAGATGTACCTAAGGTGATCATTGTCAGTTTATCATGTTGTTCAACAAGAAATAGAAGGCGTTTATAAAATATATTTTTCTTGGTTGGTTTAAACAAAAAACTCCTTTCGATATGGAAAAGATTCCTTTTATCTCGTGCCATTGCTTTTATTTAGAACACGACTTAAAGGCTCGAACGTCAAGCACACTGCTGTTGGTGTTGTCCATCTGGCAACCTGAGCTTGCTTGTGTTTTGTATTAGGAGTGCAATTCCTAATTTAACTAATGGGTATCGAATGTACATACTGCACCTTTTAATAAAGTAAGTAAACCTGTTGAAATTTGGAACTGTTGAGTTGATCTTTATCATTTTTCACTATTCATTTATTAAATCATTTTAAGGCAACATATTTACTCTTTTAAAGTTAAATACTACTACTTTGTAAAATCAACAACTCCGTTTTTACAGAGTTATTCCTAAAACAACACAATGCAGTGAACACTACAATAAAAACTACAATAGTTACTTAATGCTAAAATAATAACAACAAAAATAACAGTAAAAATGACTTCTATACAATATTGTTTTAAAGTTGTTTAACAAATGTGAAAACTAATCAAGCAGGCATGTAATCTAGTGATGTGTTTATCTATAATGCTCTCTCTGTCTGTACAGCTTTGTTGACCTGTAAGCATAGAAAGCAGGTTTATTTTGCCCGAGACCAAGACTAAGTCACCTTTCTGCATCACTGGCCCAAAGTAGCGGAGGTAATACAGCAGTATACAGGAAAAGAACAGCATCAGCAGAATTGTCTAGAAGTTGAGGCATGTTTTCTTCTGTCACCTCTACCAATAAAGCGAGGGCTGGTTTGTGTCCCTCCAGAGGAAAGAAGTCATGATTCTGTCCTAAAGCCCTATATTTGTGCAGGCAGCATAATCAGAGCTCTCAAGACACTAACATATAACACCCGTGCTAAAAGGTATTGAGAAACTAAGGCCAGTTATAAAAATACTGAAAATTAGATAACAATAAAAAAGCATTTTGCACACTGTGAAAAAATATACGTAAATGAACAGTTTTACATACATTTACACCTGATAATTTATGCTTTTAAATTGCATTATGGGACCTCGATCTTTCTTCCAACAACTTTTACCCTTAAAAAGTTTGAAAAACTGACTTGTATTGCCATTTTTATTAGTTAAAAGAGATATATTGCTGGGTTGATGTTGTATATTTTTGTACAAAAACCTTGTAATAAACTGGCAGTAATTTTTTTCTGTTATTTTACAGACTTATAAGTTTAGATTAGATTAGATTCAACTTTATTGTCATTACACATGTACAAGTACAAGGCAACGAAATGCAGTTTAGGTCTAATCAGCAATGCAATAGCAGCAGGTGCAGGATACAGGTATAAGTTATAAGTTAAAAGTTATATTTTGCTATATATAATTTCTTATATATTATATTTTTTCAAACTACTAAAATGTCAATTAGTCACTTTGTTAAACTGTAGAATTGAATTTTCAACATCAAAAGTCAACAGAGCCGAGATCAACATCCCATAAAGCACTTCACAACCAAAAAAATAAATGGAAAACACTTGTGAATCACAAAATATGGAAACTGTTAATTAACAGAATATTTTTTTTGCATTGCAGCAAATATGTTATAGTTGAAACAAATTGTTTTAGTCATCTATGGTCGATCTAATTATCTAGTTCGCCCAAAAGTTTTAATTCTGTCATCATTTACCCAGACTTCACTTGGTAAAAACGTTTGTTGAACACACAAAATACATCTAAAAATGCTGGTAACTGGCACTCATTGACTTCTGTAGTATTTTTTTGTTTCTATGAAAGTCTATTGGTGGCAACCACCAGCATTCTTTGAAATATATTCTTTTGTATTCAACAAGAGAAAACAAAAAAACAACTTTGACAGGTTTAAAAGCACATGAGCGAGAATAAATTATGAGCTAATTTAGATTTTTTGCGTGAACTATCCCTTTAAGGTATTGGGTAGATTAATAAAATGGTTATCATAATCAACATGTTAGGCTTAATTGTAATGGAAAGGGTTAAAGTGACTGTAGATATGTTTCCATCCAAAGATGCAAATTAAATTTATGCACAAAACTGGAATATTGCATAAAAGATATGCAGAAACAGCTTTTCCATCCAACGAGTCAAAGCAAACAAAATCGCCTCTTCCTGATTAACTGGTGCCAAATATCAACTGTAAAAATGGAATTTGCTTTGGTAGGAAAAGCTGCGTCAATCTTTTATTAACTTAATACTTTCGCCACTGAACAGAATGCCGACATATAATGACTGTGTGAGATGGCGTAAGATGTGGAGCACAAATGCTCTTGACAGGTCTGGAGGTCAATAATAACATAATAACACTAATACTGAAATGGGTAAGGTGTTTTAGAATTAACAAAACAACATTTCAGATGTTTTACAATGTGCTCAGCCTGCTGGTTTGTCCATTTACTCATATTTTCACCATAACAATCTCTTATAATCACATGACTTCTTTAATGCACATACTGGAATTTGCTATAGAGCAAATGTTTCCATTATAGTTTATGCACATCTTTTCTAATCGAATAAAAAGTTGATCCTACTTCATTGTGTGCATACATTTTTATTCGCATTTTCAAAACTTATGGGCATCTTGTCATTTCCATCAACAGTTTTTTTTTTAAAATAAAAAAATAGGTAGATGTAAACATAGCTAGTGATAATAACCAAACTGGAAAGGAATATTTTTTTTTATGATTAAACAAAAAAGACTCACCATTCATCTGGTAAAAGAGATTGCTTAACATACTGTTTATAATCAAGAGAAAGGGAATAAAGTCACTGGAACAGAGGTCCAATTATAGACTGGCCTGGCAGTGCTTATTTGATAGTATTTTAACGAACGAATGAATGAATGAATGAATGAATGAATGAATGAATGAATGAATGAATGAATGAATGAATTCATTCATTCATTCATTCATTCATTCATTTTCCTTTGGCTTAGCCCCTTTATTTATCAGGGGTCACCACAGCCAAATGAACCCCTAACTTATATAGCATATGTTTTAAACAGCGGGTGGCCTTCTAGCCACAACCCAGTACTGGGAAACACCTGCAAACTCCACACAGAAATGCCAACTGACCCAGCAAGGAATCGAACCAGCGACCTTCTTGCTGTGAAGCGACAGTGCTAACCACTTAGCCACCGTGCCACCCTTAAACAAATACATTTATGTATATATACTATTACTAGTATCATATACACACCATCAATAATGCACTGCTTAGTCCTATTCAAAGTGATCCAATCAAAAAAAAAAAAAGCTTTTTAGACATGTGTGAGCAGATCTGTCATTGATGTAATGAATTAAATTAGCTTAACACGTGTTTTTAAATAGTTAATAATGCCAAAAACACAAGTAAACTGCATCTTCATGTCATCAGATCTCGTAACTAATGTTTTACCGTGTGTCTTCAGTAACAGCACTGCTACATCGCTTGCAAATTAATCTATGACTATTCCTCCCATATGTTTTGGAGCATATTTTCATGGAACATTAGATGCTTACTGGCTGTTACTTATGTAGCTCACACCAGAATGTTCCTCACAACACTCTACCGTTGATTGTTTCTGCTGCAGAAGCTTGAAAAGATTGCAAAAATCGATTGTTTCAAGGCACTTTCTTTGCAGTGGTTATATCTTAGGTTTACTGACAAATCCTCATCGACCCTGAGTCATTATACGTCCCTCACGAGGCCCGACAATCACTCCATCTTGGCTAAATTGAGAGCTCTTTCTCAGTCACTATTATTGAATCTCACAACCATACCGCTCTCTGGCTTTAGAAGCAGCAGCTGAGATGAAAAGAACATTTTTAATTTCTAATTACCGTCACAAAAATGCTGTAGGAAAATGTGTGTCGAGTTTTTCTAGGGTCGCCCTTTGTACCAGTGTGAATTTGCTGATCGAAACGCCGCAAGTATTAATTCCGAGAACTTTGGTGTACACAATTGGACAGAAATCCATTTTCTTCTAAGTCTATTTGAAAGAAACTGGTTTTAAGTAACGACGCAGCCGTTAGTGCAGAAAAGCTTAGCTTACAGGCAGCGCTCGTTGATTAGAGTGTCTCATGAATTTTAAGCAGGGGCCAGTTTTGTTTGAATATGTGCTTTGGAGTTTGAAGATTTCCGAACTATTTCACTTAAAATGGGAAAAGTGATGTAACTCCCCCTAAACTGCGAGAAGCACACACACCACCTTTCCCCCGGAGAGCTTCCGTGAGGAATAAGTGCAGAAATGTGCGGATTTGCCTGATGCGGTTAGGTGAGATTGTAGGCTAGTCTGAGACCTGGCATGCTGGTTTTATCCAATTGACGAGTTACTTTGGAGCCTAAAATTGCTTTGGATATCAGTCCCTACACATGATGTTCTGAAGCGCCCTGAATAGTGTTTACATCTGAGGGAATATATTTTGACAGATGCAGCTGGCAAGACTCGAGCAGCTAAAGAACTTCCTGCATGCAAATTTGTTTTCTTCTGAAAGCACTTCAAAGGGCTCGCTGTGGCAAGTACGTCGTATTTTTAATTTATTTATTTAGAAAATTTGACACATCATCCGGAATGTGGGATTAAATCCACATATTTTCATTTTCATTATGCAACTTGAAGACTGCTTAATATTATCAGATTCTCCCCAGCCTCCCCCGTCGCTCTCATTTTCCTCTCTGTAGTCTTTTTGTGTTGCAGAACTTTTTACACAAGGGTCAATTTCACACCTTTCTGCATTTACGCGTTTGGGAAATGGTGTTGCATTTTCTTCTGTCTTTATTGAACGAGAAACCTTGTATTACAATTTTATTGCAGAAGGCTTGTTGTGAGATTAGGTTTCTGTCATGCTTTAGTACCCAAGCATCCGTTTTTTAACATCTGCAGCAGCAGATTATGCTGCTCTCTCCTATCCATGTCTCCATGGTGAGAATCATTTTAATCCCTTACGGCCTATTTGGTTCATCTGACTTTACATAGACTTACTGTATAGGCAATCTTAGTTCTACCTTATATGTAAGAACACATATGCTTAAAAGGTTGTAGTTGTTTTAACTTTTTTTTAAGATGTTTTAGGTGTCTTCTTCTCTTCAAACAACCCAGGCTCATTCTGAAAATGTACCTGTATGTACTTTTCTGGAGAGCGCCAAATACATCCTAGGAGCTACTTTTTTTTGCAGTTTTTTTCGCAAATCCACCAGAGGCCGCTGTGTACACCTTTTTGAGATCTCAAATTTTTCTCACGTGTGTCATGTTCGACTGACTAAACGACTGACCCACCCTCCTCTTTCCCTAAACCCAACCAATAGTATTTTCAGAAGCACTGATTGACACGACCAACTACCAAACCCTCGCCTAATTTTTACCACGTTTTCAGATTTTACCACATTCTTACCCTGTTATTTATTTGTTTATTGTATTTTTTTGGATTCTGTTTTTGTCTTACCCGCTTTCTGGAACCGTTCTTTACCAGACTCGAACCTCGTCGTTAAGGTCAACTCCTCTTTGCACCTCAAGTCCACCAATGTACATGGTGAGCTACTGGACAAACCAGTATCATCAGAAAAGCTACCCATACAGAGGTAATTGGTCAGCTACGCCCTGAAGAATTCGCTTTAAGAGACAAAATGCAGCCATACGTACTACTGGCAACATGATTTGCAATCTCCAGAAACATACATAGGGGCACGTTTTTAGAATGAGCCTATGTTGTCACCAAAGCAATCATATTATTTTATTGTGTATAAGTAGTATAGCAATTTAAACGAGTTGTTTTGTATTTTAATATATTTTAAATTGTATTTTTTTTCTTCTGGTTGCAAACTAAATCTTTGGGAATGATATTTTTGAGGAACCCAGAATTATTATTCATTTTATCTTTTATTTAAAATTTACATAAAAAATTTTGGTTGATTTTAAATAATTATTTTATCTTACAATTATTTTATTTAATATTTCTGAACTTCATTATAGATGGTTGAACTATGTTTAACTTTAGGTTATCATAATTTGCTGTTGTTTAGTTTATTGTAATCATAAAAACTATTTCAATTTAACGGGATATTAACAGTTTATCAGTTGGAAGATCAGTTGTGTAAAATAAACTCCAAAATAAATTAAACTCTCTAAAACTCTTTTATAAATTAAATCTTTTAATTAACACATTTGTTGAATGATTTATGCTCAGACCTTCATTTGACTTAAGGCTCAAGCTTTATTTTTACTTGTTCTGCTTCATCCTTTGCTTAAGGAGTTCCGCTGTCATTTGCTTGCAAAATGGCAAATATTAGCAAAAAAATCAGCTTGTGTTGACACACAGGGATGGAGATAAATATTTTTGTGTAAACCAGAATAAATCACTTTTTTAATTTATTTTTCATTTTATCTTGTATTTAAAATTTTACATTTAAAAAAAGATTCTTATCATTATTTTATAGTTCTGATTTTCTGCAATTGCAATCATTAACCTTATGCAGTTTAACTTGATATTAAAAGTTTATCAGTTGGAAGATCAGTTGTGTAAAAAAAAAATGAAACTCTCTAAAACTGTTTAATTAAACTTTCTAATAAACAAAATTTTTTTGCACAGTAGAAATATATTTCTGTCATAATTTAAGTTAATCCAAAATTTTCTGGCATGTTTTAATTTAGATGCATGAGTTTCTATGTGTACATCATATGACAATAGTTTCTCTCTCTCTCAAAAAACAAGTGTATAATACTTCCTGTTTCTATATATTAACATATATTGATCTATACCTGTTTAAATATGTTTGCGGTAAAGGAAAACACACCATTGATTCACACAGACTAGCAGCGAATGCAGATATCAGATTTTAATAGTCTCATACAGATTTATATTCATCGACACAAGTATGAATTGCAATTTGATTAGGCATACAGCACTACATTTGATTTATTCATCCAATATCTGCTGAGATTATCCATATAAATGGTCAATGCCTTCTTTATGACTGAATTTTGAGATTTCATCAACATTTTCCGACATTGTCACCAGAGGTCTCTGACGTTTGTACCCCACTGTAGAGCTTTAAATGAAAACTGTGAAAATGTGCTGCTGCAGTAACACTTCTCAATGCTCAAAGACTGCCTACATGGCATTTTCATTGTCAGCATGGACATTCTTGACTAAATGGATAATAAACTTTTAATAAATCATTCATAACCTCAAGCACGAGTCGTAAAATGTGATTTTGGTTGATGTAACCTTTAAGAGAGCCAGTTAGCTCATTTGTTGGTTGGAAAACCACATGCATTAGATAAATAAACACCCATTATTGCTTTTTTGTTTGGTGTGTCATCATGTTGAGAGATTGTGCAGTTAACACTGTTATTATCTGTTTCTGTCTATGACACACACCAGTCTCCCATCTGTGTGCAAGACGTGCTTTGAATATTAAAACGGTAGATTTTACTGCTCAATAGTGATGAGTCTCCTGACATCCACTGGAACAGACATAGTTTTTCTCTTGGTTAGATGCTATTGGCTATGCCTGTAGGATCGGGACATATTAAAAAACATGGGTGGAATATTCTGCCTGCTCTTCCTAAATGTATTATAAAAGCTGTGTTGAATGTTATATGCTCTGACTTTCATTTGACTTAAGGCTCAAGCTTTATCTTTACCCGTTCTGCTTCATCATTTGCTCAAGGAGGAGTGCCGCTTTCATTTGCTTGCAAAATGGCAGATATTAGCAAACAATTCAGCTTGTGTTGACACACAGGGATTGAGAGGTGTGACAAAAGGGGTTTATTTTAAGCAAGATTAAGCAAAATGAGGACATCGCTATGACTTCTGATGTCAGCAGCCACATTGACTTTGCTTGGTGACATGTAATAGACTAAAGCTTATTAGTGATCAGTCACACTTTGGGTTCCCTCCAGGCAAAGCTTGATTTAGACACTGAGGCAAAGCGGGGGCAAAGTTTCTCACTGATTTGAAATGATTAAAGGCATTAGTGTGTTGAGAGGTATATTCAAAAGCCTAAAGCCTGGGACACACTAAGTTGACGTCAGAGAACCAGCGATGACGAAAACCGTCTGTTGTTCCCACGTGTTGGCTGTGTCTGGTCTTGTCTGGACCAATAGGCTGCACGTGAACACACCATATGGATGACATCTGACTGAAGAACATATGTTTTGTGCCTGCGTGAGGGTATGTATCTTTCCATACCCACAGGTGACAGTAGTCTGTATGTCATTCCACAAAAGGAAACTGAAACTAGTGCTGCACACATACAAACCGTAAACAAAGCAGCATTTATGTACCATTTCCCTAATACTTTTCACAACAAATGCAAATATGTCTGATAATTCAATAATCCATATAGTTTGCAAGTATTTAAGAAATGCCAAGTAATGACTTTGTGTTCCCTCTTGACTTGAGTCTATTGCCTAGTTTTTTCACTTCAGTTTTTGTTTTTTAGGTCTGATTCATACCTGAACAGCCAATCAGAGCGCTCTCTTTTACAGATTTTGCATGTTGATTTGGCCCAATGAGACAATGATGTTTGGAACGACCTTTGGCTTGGTCTGTCCCATGTATATGGGTTAAAGATGAATACACACAATCCACTAAAGTTAGGTAATAGCCTCTAATTACCCACAAAAATATCCTGTCCTTTTTTTTACTTCATGAGTAACCTAGTTGGGTAGTTAATTTGCCATTAACAAAATGTTGTTGTATTAGTTTACATCAACAAAGCTTGTGAAGCTTAAAGCAAATCAAGACAAGATGAATTAAACCAATGCAAACCAAACTAAATCAAGCCATTGCAGCCATTACCAATATGATACAACCCAAAATAGCAAACAATTATTTGTTTAATAGACATCTAATAGACTTCTAATCATTGACAGCTTGGTTAAAACAAGGCTTAACATAGGCTGTCATTGAAAATCTAATAGACATCCAAGAATAGCCCAAATAGCTTGTCAAATAAAAAATAAAAAATAAAACACAGGCATGTTAATGCCATTTGAATTTTAAAACAATCAATGCCAATAAAGAAAACATTGATTTCCAAGTTGGATTCTAAATGGACTGCAAAAAATGCCAAAATACAGGCATTGCAAATATGGAAATTGGAAAATTCTAATAATAAAAATAAAGTATTGAAAACAAACAATTGTACTCATTGTAAAGTTGTATTGCTGTGAGAACATTAATTATAAAGTAGAAACAATTTTGCGCGCGCACACAGACACACAGACCAGGGCTGTGCACAGGGGGGTGGCCCGGTGGCTAGCCACTGGCCCTCTGCCCTCATTGGTTTAGGTGCCCCTCTTAGGAGGCACTTGCTCTTCACTTTGCGATCGCGTTGCAGCACCTGCTCCTGTTAAGGTCTTTGCACGGGCCTGACAGACACACACACACACAGACAGACACACATACCGCCTGCAGGACTGCGCGGGGAGCGACTCCCTTCATATACAACACGCCTGATCGTGTTCATCAAATTTGCTTAAACTAAGCGTTTTAAAGTATGGCTGTATTTCAAAAGGATTCTGACACAACAACACAAAGCATACGCTTTCGTTGCGTTTAAGGAGGAAACACGTCAAACTTACTGAAACATTGGAGGGCGCATGCAGAAAGGCATTGGAATGTCTTTGACAGCTCGCGACTTCATTGACACTTTCTAAGTACATTTACACGAGACACCAATTCTCAGATTTTAATATGATTAAGATAATAGTCTTATTAAAAGTCTACCATGAAAGTAGCGATACCTTAAAGGACCACCGAGTCACGTAATGCGGAGGTTTTTATTTCCGTTCGCCAAGTCGAAAGTTAAAATGACACACCTGAAATTACAGGAAACTCTGGAGAGCCTGATGATGCGACATTAATTGTTTTATACTGAAACTTAAAAAGGTCAAAAAGGGCTTCCTTGGTCTTATCCATGTTTCTTTGCTTGTTTACCACACGTCGGCCACAACAGGAAGTAAAAAAAAACCTGCAACTGTGGTTTTATATATATAAAATAAAAACGATTGGCATATACCTCTTAATCATCAGAAAGAGTTGACTGAATTTTGGCAGACACATGAGTCTCAGCAATTCGTGCAGCTAATTTGCAAATGAACTGTGGTGCACATGCAATTCCTAATGTCACAACAAGAAGGACACACATTTGTTAGTTCAACAAAAAAATGTAAATGTAAAAAATTTTAGTTTTTAACATTGAAGCACCATATTTGTTAAACAAACTTAAATACTATTTGTTAACATTTCAAATAAAAATGTTTATTCAGAGAACTTTCTTTTAGTTTTTTGTTTTTACAGTGCAATACAACACAATACAATACCACCCAAACCATAACAAATCAATGTAACCCAAACCATGGAAGCCCAAACCATGTTTTCCAAACCAGCTCATTCAAGAGCAAGCATACACACTAAAAATAAGCACAATTCTATGGAACGCAATTCAGGCCAGTGAAACAGTTTTGGGAAAATGTTGGCACTGGAGACTAAAGGGCTCATGAGATATTGGTTCTTGGTTTAACTCCCAATTCTTCACCTTCAGTTTTAAGCTCTTAACAAGTAGCAAAAAGGAAATATATTTTGAAATATTATCCTTTGAGAATTCATTGAGAGAATTAATGTGTGATAAAGCGTTGTTTGGTCAAACAAGCAATGCTGTCAGATGAGCTAACACCCTCTTCCCAGCACACACTGTGGCATGAATAATTAATCGAACTGCAATGTTTGACTGTTTGCCTGTTTTATGTATGCCTTTGTTGTCTCTTGTTAGCTTAGTTGTTGTTCCTGTATAATGTTGGGATATTATTTTGTTAATTTGTTTGAGGTATTGTATAAGTGCGGTGCATATTCATGTAAACTTAACAAGGAACATTTAACAATCCACTAAATACCTTTTATTCAAACAACAAAAACAGCTTATTTTCAGTACGAAGCCTTGTCAGATTTTGACAGAGAGTTCGTTGTGTGCAGCGAAGACACATGATTGACTCAACATGGCAGCAACTTTTTGATTTTGACATAACTTAGCTATGGGCAGTAGTCATGTCTTCAGCAGGCTAAAGGCTTCCTGTTCTCCCAAACGCCTGGATCAGCATTGCTCGTCTATGGATGGAAGTAAACAATCCAAATCCATATCACCGGCACACTATAAGTCAGATTTATGGAAGGGAAAAGCAACCCTCTGCACTCTTCATAACCGTCTTTTGTCTTGTGTCTCCATCAGACTGACTAGCGGGAGGATGAGGTCATTTTCAGCAGACGGAGGGGAAATGAGACGCGGGTGAAGAGATTAATTCATGCAGGTCTTGGGTTGTGCAGGACGAGTGATCCATCTATCATGCGACTGAGAGCATGCTCTCTTTGCACTTTGGGGTGAGATGTCTAGATTGTGGAGTGGAAATGGCTGGGTAGAGGTTGAGTTTAGTGAGCACAGCATCTTTAACAACCCCTTTTGAATTTTTTATAGCTTTTAGATTAGATGGAAAAAGCATCTAATGGTCTGATATGTTGTTTCGTTCTACTTCTTAAATCAAACTAGATATTGTTTGTCAGGGTAAATTGTGAGTCATAGGATGATGAAAGATTTAAAGGGATTTTTGAGTGCAAATACTTGTTTGTGAATGGGTCACGTTGAAATAGTGTTAAAATGCTTTTAGAATTGTTATTATTTTAGGGCTCAACCATAAGGCAAATGTTGCCTTGTCACTAAAGTTTTAATTGCT
The DNA here is from genome assembly GCF_052040795.2 of Danio rerio. Taxonomy (NCBI): domain Eukaryota; kingdom Metazoa; phylum Chordata; class Actinopteri; order Cypriniformes; family Danionidae; genus Danio; species Danio rerio. Next base: position 28,623,917 of record NC_141031.1, on the reverse strand, counting down.
TACGATTATTTGTCAATTGTGGCAAATACAGTCTAAGAACCTATTTACACGAATACATTTAATTTTTAAAACGGTGTATTAGAATGAAAACAATCCACGTCCTCACTGGAGTTTCATCAAGCATTTCTAAAACGATCTCTGTCTACACTACACTGCTGAAAATGCACATCATGTGACCACACACACTCTGTCGTGCTCTGGAGCATATGTGCACGTCTGAGCTCTGAAGCCTCATTCACTCTACGAGCGACTCGCAGTGGCAAAGTGACAAGCGACCGTTCATTTCAACTGAAATTGAGCGACTTTCAGCGACCTCCATCTACGCAAGCGACTTTCTTGAGTGACCGGTAATCGGAGCACCAGTAGAGCTCACGTGATCCTCTCTTAGCCCGCTCAGAGGCTGGTTGTATTCTCCGTGCTGTAGACTTACACAGACCTGAGTTTGTTGCAGATTGCCACCCAAAGCGACAGGCAGCTACAAAGTTGCTCTAATTGTAAATGAGGCATGAGTCAACGGGGGCTTTTAGCACACCTCACCAGGCTAGAGCAGCGGATGTCGGACAGTTCATCAAGGATATATCGCTGGATCCCATCTGACTATAGTTGATAAATGTGATATTTAGTTCATTTTGTCCCTATCTAACGACTCTTCTGTCTTTTGAATCACTTTTCTTTTGAATTACTTGCTCTCAGAAAACGTGTTTTGGTTGAGCGCAAAGATAAATTAATATATTATTTTGTTTAACCATGTACACAGATTCTGCACATTTAGCTGATTGCTTGCCTTTTCCTATATTGTTAAAATTTATTGTATCATTGATTTCCATTATTGATTATTAAACTGATTATTATTGATTTTCATTTTTTTGTTAAGATGAAACAATGTAGCCAGGGTAATGTGAATAACGTTATAAATTACACTGTTCCCTTTGAAGATTTACCCAGCGAGTTCATTTTAACTTGCATGGAAAGGATGCAAGACTGAACTTTGTGCACTTAAAGGTGCAGTAGGTGTCTTTAGAAACATTTTTTGTTTTGCTGGTTGAAAGTCTCTTCACAGTCTAATAGTAATGATTAAAGAAAATGATCTAAATGTATTTATATGTATTTTTATATTCTGGGTAAGGCATAAAACTAAAAATTGTTCATCCAATTAAATACAGTCGAACCGACATCTCTCATAATTCTGGTAAGTAACTCAAACTGTCAGTCAACAAATGCAGATTTGGGCTTTTGCACATCTCTGGTCACGCATATCCATCATTAGCATGTGCATGCCTGCCGCGCGAGCACGCCTTGATGAGCGACACGTGCACGCGAGACTGTCAGTTGCGGCAAAATCAAATGCTGAATTGAAACTTTTTAAACTCCTTAATCAGTATTGGAATTACTTTTGCACGCTGGAGGAAGGACGACACCATACCATGGCTGAAGTATTTCTGTTAGAGAGGTAATAATGTTCCATTTTAAAACTACATTAGTCACAAAGAGCTGATGTAGAGTATGTTGTGTTATGAATGGGTTCCATGCACAGACGTGTTGTTCAGCCACTGAAATCTCCTGGTGGAAGCTAGATGTGACTGTTTTAAGTTTCATAAGAGAGCTATTACGGCATCGATGATGTAGATTTATATTCAGTTTAACAACAAAACATCAATAACGCTATTCTGCCTAGCCTGCTTGCTGAGCTGAAGTTGCTTATAGATTCACGTTGGGTCATTTCTGAACAATGACAGCCTGTAATGCGCTCCCGATATTGTTTACCGCTACACTGAATATCAGTTTAAAATAGCATGTAAGTGTGGCTTAGTAATAAGTGAAATTCCTGCACGCTGCCCGGCCAACCACTACATACACTTCTAAAGGGCGAATGAACTGGGATGTCTGCTGTTGTGTCGCGGTGGGCGCGCTTGTGATTTCAAGAGGCGTGGCTTTGAAACACAGTCCCTACCTGCCGTCCAAAGCTAATATGCTATCTGATTAGCATTTTGGCAGATCACCTACTGCACCTTTAATATTGAGAAAAGGCCCCAATCAGATAGACGAATGTCTGCAGCTATGCCTGTTTTCAAATGTCTCCGTTTTCCCACATCCACACTGAGACAGAGCAGCAGCGTTTTGAAACAAAAACCGCCACCTCAGTTTTTTCAAAATGCAAAGTGATGTTTTGCACAATTTGCCATCAGTTTGGCAAGTCAGTAAGCGTTTGTTAAATAGTTTAGCACAGCAATAAAATAGCTGCACATTTTTCATACTGCTTTTTTTGCTTGTATAACACTTGCATTTTGCTTATTATACGTTTATTAACATTCAAAAAAAAGTTAAATTCTAGATTCACAGAAGTTATGTTTGACACATTATTTAAAATATTTGGTAATAGCTATTCGTAAGTATTTTTTTGGTTTGGGCAGTGAAAATTTTAGGTGGCAAAAATTTGCTTTAAGTGCTGATGTTATTGACCTTAAAATTGCTTTAAAAATTAAAAACTGCTTTTATTCTCGCTGAAATAAACAAAAAAAGACTTTCTCCAGAAGAAAAAAATATTATCAGACATACTGTGAACATTTCCTTGCTCTGTTAAACATCATTTGGGAAATATTTCAATAAGAAAAAAAAAATCAAAGGGGGGCTAATAATTCTGGCTTCAACTGTATATATATTTTATTCACAAAAGGTAATAATGGTTCAAATACATTAAATACTTGTTATAAACATGGTTTATAATAATAATAGTAATAATAATAATAATAATAATTATTATTATTTGCATTTGCTAACATTAACTAATCATGAACAACACATGTACAGCATTTATTAATCATAATTAAACATTTACTAATGCATTATTAACATCCAAGTCCATGCTTGTTAACATTAGTTAATGCACCATGAGTTAACATGAACTAACAATAAACTACTCTATTTTCATTAAGTAACGTTAACTAACATGAACAAATACAGTAGTAAATGTATTGTTCATTGTTTGTTCATGTTAGTAAATGCATTAATTAACATTAACTAATGAACCTTATTGTAAAGTGAACATAATAATATGGTTTCCAAATATAATATTGCAATAATGTAATAATACATAAGAAAACAAATAATCTCAGCATTGTGAGATATTAGTCACATTATAAGTAATAAAAACATTAATTAAATTGAAAAAAATATTTACACTTTAAAAATATAAATTATTCATAAATAAATAGTTGTAAGATTAAACTTAAAAAAAGCAATGTGGAAATCTAGAACTCTTATGCCTGCCTTGGATTTGAATAAATACCAACACATTTATCATAAGAGATAAAGTCACATTACAAGAAATCAACAAAAGGAAAATAAATGAGGATAAGAACATTAGTCTATTGTGTTTCATTTATTTATTTATTTGCAGGTTTTTGTTTTAAAAGCAAGTGTTGAAATTCTCAACAACGAGACCTGCTGTGAAGAAAATGTGCTCAGCAGTTTGCAGTTTCTTACAGTCATTAAAGCAGCTCCTCATCCAGTGGGATGCACAATTCTAACAATAACCAAATATACCAATAAGATTCAAAATAATGTCACAGTTGCATGTGCCTGAAAGCACTTACCGTTTCCACCACATCACTGTGCCACACAGGTCATTCAGATTTAAGCACAAGATTTTGTAAAAAAAAAAGTATTTTTTTCAGTTTTGGTTGGGCAAAAACAAGAAATTGACTGGAGATCCATAAATAAAAGTGCTTGCTGTAAACATTTCCAACAACATACTTTTATCATAAGATTCAAAGTTACAAAATGTTCCTGATTGGCCAAAAAGCGTAGAACTGGTGCAGAATCTGTTTCAGTCATGTAGTTGGATCATTTAATACCTGCTATTTCACCCCCAAAAAACACGTTGCAGCACCTGTAAGTGAGTCATGACACGAACACATCCGTGCAAAATCATATTTGCATAACAATGTACTGTTTGTGAGTTTACGCATTTAGCACCCTAAACAAATCCTCGTTGCACCTCCGAGTCTCATTTTGTGTGTGTGTAGGAAAAGTTTGAGCTCTTGCGTTCTCTTTTTAGAGGTGTTGAGAAGTGCTGACCCACTTTCCGTCTCTGAATATGACAGGCGCTGGCATTCACACACAAACACCCTTAATTGGCTCAAGCCTTGTCACAGGTTCTCCCTGTAGTCCTTGCTTTCCAAAGGCGCATCATCGAGGCATTAAAAATCGACGTGCGCCGTGTCAGTGTTAATCTGCCTCAGGGACGCCTCTACCTAGCCATATTTATCTTTGCCTTGCATGTAAAAAGTTCTCTTTGACTGTTCTCTCAGTAGGGAGACGAAGCATATATAGGCCTACTTACATTTGCATTTATATTTCATTTAGTTGACACCCTGTACAATACTTGTTCTCTGGTATTTGGTCAGGTGGTTCTTAATTTCCCCAGTCTGAATGTGAAAAAGCCAGCAGCGCCTTGCATCTCATGAATACATTTTGCATGTGGAATATTCCACAGCATCAAAGGTAATTTGATTTCTCTGTCACTCATGAATTTGAACCGAATGTCATCCAGCTTTTAAAGTCTTCATTACAGTGCTGTGGCACTTTATATTGAGAAATGCCAATGGCACGACCTGTTTAAACTTCATTTGTGTTCTTATGGACCATGGGAAAGTGAAGCCCAACATATAAATTGGTTATTATATGAATGTTAATGTGTACTATCTGCTTACATATTCACTTTGAATTGTTTTTGGACTATTTATTTTGGCCACTAGGTCTCTGGGAATAATGGTATAGGAAATAAAGAAATAAATGTAAATGAAAATTAAATGGATGGTGGTTGGGGCAAAAAGTCTTTAAACCTTAAAATTGGTCCACATCAAAATGTCAACAAGCACAACAGCCCAACAGTTTGCTGCAATCCGCTTGTTAAGTGTGACGTCACGCGAAGCGGCTTCCGGGTCCAATCGCTCTATTCAACTGAATGGGGAGACTCATGAAATGGTAATAATAAGCTTTCAAAAATCACGATCGCAGTAAATATGTCTATGCCTAATATCCGATGGCCAGAAAGTGATTAATTTTTTATAAGTTGTTAAAATTTTGGTATTTGTTATGCAGCAAGCCCAGAGATTGTTATGTACACTATGATTTTATACAAAATTAACTTTAATGTGTGACAGGAATAAAACGTGATAATAAACAAATGATTTCTCCACTCAAATGAGTGGCGGCTTGGACCTGGAAACAGTATACATACGTCACAAACACGTCACCACTTAACAAGCGATTTGCAACAATTATAAAATATATACCGCAATTTATATCATAATGGCCTTTATGTGTGCAAACTTTATGTATTTTATCACCCAAATGGACATAAAAATGGTCAACTCTACTACAGAATATATACTCTATAACTCTATACTACAGAAACATTCAGTATTGCTGTGACTTTGTAGGTTGGTGTAATGGAGGCCAGCTAGTGAAATTCTGTGCTGTGGCACTTTATATTAAGAAATGCCAATGGCACGACCTGTTTAAACTTCATTTGTGTCTTTATGTATTGTGGGAAAGTGTGGCCTAATAGGATTGGGCGATGTCAACCAATTTGGCATTGTACGATGTCTAATGTGAACCAACGCGATGGATGACGGCATCGTCATCATAGGCGGAGGTGAATTTATTATTTATGAATAATTAATTAATTCATAACGAATTAATTATTTGTAGCCTACCGTTTTAACTACCTGAAACGCATGGTCTTTGTTTAACCCATAAACAAATCATAAATAAATAAAGATTAGTTGCACATAAATTACCACCTTTCAATCACTTTTTCCGCGGGAGGTTGGTCGGTAAAAAAGGTGCACAAGCAACAGTATCTGAGGTTTTCACTAAAATTACTAAGTACAAGTGTAAAATTGAAGGACTGTGTACTGATGCTGTGACACGTTACATAATGGATTAAAAAGAGTCGTAAGATAGAGACGAGATTAATTAAATATAACGTTTAACAAATATAGTGAGACGCGATCCAGCGGAACATCTCTGCTAAATTGTCCGACGTGCACTGCTCTCTGGAGCTCAGAGGAGCGCATGACAGTGTGTGGCTGTGTGTGTGTGTGTGGCTGTGTGTGTGTGTTTTTGTGTGGTCACGTGATGTGTGTTTTCAGTGGACAGGGGGCTGTTTAGAAATGCTAGGTAAAACACGGTGTGGATGTGGATCATTTTCCTTCTAAAATGCCATTTTACAACTAAGATAAATGAGTAACTCATCAATTTGTGACAGGGGAGAGGGAAGGATCGGCGATGCTGGCTCAGCATCGTGTTGTCTATAGGCCATCGGCAATGGATGAGGGCATCGTCTATCGGGCCAACCCTATAGCCCAATGTATAAATCGGTTATTATGTGTTTGCTAATGTGTACTAACTACTTACATATGCACTTTCAATTGGTTTTGGACTAATTATTCTGGCCACTAGTTTACTGGGAATAATTGTATAGGAAAATTAAAAAAATATGTACAGTATATGAAAATTATAAGGAAGGTGGTTGGGGCAAAAAGTCTTTACACTTATATTAAATTTAGTCCACATCAGACTGTCAACAAGCCTAACAGTTTGCTGTAATTGCAACAATATTTAAATATAAAAATGGCCAACTCTTTGTACTAAAGAAACATTCAGTATTGCTGTGACATTGTGGGTTGGTGTAATGGAGGCCAGCTAGTGAAGTTCTGTGCTGTGGCACTTTATATTGAGAAATGCAAGGGGCAAGACCTGTTTAAACTTTATTTATGTCCTTATGGATGATAGGAAAGTAAAGCCCAATGTATAAATCGATTATTATGTGTTCAAACTCTAGGTGTTTTATCACGTAAATAGACATCTGACTTTTTGTACTACAGAAACATTCAGTATTGCTGTGACATTGTGGGTTGGTGTAACAAAGACCAGCTAGTGAAGTTCTGTGCAGGTAAACCTCACTCTTCTGACCTCTCTTGCTCTTGCGACAGAAGTTAGAGATCTTGGTTTTTAGCCTCCTTGTTAAAGCAACTGATGCGGAGAGTCGCCAGTTTGATCCCAGCTCAGAGTGACTTGGGTGGTGTAGGACCGGCAGGGTTACATTGGCATGACCAAATTTCACGTGTTTTGTGATTCAAGTACCATACAAGAACAATAAACTGCTAATGATGGCAACAACAATCGGTGCCTGTGTTGACGTTTCATTTAAAGCCATTTGGCATCAATTGTCTTCCATACAAGAACTACAAAAAAGCTACTGATATTAACAACAACAAAACATGCATGTTGACGGGTTTTATTTAAAGATTTTAGGCATCAATTGCCTTTCATACAAGAACTACAACAAATAACTGATGATAGCAACAACAATAGATGTCTGTTTTGACAGGTTTTCTTTAAAGGCTTTTGGCACCGTTTGCCTACCATTCAAAAACAACAGCAAACTACTGATAACAGCAACAACAATAGACCTTTGTGTTGGTCTGTTTCATTTAAATACTTTTGTCATCAATTGCCTTCCATACAAGAAATACAACAAACTATTGATGACAGCAACAACAATAGATGTCTGTGTTGACAAGCGATTGTGTGAGAACATTAAAAGGCACCCTCAACTCTAGAATACAGACATTTTTTTTATCACTCATAATTCTTTGGACATTATCTAGTGGTTGTGCATGCCTTCAAATGGAACATTCTTTAAAAAAGCATATGCCATTGACTGTGTGTGCATGCAAACATATGACAAAGTACACTTTGGGGTTTTTTTGGTGCTTGACCATGTGAGTATGCAGATGATATCTGACCTTTTTGATTAGTAGGGTCAATATGGATGATTAGGCCAGCACCCTGTGCCACAAAACTGCTTATCTATCCCATTGTTACATGCTTCATTACAAGTGTAATTGATGCTTTGTGCTCCTTGTAGCTCTAATGTCAATTTAATTCTCTCTAGCTTTTTTCTCTAAAAGGCCTGGCTGCATTAAAGAGAGAAAAAGGAGGGAAAAATGTGTAACACAATTCAAAGGCATCCAGCTAGTCCACTGTAAGCCCTGGGCTGGTTATCAAAGGGTCAGAAGAGGCTTTTATCTTCAAAAGCTTTGTCAGAGCTTGTATTGGAATCTGTTTTTCCAGAGGCTTAAATTCAGCGAGAAGGCGTCTAAAGCATAGTGAGCTGTTCTGCAGGATGTCTCACTAGGTGGCGAACTGATCAAAGATTTCACCTGAGGAGGGCAGCCGCTCCGCTTCTAGTGTGACACGGCTGCAGCACACAGCCATGCAAACAATCATGCCAACCAGTATTTACTTGGCTCTGTGTACGGACTCGACCTCAATTTCCTCCCGCTGTGAGCAACTGTGAAGCCCCGGTGTTAAAGATTGAACAAGGGTTTTCTGAAATGTACCTTAGTGAGATTGATGAAAATAAGCTTTGATGGAAGAGATCAGTCATTCATGTGAGCTGTGTTCAGAATGGGATGCTCACACACCACTATTCCCGCATGTAGCACAGACTATGGAGATTGTCTGTTTAATATGGAATTCCGATACTGTTCAATACTTTTTTATGGTACACGTGTCTCTCATGCTTATTAAAGATAAGATCATGGTGAAGATTGAAAATCACTGTTTGCAAACATCTCAGAGAGTGACGTGAACGTGCGTTATATGTACTGTAAATATACGTTTGGTGCTGTCCTCTCAACATCTAAAACATACTGTAAAATATTGTAGCAGTAGAAAAAACAGCCGTTAAGAAAGCACCTGCTAATAAGGATATAGCCGTTCTAACAATTCTGCAATTACTGTACACACTTTAGTCACTTTATAGAGTAGAGTCAGGCCCATAGCCAGGTGGGGTTCGGATTGTTTGAAAGACCTACCCCTTACTGACAAAGACAAAGGGGTCTTTCTTCCATGCATGAGCTAATTTGTCCTATTTTGACTGGTATGCCATAATAAATTGTAAATACCTATGAAAAGGACTCATTGAAAAAGTCTTTAAGACCAAGCTGAATACTGTACACTACCTGACAAAAGTCTTGTTGCCTATCCAAGTTTTAGGAACAACAAATATTTACTTGACTTCTAGTTGATCATATGCAGGCATGTGATTCTTTTGTATAAATATGGATTTCCGTATTTTCAGAGTTTAATGGGCGACCATTCTGGGTGTCTTTCAGGGATGTAAATGTATAAAAAAGGCTGGCTATAGGCTTGAGAGTGCTTCAAAGTAAAGTACTTCATAGTATTAAACAGGACACATTATAGTAAACAGTGCCGGTTTTGCTTTTAATAAAAATGACTTTCTTACTTCTTACTTATGCAAATGACAGGATTTCATGTAAAAAAGACAGATCCAATTACTGTTCATCATTACCTTGCACAAATGGTAGTTTAAAACTTCATTTTGTGCTGATGTTGTTCAAAATACCATCAAACTAGTTCAGTCTTATTTTTAAGATTTCCTTTTATTAAATTTCTCTCTTCAAAATGTCACTTCAGTTGTTGCTTTATCTTTGTCCTTGAGTCTACAGTTAACCTGTAAAAATTCTAGCTTAATATCAAGTGGATTAACAGTATGTTGAATTGTCAGTTGTCACTATCTAGCAATTCTGAATGTTGACTGAAAATAGGCCTAACCTTTTATTTGACATTTCAAGTATATTTGTACAGCAAGAATCAGCAAGAATATTAGTTCATCTTTGATATCTTTGCTTTACCAATATTTTATTCATAAGCCAGTTTTTTTTGTACAGTGAATAATTAAAAATGTGGCTTAAAAAGTGGAAAGATTTGCCTCAGCACAGCAGTCTAACAGCACTCATTAATGTCAAAATGACTGATAAGCAATCAAATCAAAGAAGGCAAAGATCTTTCTGTTGACAAATACCATCCAACTCAATGTTTAAGATTTAAATGACGCAAGTGTGTTCGAGTTAAAATGCATATGGATAAATAATTAACATGTTATGGCTGTTTCTGATTTAAACGTCGACAGTAAAATTCCTTGCAGACATGTTTCTGTTTTTTTTTTTTCTTGATGTTCAAGCCAACATAGGTAGGCCTTTCCATTAATTACATATAGTCTCAGAATCATTGCAATATATTATTACAGAATACACTATATATACTGTATATTACATTTATATTGTCAGTATACAGACAAAGTGTTCCAGAAACATGTATTGTGTTAGTTTAATCACCGTTTCACATTATTCTTGAGTTGCTATAACTTGTATTAGCCATATGGGGGCAATATTGTCTCTTTAAAAAGTCTCTTCCCCACCTGTCTGGCTCGTCCTAATGTGATTTAACGCTTGACTCATACACCATAAGCGATGAACAACCCCTGAGTGCTAAATAATAAAAAAGGTGCCAAGACACCTTCACTAAAATTATTTTCTTTAAAGCAGGGAATCAGTCAAGCAGCAACTTGAGGAAGAAACTGTGTTTTCTTTCTCCAAAGCTCATTGTTGATTTGGTTACACTTTTAACTGCTAATTGCAGCTGCTGAGGTGTAATTAATACAATTTAATAGCAGAATGCATAAAGATCAGCCTGATTGGCATGCTTTAATCTGCACATATAATTGTGAAACTGCATGATGAGAAGCATTTTTTGTTATTTGGATTCTAGCTGACGTTCTTCCCCTGAAGACCGTAGATGATTGTGAGAAGAATATGATTTAAAAAACATTTGATAACTATTGAAATAAGAATCAAGAACTAGTAACCCTGCTGATACAATCATCAGTGTTTGTATTGAAAATCTCTGTGATTTTAGCAGTTGAATAGACAATTAGCATATTATTAGCATATCATCTGTTATAAATAGAACACAAATATAGCTCTAAAAATTGTCATTTGTTATGATATTATTAATCCTCTGTAATATAGCATTTTAAAACATATGCTAATTTAAAAAAACATTGATTTTGTAATAATGAAAAAACACACATTTGCTCGCACCCAAACACAGTTGCAGGCAAAATTGTAATGTGAAAATGTTTATTTTTCTGTATTTATTGTAATATTTCCAGAATGCTGTCTAACAGAGCAGTGAAATTTTATGCAGTAGTTACTTTTTATTTTGTCCTTATAGGAGAAGGTCTTATTTCTTTTAGTTTTGCTGGAATTAATGAAGTTTATATGTATAGATAGATAGAAATTTTTAATGTCAATACTTTTAAGACTTTATGTATTTGATTGTCTACAGAACAAATAATTTGTCCAGTGACTTTCCTGATTAATCAAACTTGCTTTTAAATCGTTAGTCAAAATGATTCAAAATGATTAGTCCTGCAATTTGTTTTTTTCTTTTTGAAATATTTCCCAACTTATATTTACGAGAGCAAAGGCATTTTTTCACAGTATTTTCTAAAATATTTTTTCTTTGTGGGTCATTGTGGGTGTGTCTGTGTGTCTGTGTGTGTGTGTGTGTGTGTGTGTGTGTGTGTGTGTGTGTGTGTGTGTGTGTGTGTGAGAGAGAGAGAGAGAGAGTGTGTGTGTGTGTGTGTGTGAGAGAGAGAGAGAGAGTCTGTCTGTCTGTCTGTCTGTCTGTCTGTCTGTCTGTCTGTCTGTAGATGCGCGTAACAAGAGAAGATGTTTTTTTTTTGTTTTTCTCTGATGCTCGGATTAAGTTATTGTTCGATGTGGGATGCGACCTGTATGAGCCTTGATTTATTTTTCTGCTGCTACACTAGTTAGGCAAGCTTTCCTGTATTTTTTCCTGTAACTCGAGGCATTAGACATTGTATTTCACATAAATTCGGAATATGCATATGTATGTAATGTGAATCGTTCACATGTCTTTTGCGAGTTCATTATCTGAGATGTAAAACGCAGGAAAAGCTGCCTATAGAGAGACACGCATGCGCTGGTGAAGAGAGAGAGAGAGAGAGAGAGAGAGTGTGTGTGTGTGTGTGTGTGTGTGTGTGTGTGTGTTTACAGCGGTTTGACTAATAAATATGAATTTGTAGATAAATTCTTAGCGGTGCCAAACAGCATTTCCTGTGGTTTGCATCTTTGCTACAACATACCGTTAAGGCTAGACACTATAAATGTCATGATCAATTTTAACAAATAAAAACAGACTACAGCTTTTGCTTGTTGGAGCAGCTCCTTCTTTTAGGAGATTTTAACCGATCCCAGCACTGAACTGGGAGAGATTCTGGAAGCTGTGTTTTGTCAAATCATTCTTGCTATGTATTTTGTAATTCTCTGGAACTTAATTGATTTTGAACTTTAAGCACTTCTGTCTTTGTGTCGTGTCCTTTGGAAGCCCAAATACAGAAACAGAAGAAGCTCTGTGGAAATAGCAGCATTTGGAGGCATTTTAGCTCTCTCTGTTGCAACATTACAGCGCCTCTGGCCACGCCCCATAGCTGCGCAGTGTGTTTGTGCGGTAAAAGTAGGTTTGTGATCTCACTGGCCCAGAAGTATTTTTTTGTAGTCCACAAAATTCGTTCATTATAGGCTTTGCTAAGCTAACTCTGTAAAAACCAAGGAACTTTGAGCATTTTACATTCAGAGATACTGTTTATGTTCACACAGCTTCATTACACATCAACTAAAGTTTAAAATATGATATCGTAGTGGACCACCCCAATAAAAAAAATTTACAGCAATTTTAAAGTCAACATTATTAGCCCCCTTAAGCAATATATTTTTTCGATTGCCTAAAAAGCAAACCATCATTATACAATGAATTGTTTAATTACCCTAACTTGCCTAGTTAACCTAATTAATCTAGTTAAGCCTTTAAATGTCACTTTAAGCTGAATACTAGCATCTTAAAAATATATAGTAAAATATTTTGTACTGTCGGTAGCACGGTGGAACAGTGGTTAGTGCTTTTGCCTCACAGCAAGAAGGGTGCTGGTTCGAGCCTCGGCTGCTTAAGTTAGAATTTCTGTGTGGAGTTTGCATGTTCTGCTCATGTTCGCATGGGTTTCTCCCTTCGCTAAGCCCCGCCTTCCTTAGTTATTGTTGCTTCGCCTGTCAAGCTTTCGTGCCTGGCACGGCTTTTTCAATGTGTGTGCGCCAATGTCAGACATTGCCAAGGATATATTGTCATTTTTGGCGAACAGGTGATATCCGGGAAAGCCAGACAAAAAAGGACTCCAGTATGCATTACAGGGGTATATTCACCACATAATAGGCAACCGATTAGAGAATAATTTAATCAAAATTGAAGCTAGCTTAGCCTAGCTGCCTCATACTCTAACCATTCAACAGCTTAGTTCATGCACAGCAGGAGAGGTGAAATTTAAAAATAATCTTATAATACCTAATGTAACCGTGATTTCTCTATTTTTAGCCAAAAAGCCTGATAGACTAACTGTTGTGCAATAAAATATAGCGTTATTAACCAACAAGAAAACACGCATGGCAGTACTTTTACATAGTTAATTCGTAGAAAGAACAGAAAGGTGATGGATTTGTGCTAAATATTAGCATCATTGACCCATAACAATGTACTGTAAGTTACCCCTAACTGTCAGTATTTTTGTGTACCCTTTATAAATTAATGAAAAACAGCTGCTGGTAAAGTATATTGAAGTGCTCAGTTTGTGATCATATCTTGGTTTTGTTCTGTTGATTTGTAATTTCAAATATTCGTAGCTTGAAATAAGATGGAAATATGACGTTCAGTAAAGTAAGCAACAGCTTCGCAGATTCGTATTTTCCAGATCAGTAACTTATGTCATTATGACCTATTCCCTATTAGTATGACTAGCGTTACTAACGCGAAGGCTTAAACGGAGCATTACTCACAATATTGAGTGAAAAAAAGCAAAAAGACCGCTGTGAAACATAACCAGCTTTGTGTTTTTGTTTGAAACACAGTTTAGATCTGTTTAGGGTAAGAGGTGTGTGAGCTATTGCCGTTTGTCTATCACTGAATGTGTCAGGAATATCAAAACAAAACCAACTTAGCTCCGCTCCTTTAGCGACTCTCACACAGCTTGACCCACGGTGGCATTTCTCCTCTTGGGTTTTAGGTTTTGAAAAGGGAAAAAATTCCACCATCCCGTCCAGACTTTAAGAATACCGGGTATCACATTTGCACCATCCATATGCATTCGCTCGAAAGCTTGACAGAGCCCCTGCGTGTAGCTACAGTTGCTAAGCCACGATTGGTGGGTGGCGAATTTTGGGTGTGGCTTAGCGAAGGGTCATTTTCAGTGCAACTGGTGCAGAGACAAAGATGTAAGAAGCATTAAGGGGTACATCAAAGGCACGCATAAGTATGCGTTGTGTCACACCATTTTCAAACATTTAATATGATTAAGACAAATTCCATTAAAACAAGACTCTTGAAACCTCAGTTGAAATGGTCCTGAATGATAGTGAAACTCCCGAATCGCAACTCATATAATCACCTTAACCATATTATTGTCTTATTCAGATTAACGCATTAGATTACTGATGTCCATGTAAACCTAGTCACAACAAGTCCCAACCGTAGAACAAAGGTGTTCCCAGATTTTGATGACAGCCTTTCCACAGGTTAGTAGTCAGCTAATGTAATATTAATTGCATGATTCAAACTCTACATTCATCCTAACAAACAAATGATCCAAAGAAATATATTAGTGCAATTCTAATATCTAAAATATGAATTGATGTTTACTTTAAATTTATTTTAAATATATAATTATGTTGTTAAATTATAATGATACTTTTTATGTCAAATCATTTTGTAGCTCAAGGTTTTGTCATCGGACTTCAATAGTAGCACATATTTTTATCTTGATATGCCCAAAATTACTAATAAAGCTAATAATGAACTCTGAGCTCTAATGCTTTGCTAAAATGTGTTTGCTATGAAAATCTCTGTGATCAAAGTAGTTGAATAGACAATTAGCACTAATCATTCTGTCTGAATGCTATAACTGAGAATAAAATCGAGATCAGCGGCTTGTGTGAACTGTTACAATTGACTGAGGAAAGCTTCAATTAAACTATGGGGTTAATGTACTTTGAGGAGCAGGTCAGTGTGAAAAACTTGCAGTCTTGGTGCACCATGATTAAGTGTGACAGGTAAAAACTAGTTCTCTAGGGGCTTTGAGAAAAAAAAAAAGCTTTAGTCTGCTTAGTGTGCTTGAAATCACTGGGCTACGGGTCTTCAGAGGTGATTGGCTGACATTTGCTAAATGTTACTTCATTACAGATACACACTCAACTCTGACTTATTAGTAAGTCTCTTTCCTCTAACGTTTAATGCTAATTTATTCACTGCTAACATTATTGCGTTTGTAATTGAGACAGTTGAGTACTCGAGTAACCCCCATTAGTATGTTATTTATGCTTCGGTGGTGTTTATGCTGCATTTAGTCACTGATTGTGGGCTCACTTCCCAGGAATACAACAATTGTTTTATAAAACATTCATGAATTCTGATGTCTTTAAATATAAGATATATCAATCAATATGACGTTTCATTTTTATTACTCATACAATTTTGAATATAATTTTATTATTTCTTTACATATTGGAATATTCATTCATTCATTTTCTATTTGGCTTAGTCCCTTTATTAATCTGGGGTCGCCACAGCGAAATGAACCGCCAACTTATCCAGCATATGTTTTACACAGCAGATGCCCTTCCAGCTGCAATCCATCTCTGGGAAACATCTATACACTCTCATTTACACACATACGCTATTTACAATTAAGCTTAACCAATTCACCTATAGCGCATGTCTTTGGACTTGTAGGGGAAACCGAAGCACCCAGACGGAACACATGCGAGGAAAACATGCAAGGGAGAACACACAGGAAGAACATGCAAACTCCACACAGAAATGCCAACTGACCCAGCCAAGGCTCGAACCAGCGACCTCCTTGCTGTGAGACAACAGCACTACCTAGTGCGCCACAGCGTCGCCACATATACTGGAATATAATTTTCATAAATGTAAAATAAATAATAGATTAGGGCTGAGCAAAAATTAAGTGCAATTAATCACATCCATTTATTATGACATAATATTTGTGCGTATGGTGTATATTTGGGGTGTGTGTGTGTGTGTGTGTGTGTGTGTGTGTTTGTGTGTGTGTATATATATATATATATATATATATATATATATATATATATATATATATATATATATATATATATATATATATATATAGCACATCTTGTTCGTGTCATAAATTCATTCTGTTTGTGTATAGAGCCAAAAATGTTAGAATTATGTCTCTGTCCAACTATTTATGGACCTAACTGTATTTATATACATAATAACATATAGTATTACTCATTTATATTTTATATAGCTCTTTTATTTAGTCATAAACTTTTCACAATATGAATATCATATTTCTATTTTTTTCTAAAATTACATTACTGAGCTATATATCAGTTTTAATAATATCATAAATATTATGAAATTATATAATATATTTATATACTGTGCTTCTAGAAAGTGATCATACTCTGTGAAAATGTATACCTTCACTCACATTACTCACATTGTTAATTTTTTTTATAGGTACTGTATATTTGTGTGTGTGTGTGTGTGTGTGTGTGTGTGTGTGTGTGTGTCTTTTTAACCCCATATATATGCTTTGATAAAAGTGCCTGCCAGAAGCCCTGGTGAAAATCTTCCAAAAACGGCAGAAGAATGAATTCAGAAATCTGTAAGAGGACAAAATGCAACACTGTGGAAACATCTGTCTTCTGGCATGTGTCCCTAATCATACACAATGGTTTATTTGTTTATAAAACACCCCACTGACCCTTCAAACAAGGCGATGTTCAATACAGTTCTCAGTAAAGCAGTCAAGCAATCTTTGGAGGACAGCCATGGGAAAAAGCTCTGACTGATAAGAGCAAAGCCTCGCGGCGTGTGTGACATTAACATTGATCTGAGAGCAAAGGAGAGCTGCTTTTTCACCATGGAAACCGGCACTGAGAAGGTCTTAACTTAAACTTTCATTTATTGATGTAGGGAGTTTTCCCCTTCCTCATTTGAATTTTGATTATAGCCGCTGTTGAAATACTTTGAATTTCGCGGAGGAGAAAAACGAAGTTCACACTATCTGCCTTTTTATTGTTAGTAGAAGGAACTGGCAGGTCCTCTCAGCAGTCTTATCGGGGAAGAGGTTTTCATACTTCAATAAATATTAATGCAATTACTGACAGCCACAAGTACAGCGCTGCAGCCGTGTGCAGCCAAGAAGCTCAAAGCCGTAATTCAGGGATGTTTCGTAAAGTTTTGACTCAGTGGTCGTGGCATATTTTGTGCCACCAAAGAGAATTTAAGTCTCTTTGTGGACTTTTAAACAGTGTGTTGGCTTCATACTGAATGCGCAAGAGGGATTAAAGGGTTAGTTCAACCCAACAGGAAATTTTAGTCATTACAAACGTGTAAGAAATTGGTTCATCTTCAGAACATAAATGAAGAGGTTTCTGTCCAACCATGAAGGCTCATCCACACAAAACTATTTAAATAATGATTAAAATATTTATAATATATTTAAAAATGATTAAAAACATAATTTGAATAAATCAAGCCGTTTAACCAAAGTTACATTTCAAGCTTTATTCACAAAAATGTTTACTGCTTTAAGATTTGCTATAGAAGTTCAAGCATGCTTGCTTAACTAAAAACAACACTGAGAGTCATGATTGCATGACAATGGCACGACTGAACCAATGAGGTTCACTGATCATGGCTTATATGCAAATGAAAAAAGCCTAATTATCTCTTTTATTTACACTTTTGAATTGCATTATGGAACATTTTTATAATACACAGTAAAAATAATATGACAAAAAGCTATCACAACAAAAACTTGCATGTTAAGTCAAATTATTTTGATAAGTTAATCGGGTTTTACAAAGTTTAACTTAATATTTTAGTCAGTTTGACTGAAAAAAAATGTGTGTGTGTGTGTGTGTGTGTATGTATGTTTATATATATATATATATATATATATATATATATATATATATATATATATATATATATATATATACTGTAGTAATGAGATATGCACTACTGTTGTATATGTAACATACTGTAATAAAATATAATATTGCTAATTTTTATTTTTATATATTTTATTTTATCTTAAAGTTTTCACAATATGAATATCATATTTTAAAAATTCAAATATTCCTAAAATTACATTGCTGAACTCTAAATATCAGTTTTATTATTATAAAAAATACATAAAAATCCCTGTTATCTGTTGAATAAGGCATACTTTCCTTTTATTGACCCTTTAGAATTACATTATGAAACATTTTATAATACACTGAAAAAAATATGGCAAAAAGCCATCAAAACAAAAACTTGCATGTTACGTCAAATTATTTTATTAAGTTAATTCAACTCATTTTTTTAGTTATACAAAGTTTAACTTAATTTTTTTAGTTGGTTTGATTGATGTAAGTTGAGATGACTAGAAAAGATCAATTGATTCAACTAAGAAATAAAGGCAGTAGGATTTTTTTTAAGTGTATTGTTGATCTCTAATATGACTACTGTTTATTATAGTAAAACACATACATTCATTCATTCATTTATTCATTCATTCATTTTTCTTCAGCTTAGTCCATTTAACTGGGGTTCGTCACAGTGGAATGAACAGCCAATTATTCTGGTATATGTTTTATGCAGTGGATGCCACTCCTGCCGCAACCCAGTACTGGGAAACACACATAAACACTCACATTTAAACACTCATACGCTACGGCCAATTTAGTTCCTCCAATTCAAAACAGCCGGGACTCAAAACAGCAACCTTCTTTCTGTGGGGTGACAGTGTAGCCCTCAAATTAGTTATTTTTATATTGGACTGGTGGAAAAAAAACACACACACCAGATATTTATATAGACTCTACGGGACAAAATAATAACAACATTTATAAAATCATCCCTTTCAAAAAATCCACATACACTTGAATCTTAAGTGTCTTTCTTTATTCTGGATGATTTACTATTTTTATGTTTTGGCAGAGCTCTTTGTGAGTCCCTTGTTTCAGCAGTTAAACAGACTGAACATTATTCTTCAGAAATGATCCTCCGGGTCCTGCACATTTTTTGGTTTTTCAGCATCTTCTGCATATTTGACCCATTTCCAACAGTAATGATTTTGAGACCCATCATATCATACTAAGGATAGCTGAGGGATACAAACAAAATTAAGTTTACATTCCCTGGCTTTTAATGTGTTCTTGAAGATCAATAAAAGTTTTTTTATTCAATATTATTGTGGACATCTGATGATTTCAAAAGTGTCATAGAATGAAAACCTAGATGTAGCTAGGCATAGATGAATAATAAAAGTTTAATACATGGAAATGGCACACGGTGAGCCTCAAACGTCATTATTCCTCATGTAAATCATTAGAGTGTAAAATTATGGTGAAAAATATGCCAATTGGAACAAAACACTGTTAAAGATTGCTATATTTAACACAGGAACATTAATATGAACGCCCCAGGTTGTTGTTGTTTCATTGGCCAACTTTAATTTCTTGCCATGCTGCACCATGTCTTTACATTGTTTTCTCTACATTGCTAAGTGATGCAGACAAATGCCAAATAGTGGCACTAATGTGCAAAAACTCTTAGAAAATAATGTTTTGAAAATATGCGGTGCTTCATGTCTGGTGTACGATTTAAGGAGCAGTATCTGTAGCCGTATCTGTCACTCATCTGTTCTAGGCATGTGCCGGTATAAAATTCTGACGGTATGATAACGTTGGATAAAAATTTCACGGTATAGTGATTACTGCTCTAAAATATCTTCCTTTTAAATGACTGGTTAAAAAACTAAAACTTTCCCTTTGGAACACATTTAAAGTATTTTGAAGCAGTAATCATGTCTGGCTGAATAATTCAAATGAATCGTTGACTTTTGCTGTCTTTATTTGTATATTTTATTAGTAAAACCTTGACTTTTCCAAACCGGTATACCTTGAAAACAGTTATTATCCAATGCCTAATCTATTCACATCATGCCAGAACCAAAAACGAGGGATAAACACATTATAAATTTATTCAGCGGTACTCTGAGGAGGCATGAGCTTGGTTTAAAGCAGTGTTTCCCAACCCTGTTTGTGAAGGCACACCAACAGTACACATTTTCCATCTCTCCGTAATCAAACACACCTGAGTCAAATCATCAGAACAGTAGAAGCAACTCGAAAACCTGAAAGGAATGGTTCAGATAAGGGAGGCATCCAAAATATGTACTGTTGGTGTGTCTCCAGGGTTTGGAAACACTGGTTTAAAGTATCTGTTGTTAGTTTAATGTGTATATTGTAAAATTTGCTATGCATGTTTGTAACAAGACAACAACCACATGTACCAGGCTGAATATAAGAGCTCAATGAACATTTAAGCATTCATATAACTCCTAGTGGGGTTTCTCAGGAGTAAAAGAAAACATATTTGTTTATGTAGAGGTTGATATGCATTCCTGCCTGTGTTTTTACAATGTCAGAGCACAACTCTAAAACATCTCTGTCTGTCCCCTTTGTCGAGTATAGTTGTAATTTAGCCAGTGTTTAATCTGCAACACAATTCTGGAGATTTTTTGGAGTGTCGGCGCCAGTGTTGTAGTGGTTAGTGCCTCGAAACAACCCAAGTTCAATTCCGCCTCATGGCCCTATGCCGATCCTTCCCCTCTCTCTGGTCCCTATGCTTTCCTGTCAATACTCTTTACTGTCCTATCAAAATAAAAGGTGCCCCCCCACCCCTGGGGAAAAAAAAGTAAAAAAATAAAATATTAATAATAATATTTTTAAGTGCGGCGAGGAAGTGGCACAGTAGGTAGTGCTGTCGCCTCACAGCAAGAAGGTCGCTGGGTTGCTGGTTCGAACCTCGGGTCAGTTGGCGTTTCTGTGTGGAGTTTGCATGTTCTCCCTGCCTTTGCGTGGGTTTCCTCCGGGTGCTCCGGTTTCCCCCACAGTCCAAAGACATGCGGTACAGGTGAATTGGGTAGGCTAAATTGTCCGTAGTGTATGAGTGTGTGTGTGAATGTGTGTGTGGATGTTTCCCAGAGATGGGTTGCGGCTGGAAGGGCATCTGCTGCGTAAAAACTTGCTGGATAAGTTGGCGGTTCATTCCGCTGTGGTGACCCCGAATTAATAAACGGACCAAGCCGAAAAGAAAATGAATGAATATTTTGAAGCATTATGAAGTAGGATTTCATTCAGAGTACATCTCAGTGTGTGTGAGAGGCCCTGAACTGAGCTGCTGAGCATCAGACAGATTCTATTAATATTCACAAATGTTTAAATTATGATAAAAATGTACCTTTTTGTTTTATGGGTAATTTCTGGGGTTATAAATAAGCTTATAAAACCATTTCTGGAGAATTTTTGAACCTACCTAAATCGCATACCTACTATACAGACATTAGAGGTCAATTTAACATATAGGGCTGTATTTTAAGTTAAAGTCATTAATGTCCACTTTTGCTATTTTAAGGATGGAAAAATACAATTTGCCCCCTGGCGCATGGTCTAACTGGGTTGTGCTTATTTTCTTAATGAGTTATGGGTGTTTTTTGAGCATAATGTGCATTAAACCAATCAGAATCTCATTCTCTTCCCATTCCCTTTAAGAGTCAGTTGCATCACACCATGGCATATTTGCTATTTACATGGCAGACTTTGTAAGTAAAAAAACTGAACACTTTGCTAGCCAGAAAACAGTTAAACAGATCGTCTGCAGCGAGAATAAAAAATTTGCCTTCTCCATACGGCCTCTTTACATTTACTCTTTACTCTTTTACTTTTGTGGATAAGAAAATGGTGTTGTACGCACCCCACTGAAGACATCCATAGCCTACATATTTAATTACATTTGTTAAGCGCAAAGATTTGTTTTAAAACTATTTTTAAATTCAGTCCTAATTTCCAGCAAACAAATGAATGAACAATAATAACCAAGTGTGGCAAAAAACAGTATAACAGTAGTATATACAGTATATACAAACACACATCTTATTTTTATGCCCTATATGTGATGCATACGTCTCAAAAACCCGACAGATGGACAAGTCAAAATTTTATTTTTAGTAAAACAAATATAAATATGCATATAATAAATACTACTGCTAATAATAATAACATTATACATTAATGAACTGAAATAAAGGCATGAAGAAGGCATGAAGACAGTGGTATTCATGTTCATGTAGAAAATGATTTTTGTAACATTGTAATCCTTTAACTTTTAAGATATATAAAGATGTTATCTACATCCTGTGTGTATTTAGCAATGTGTAAGCGTTTGAACCCACAAAGGACATAACTAATGCGTTCTGCGCTGGACTTTACACCTGCTTTTAGATGGTCAATGACGCTGTAAAATACAGTTCCTCAAAATAGCAACGCGCCAACAATGTGCCTTAACACACCTCCTTTATAGACCAGCACACCCATGCTGGCGCACCCTCCACAGTGGCGCAAATTAGTTAGCTATTTAAGCAAAGTGGTGCAAAACGTGAAAATTAAGGTTCCACTGGTCTGGAAATAGCAGCGAATTGCACCAGACATGTCTTGCTCCTTATTGTTCCGCATGTATGATACTCAGTGAGCTCATTGAGTCAATGCAGGTAACTTTAAGGATAAAATGTTTGTTTGGTGCATGTCAATTTGTTTTAGTACATCCTTTTGTGTTACACCTTAGTTATAAGTTACTAAACTTGACTAAGTTTTCAACCCAGGTCAGGAATATTTTAAGTTTTTTTGATAAGTTTTGAAAATCCTAGAGCTTATGAAAACAATTCACCTATACAAAAGTTAAATGTAAGACATCAGGTTAATAATTCTGTTGGGTCTCAATGCGACATAAGGGAACATGAAGAGAATTCAATTTAAAGTCGCTTGTATAAATCTTCCGGACTGTGCAACTTTTACCAAGAGTCAGCAGAACTCTTAATGTACCCCGACTGATAAGGGTGCATTCATAAAAGCCCAGGTTTCGCGCCTCGAAAGTGCTTCCTTTTATCATTTTTCCTGTCTGTCTCACATTGACAGCTCTGCAAGATGGACTTATTCAAGATTATTAAAATCAGATGTAGTGCTCGCCATAATTTGTTTACTTTCAACCAATATTAGTATTATTATTATTTGTGCTGGGCTTCCGCTTGGGCTTTATCTAGTGTGACTGCTGACGCACAAACTTTTTAAATGCTTATTCCCTCACTCTCTGCTTTAATTCCACCTCTGCCTAGTAAACGTCTCTGACAGTGCGGTTGCATTCAGCCAGTCGGGGCTGTAGTTTGCTAGCGCTTGAGGGCTTGTGGGGACTGCAGTTTGTGTATGCCACTGATTAGAGGCTTTGTGGAGGTGCTTACCCGGCCCCATGTTTCTCTCAAAGCCAAAGAAGCCTGTTGCACAATGAAAGTGGAGGTGGTTGAGGAGGCCTCGGGGGAGCCGCTTGACAGGCTGGGAAAATGGCAGTGGATGGATGTAAGCTGAGGGAACAGCGTAGTGATGAGGTAAACTGCTGACCTGCCTTACTGTTTGTTTTGGAGATGCCTAAAGTTATGGTTTGTCTGTCTACTATATATAGTTCTCCAGTTTACCCCAATATGAGGGCTCTGTCATCGTTTGCTTACTCTCATGTCATTCCAGATTGAGCGATTTCTTTCTGTGGCATACAAAAGGAGAAGTTTGGAAGAATTGTTTTTTAGCTCTTTTTTTGTTATGACAATCGAATATTATGGGATGTCAGTCTCTCAGTCTCTGAATAGGACATAAGCAATCCATTATAACATTTATTTTAAGTTTTCAATTTATTGTAGTCTTCACTAGATTGGACAAAAGTCCAATTATTTTGGCATTATTTCTATATTTTAGAGTTTATTTGGAGTTGGGTTTAAGGTTGTAAAGATTGCGGCTATATTTTATATTATTAAAATCTATACAAAAATGTATTTATTTTGTGTTATTAATGTTTTGAGGTTTTGAAACCATTTTTTTTTGTTTTCTTGTTTTTCTGTAATATTTTAATATTTGATGTGTTTATTCAATCACTAAAAGTGTCATGCACACAATATAAATATGGTCTTTATGAGTTTATTTTTATTATTATTTTCTTGCTTTTGTTTACATTTTCTTGTATTATATAGCATTAGGGTTGTCTGGACAGTTTTTTATTATAGTGTTTTGTTTCATTTTTTTAACTATTAAATGGGTGGTCCACTGCGATATTATATTTTAAACTTTAGTTCATGTGTAATGTAGCTCTGAGAGTAATACGCTCAAGGTTCAATGTAAAGAGAGACATTGGCTTTTACAGTGTTAGCTTAGCAAAGCCTACAGCGAACAAAGTTTGTTAATGAGATCATATAACTTCAGGCTACGTGCAATCCCCATGTGCATACACCCCATGCAGTTAAGGGGCGTGGCCAGAGGTACTGTAATGTCATAGCAGAGAAAGCGAAAACGTCGTCCAAATGCTGCTATTTCCACAGATCTTCTTCTGTTTCTTTATTTGGGCTTCCAAAATACACGACATAAAGAGAGAAGTGCTTACAGTTTAATGTTAATTATGTTCCAGAGAATTACAAAATATATATAGATAGCATTTGACAAAAGAGAACTTCCAGAATCTCTCCCAGTCCAATGCTGGATTCAGCTAAAAACTCCTCAAAGAAGGAGCAGCTCCAACTTTAATAGAAGAAGCTGTGGATTGTGAGCAACCACCTGTAAGTATTTTAATTTGTTAAAATTGATCTATCACATGCACAGTTTCTAGCGATAAAAGTATGTTGTAGCGAGGACGTAAACAAGGATGTAAACAATGGGAAATGCTGTTTGGCAATGTTAACAATTTAGCTTCAAATTTATATTTATCCATCATCCCCTGTAAACAGCCACAATCTTCAGCAGCGCTGCAGTGTCTCGCGATGCAGATGTTTTTCGTGCGTTTTACATATTAAATAACCAACTCGCAAAAGAAATGTGAACGTTTTCACAAATTATGACTTAAACATGCTTATAACCCGAATATATTTATGAAAGACACTTTTATTTTGGAAAGCAGGCATGAGGTTCGGCTGTCTCCTCTTCATTTTCTCTCTCCTCTCTTATTCATGCTCAAACTAAAACGGCTACGCTGACTGACAATATTTACAAAACAGAGGCAAAGCACTTGGTAGTAGAGGCGTGATGCTTCCTTGTGACGTGGAGCCGATCCGTGAATTACAGCACATTATGTTAGCTGACCAATCAGAGCCTCTTGAGAACAGCCTTTCTGAAAATCTTGGCAATATGTCATTTTCATGTTAGCTAAGTAGCTGTACAGTATGTAATTACAGTAAGATATATGATAAAATAATGTTATTTTTTTTTTTTATTTATTTATTTATTTATTTTTTTTTTACAAATAAAGCATGAGCACACATGGCTTTGCAGCCTATAAACACAGCCAAACCTTACAATTACACTTTGGACCACCCCATTAAAAAAGCTTCATAAAAGTAGTAACACTAGTCTAGTTTAAATCATTTAGTTAGTTTTATTACAGATATATTTTTTGTTGTAGCAAAAATATTTTTATTGTATGAATAATAACACTGCATCAAATCCTGCTACACATTGTCCTGTTTGGCACATTCCTTTAATGCTTCAGACAAGTTTTGATTTATATTTTTTGGAAATCATCACATTTACATTTTCTTTTGCCCCTCCTGAGGACTGACCATGTACAACACTTTAACAAGGCTCCCTCTCTGTCTCTCGCTCTTGCTTGAAGCAAATTGCAGAGGTGCAAAGGTCTAAATGGTCACAGATGGCTAACACATGCTAAAAATCACAGACTCATGAAGACGGCTGCTGAGTGAAAACAATCATATGCATGTATAATCTGTCCCACTTATCTTTTTTTTCCTTTTTGGCTTGTCCTGTTGAGCCAAATCATCGTGTCCAAAGCTGCAAATGCATTAACTCTCTTTGTGTCAGGAATGCAGGTGCCGAATCGCCCAGTCTGTCTCTCAGGAGACCATACAATCAAAGGCACTCAGGGAATGGATTGCACACTGTCAAAGATAGCCGTGCATTACGGCGAGGTAAACAACAAAATTGCAGGTTCCTGAGTGAGTGATGCAAATGGTGTGGAATTCTGTTATAATATGCAAAACAAAGGCTTGGAAAACTATAATAAAACTGTCAGAATGGTCTAGGCTTCCTCTGCCCAGCAATTAGCGTGACTATTGCATTTGCCATATTCTGGAATCTGATTTCACCGTGTGTTTGCCCGCCTAAAAGAATGCAGCCATTTCTCTTTCCGTTTCTTTTCTGTTTTTGTATCCATTTTGATTTGGTTGTGTTTTTCCTTGGTAATGGGCCGATGCTGAATGCGTTCCCTGATGCACTCGGAAACCTGCAAGGGTCCAAACATCCATTCATCTAACTCCGCTCCTCACTTTTGAAGTGTGAAGCCATTGGAAAGCTCTCAAATTGCCTTGGCAGACGGTGCCCCATAGTGACTCCTTTTGCTCCCAGCAGCTACAGAGGAATCAAAGAGCTCATCAGATCCCCCCTTGAACGTAATAGCGCTCCGAATCTGATTCTTTCTTGTTTCCTTGCTCTAATGCTTTGTTGCTTTTGTTCTGAAAGCAACAGAGATGTTGTCATCGAGCTAAAGCAAATTTGAATGGAGGATAAACTTCTGTTAAGTCTTAACATGAGCGTATTATGTTGAGGCTGTGCTGAGTACTCTGACGCCTGTAAGACAATGATTGGAATTTGTCAGGTATTTCCATATTTGCGAATGTGTATTCAAGTGTGTTCGAAAAGATGTTGCAATGCACCGTAATCCGTTTAATCCATTTAATGTTTCTGAAAAATGTGTGACTAATGAGATGCATGAAATTCCAGTAGCCTTTTTTTGAATGTTTTTGTTGGATTAATGCTGGTTTCAGACTACACAAAATTTTGGTTTGTTATGGTAGTCTGAGTGTAAGATTATGATATTTTGATTGCTTTCTTATTGCCTAAGATGGTAGTTTTTAGTAACCTATATGTGTTTAATTGAGAAAGCAGAACTGTATTGATATAGAGATTTTAGCTCCTTACAATTTGGAAAGCTGCATTGATATGGAGATAATGAAAATGATTTTTGGCCGACAACGATAAACCTGTATTGATTATATGAATATTTTGTCAAAACCAATAAATAATTCCTCTTATCTTTATTTGGAAGCCTGTACCTATATGGAATGTTTTAACCAATACCAATTACTGATAACTGTTTATATTTATAAACCAGGCCAAGTCTGTTAATTTTCAAACAATAAACAAATAAGCACTTGCTTATAATTCATTAAATAAAGATTGTTCACTAACACAAACAGGCTCTATAATCCTAGGAAATTATCAAAATGCATCAAGATCGTAGAACCTGAAGTATATAGAGAGATTCTGTATGGAAAATTGCTCTCTAAAAGGGCTGTGCAGTTAATCAAAAATTTGGTTTCAATTTCGATTTTGGCCAACAACCATATCCACTACACATTGGATCTGATCCAGTACAGCATCACATTACTGGGTGAAGCGAGGGCACAGTCGTCATTTTGACGAATTGAGGTTGTAAAAATCATTGAATAAAACATGTATTAAAATGTTTTACATTAAATATATTTCATAAAAAGTTTTTATTCATTTTTATTTGTTTTATTTCAATGAAATGTGTTCCAATATTTTAAATGAAAATTACAGAGTCAATACAATTTATATACATATACGTTACATACAATACATTTATCCTGGCTTTCTTCACTCATAATTATCAAGAGTGCTAATAATTTTGACTACAAAAACTACTATGTTTGTATCCTATAAAAAGGGCATGATGTGCTTTAACAATTATGTCTCATTAAACACACACCAAACAAAAATGTGAACATTAAATATATGAAATGCTTTAAATACATTACACTAGAAAATGTGGCCCTACCACAACTTCTGATTGCCCTATCGCGCAAGTCTATTACCAGGCCTGTTTGGAAGCCAATAACTGATATATATAGGCCAATAAACATACACTTTAAAACCCAACAGTCAAATGTATCAAATAAAGTGAGTGTAGTTACCTCCAAATTTACTAAAAGTTAATTCTACTTATTTGAAAAGAGTTCTGAACTAAGTGTTAAAGTTAATGAGTTAATTAATGATTAAGTATGTGCTGATTGAGCATTAATAATGTACAAATGTTGTTAGCAAGCAGAATTACTGAAGAGAAACACCAAATTACAGCTGACTTAAGTTTTCAGAAATGAAACACATCCAATCTCTTAAAATCATTAAACAACTCCACAAACAGTATCAACAGTGTCACTTATTACTTACCTGCTTCAGTTTATCTTTGTCGGATGTCTGAAATTCACTGAAAATAAGAATTTAATTAAACATCACCACTGCTAAAGAGAACGGCAGGTGTTCATCATTAATGCTCAATCAACATTCACTTAACCCCAAAATATCTTGTTACTTCAACTTAAATGGAGTAAGTTTACAGGATTCCTATAGATTTTTTTTTTTTTACTCATGGTTAGTAGCAATCGGTTTCCTCAAACGTTTTGAGTTGCCTTAACTTATTGGGTTTTACAGAACTCAGTTGGTTTAAGTTCTCTTCATTTATTGGGTTTTGCTGTGCTCATATTGCTTCATTTACTCAAATGGATTAGGTTCACAGTACTCAATAGGATTAGTTTTTTTGAACTTAAATGATTTGTTGAAATTGGTTTTCTCAAATGGTTTGAGTTACCTTAACTTATTGGGTTTTACAGTGAACATCTTGATATAATTATTTCTTAACAAAAAGCAAAGTGTATAACTGATTTTCAGAAAACAATGAAACCACAAGAAAAACATCTAGATTATTTCACAATCATTTTGAAGTGAGTTATCTACAGTACACACCAACAGTACAACCAATATGTTGACTCCTTGTTCTATAGAATACTCTTATTCTTCCTCACATAACATTCTTTTAACACAAGTTATGCTTATTTCAACAGAATAACAAATGTGAGTGGCAGCCAAAATATTTTAACCTCATTAATCTCAGTTTATCAAATTCCCTTCCATCCAAAAATAAACTGGTGCGAAACTAATGAACATTTGTGGTCAAGCCTGATCGAAATGCATAACAGACCTACGCGATTCATTCTATCATCTTATCTTTGGCTCATAAAGAACTGATCTCTCCCGAATCATAAAACCCCAGCTTGGCTTATGACTCTCAAAATCATTTTCCACGCGTTCTCAGAAAGTTTTCATATTTTATCTTCTGTCGGAACGTTTAATGTGTCATTTCGCTCTCCGAGAGAGCGGTGCGTGTAGTCATTTGCATGGTAATGTGTTCCAGGGGCCACGCTGGCAGGGTGAGTGAGTGGGAGGCCCTGCGTTGGCTTCAGCATAGGGCTCTTCTCATCTCCTGTCAGCCTGCGAGAGAGAGGACACCAGCCATCAGTTGTCATCATCTGAGAGCAAGATTAGAGATCAGATGGCCACAGGCTTGGTTCAGCTGTTTTTTTTTCTGTCAGACTTTCTCTTTCATGTCTTCACCAGGGAATCTGCAGTCTGTTGTGTGTGACGACACACTGTTCTCTGATGTAATTACGAAGCTGTCACTTTGAACAGCTTGAACTTTATTACATTCATCTCTCAGATCAGACTGTAATGCTTCATTATGACTGACAAGCACACAAAGAGTCAGCAAAGAGAAGTGCTTAACAGATTTTTAACGGCAATAAACAAATCTTGAGATTCTATTGAGTTGTAAGAGGAAGCGGTGAAAAACACACAGTGTGTTTTTGTTAGCAGGAAATCTCATTGTGAAATACTACATGAATTGGTGAGTGGAAACATTCAGCATTCACATCTTTACAGTGCACACTGTGTTAAATGATTTTCAAAATCCAACATACAAGTCATACAAAACAAGTCACAAAATGCATAAAGAAGCAATTTTTCTTTTACTTTTCAAAATAAAGTGTGATATTCTTTATTTGATAAATTATAATATAGTAATATCTCAGTAGTCTTAAAGTCTAAAAGTAGTCTTTGAATTATTTACTCAAACGATTCATTCAAAATGTTGATACATCTTGTAATTAAAATATGCAAACATCTTAAAAAATGACTCACTGAATCATCAATTAATATGATTTGTTGAAAAACCTAAATGGTCAGTTAAAACGAAATCATGCTGAAACCATTGTCATTGGTCATTCAATATATGCAATTCAAGACTTCACACTTAGCTGATGATTGATTATAAAACTTGTTTGGCATGCTGTCCTGGGAGAGAGCCCTGGGCTCATAAGATTCTTAAGCCCGGGACTCCCTTCCATTTGCAAGGAGTAAGGGGAGTTTGAGCTCAGGTATGTCTGAAGAACTATCCAACTTGTTATAGATTAGGAGTTGCTGTGGAGAGATACACTGCTGATTTAGCGCTCATCCGAATTTGGTTTGGTCAATTACCTTTGTAGCATGTCTTTGGCCTGTGGGAGGAAACCGGAGAGCCCTTGAGAAATCCACAGGGAGAATATGTAAACTCCACAAAAAAATGTCAACTGGCCAGGTAAATACTTGAACCAGTGACATTCTTGCTGTGAGGCAACAGTACTAACCACTGGGTTGCTGTGCCACCTTATCAAGGAAAAAGGAAGGAGAAGGTGTGAAAGGGGGGATTCTTTAAGACGAAGATGGCTAAGGTAAGATGCTCTGGTTATTTACAGTATAGTGGGATAGGAATCATCTGATTGGTGAATCTTGCATCAGCTAATACGGGACCAGCCGTGGTCAATTATAAGCACTTGATCCTCTCGAAATTAGTTTATAAATAAACTTTACGTCATCAACTCTCTTAAAGGAAACTCTACTTTTTGTTTTGGAAAATAAGCTCATTTTACATTTTACAACACCTAGAATTAAACAATTGAGTTTCATTATTTTTTATTCCATTCAGCCAATATCCTGGTCTGGCAGAAGCACTTTTAGCTTAGCTTAGCATAAACCATTAAATCGCATTGGACCCTTAACACCTCATTTAAGAAATTCAAAAAAGAATTTAGATACTTGTCCCATTTAAATCTTGACTCTTCTTTTGTACTTCACGTAACTAAGACAGATGGAAAATGAAAAGTTTCTATTTTTGTTCTTTAATTTATTTTTTAGGCATTTCACCTTTAATTGTTAGGACAGTAGATAGTATAGACAGAAAGAGGAGCAGTGAGAGGGAAAGTTTAGGTACTGTATAGACCATTTCAATATGGTCTTGTCAGTGGTTAATGAACATTTCTTGAGTGTTATCAAACTGCTTCTAACTGTAACATGAAGCAATTCAATCATAAATTAATGTTGAAACAGCTATCATAACATTATTTATCAATATGTGGGTCTTTTTTGATTCTGAGAAGCTGTAGAAATGAAAAATGTAAAACAGGAAATGCGTTGGGACCATTATTTTTGTTTACATCCCTCAAAATGATATACGTATAGGACCTTGAACTTGGGTCACTGTGAGCCATGTGATTGCAATGTGTTGACACACTAACCCCTAGGCTTTTGGCACCAACAAAAGTTGCTGTTATGCCAGCTGCAGCAGGCAAAATGATATTATGCATCATCTCACAAATGTCTCCATGTTTATGGTTTTCATGCATTACTTAATATTATTGCTTATTATTACAGCCTAGAAAATAGCAACTGTTCATGTTCTTTTCTTAAATATTTGGAGCGAGATGCTAATGGGCTAATCCAATTCAATGATCCATGGCAGGTGTGACCAACCCTGTTCCTGGAGATCGACCTCCCTGCATATTTCAGGTGCAACCCATATTAAATACACCTGCCTGTAATTATCAAGTGCTGTTTAGGTCCTAATTAATTGGTTCAGGTGTGTTTTATCAGGGTTGGAGCTGAACTTTGCAGGAAGGTCGATCTCCAGGAACAGGGTTAAGCACCACTGATCTATGGTAAGCTATAAGTGTTCCTGCCAGGCTTGTAGATTGGCTTGAAGAGTCAACAACAACAACAAAAACATATAGACAAAACTAAATGAATACTGATTGCTCCTGACAATACATTTAGGTTTTATGAACTGAAAGAATAATTCTGTGCAAGTCAAGAAACTGATAATTATTTGCTAAATAATTACCTTTATAACCTTGATAAAGCTTTATAAAATGTTTGACTTTAAATGTTTCCATTTAAAGTGAGTTCATCTCATCTTGTTGACAAAATATAAGCACAGTTGGAAACATGTTTGAGCTCTGATGTACTTCAAAATAAGTCTTTCTCAACTTTAAAAAAGAGGCAGACTTAATAATCTGTTGACTTGCCAGTTGATCACATTCCTTTAAGGAGAAGACCACTGACATACTAAAGAGATTTTAAAGAGATCCTCCCTTCAGTGAACCTTTCACAACCTGACACCAGTCTGATTGCAAAGTGTCTATAAATGAACAGTGTGAAACATTAAGTCAGTTCTTTAGCTGTTGCTGTTAAGGCAGATATCTCTATGTCATTACAATGATACTGAGACTCAGTCTTTATCGATTTGTTCTTGGAAAAAGCCTCTTAGTTGTCGCATTGAACCACCAACTCCAATGACAGACAGTACTGCTGGAAAATTGAAACAGTGTATTGCACTGCGTTTCAGTATGTGAAGCCGTGTCACTTTCAATGTCGTGGTTTCATTATCCTCTGTCACATCTTAAGGCATCCTCTTTTCCGACACCTCGTAAACTGCTGAATGTGAAATTAGACTCCATTCGTCAGTTGGCACCATAAACATTTTATTTAGCTTTGGCTTTGATTCCGAGATGTGCTGCAGCACCAGGAGACGAGGTCTGATCATAAATCTGCTCCACATACGGGCTCAGCACGACTGCTACTGCATTTTATGGCAGGCCTGTTTCACAATCTCTCTGTTTTCTGAGAATGACCTTATTGGTCAATAGAGGAGCCCACACAGGCTATGACCTTCCACAACATCCCTCTCTGTCAAGGATTTGTTTTTGTGGGCTTTTACCACACTGAAACTGCAGCTGTTTGTGAGCTATATTTCTTTTCTTTTATACTGATAATGTGCTTCTCTGACATTTATCATTTATTATGATATTAGCTGATTGATTTCTAATAATTGATTTTGTAATTGTAACTTTTTTCCATGCTGAAGTATAAAATAATAAATGTAAAAAAAAATCATCTTGATTTCAACAATGGGTAAATTCTTAAAAACAATGGCTCTTAAGCGACATAGTTGGTTCCATGAAGAACCTTCAACATCTATGGAACATTTCCATTTTACAAAAGATTCTTTCTAAACGTACTGTAGTTCTGTTTGGAACTATCTTTCTAGAAGGTTCTTTGGGGAACCAAAAATGGTTCTTCAATGGTGTCACTGCTAAAAACCTTTTTTCCCTTCCGGGAAACTTTATATATTTATAAATCTATAACATAGCGCTGAGTCAATAAAATGGTATTGTTATTTGTCAATAATGGCCATTGTCAATAACGCTAAAAAAGTTCGGTATAAAGCGCTATAGTTTTATTAAAATGTGTTTGGTGAGTGCGCGCCTTTTGAGAAATGTCAATAAGCTTAGCGATATTTCCAATCTAGGTGCACAGCTTGCGTGCGCAAATAGTGAGAGACATGCACATGGTGTGCACGTGACATGCTCACATTTTCCAGGCACGCCTACTGTAGTTGTTCTCAACCCTGCGCCATGCATTTTTATGTGCTTTTAGACGCAATATGTAAACAAACTCTGATTGGGTTTTGTTATCGTCACCTCAGGTCAGAATAACACATCTTAAAATGAGAGACGTGACAAGCAGCAGTCAGGAGTTTGTAAATAAAAATTGTTTTGTTTACAGAGTTTGAGGTTTACTGTATCATTATTGACATCTTGCAGATGTTGATCTACCTTAAAGTTTGGTTTGAATGTTCAGCGTGTGCACTTTACCATTGTACACACTTTGTATCATTTTTTTTATCAAGTTTAAGAGTCTCTTAAACACTTATGTTTATTGTATTGGAAAACATAAGAGACGAGATATTTTTGATTAGTTTATTTTTTTGTTTTTGACTATTAAAACAATTTGCCTTGGTAATGTTAGTTAATTAAAATAAAGTGGTTAGATAAAAAAAAAAAATCCTAATATTCCTAAAAGGATTGCAGAAAAATATTTATTAATTATTGATACTGAATGATATGGAACATTATTTTGATATTTATTTTTATTTTATTTTTTTTCTGTATCCCCCAGCCCTACTTTAGCATGATTTAAGTTTCGTGATCTTTGAATAGGTGTTCTGGATGGACTTTCAGTTTGTAAATAATAGCACCATTAATAATATTTTCCATTTAATCTCACAAACCCTAACTTTTTGCAAGTTTATTGCACTTTTAGGTGTTCGTTCAAAAACATTAGTTAAATTAAGAAAGAAGTCAGAGTCATTAAATAATTTATCGAACAGTTGTTTTGATTGATCATTATTTTTAATTAAAGAGTTCAGATGCAAAAACCTTTAATTGCCATCTGGACTTTTCTTCTACAAGGACCATTTTTCTTAGCCCCTTACATTTATGTTCAGTTATTTCATGTGAAGAGTGATGAAAATAACCTGATATTTGCCATAAAAGTGAAGTTACTGGATCAAGATATTAAAGCCTGAGATAAATGCTAATATTAGAAGAAAATTTCAGATGGCACATAGAGGCTTTTGCATCTGAACTCTTCAATTTATTCATCGATTAATGTTTGTCGATTGATTAAAGATTTGATTAATTTTAATACATTTTCTTTTTTATTATAAAGACTTTGAATTATTCAAACAACTTATTGAAAAATTATTTGTTAAGTATGTAGGACTGAATCTTCCTAAAACATTACATTAATTACAGATTAGCTAGTTAAAGATAATGTACAGTATTCTGTTCATATGCAGAATAATTAAGACTGGTTTAATTCTTTATGTAGTTCTATATTTGATTAAATTTGTCAAAGAAAAAATGGTCATAAATGTCTATGAAAACAAACAAACAAATAGTGGTTCTTAGTTGTGTAAGTTTTTTGTGAAACTTGTGATATATATATATATATATATATATATATATATATATATATATATATATATATATATATATATATATATATATATATGTGTATCTATATTTACTTAGACCAATGAATAAATAGGTACACGAACTTAAAAAAAACATTTGAGATGTAACACTACTCAATGTTAACACCATTATTCAGATAACAAATTTTAAAAAGTCTGCTTGTGCAGTAAGACAAAATATATTAGTTTTCAATATGCATCGTCTGTAAATGGATCTTACTCTCTGCTCTACAAGCAGATTTATCTTGCTTTAGGCATATATTCTAGTTGAAAACAAGAGCAGTGAGAGTATCAATATAGGTTGTAAGATAAAGCATTTTATCATGCACTGAAATAGGAAACAGACATCGGAATATATATGTATACAGTACAGCAGCCATACAAGCATATTATAGCCTTTGAATTGACCAGAATCGAGGATTCCATAGAATGGAAAAAAAGGTTAGGAATTATATTTGTAGTATATTGCAACCTACAATTCAACAGTGGCGTTTCTAAGCAACTTCACCCAATTTTAGTGAATGGACTCAATGTTTATGAAAACAAGATTCCTGACTTTTATCTCCAGAGTGGCTGAGGATAATAAGGAAACAATGTGATTCCGTTCCAGCATTGTGTTATGCCACAGTCAGCAATAGCAGAGATATTGTGGTATTTCCTGAAATGCGATTTGAGCAACTCCGATCACACAAAAAAAACAATCCACCCATGGAAAATGGAAGTAATACTAGTTGGAAAACTCTCTGAAAGCAGACAGTAGCATTTATTTGCTGTCTCCGGTTGAAGGTATCTTTCTCAAATCTTAAATGACCCCTGCAATGCTGTAGCTGACTGCACCACATTTTAAATCCACACCTCAGTGTGAAAGGAAGATAGTAAAAGCTCTTTCATGCCCTTGTGCTTCTGTTTTTGCTGGTAAGGACCTTTGGATCTGCTGAGTCACATCCTCCCAAACTTAATTAAGTTTTCATTAACTGTGCATTATGTGATCAAATTGGTCCTTATTTTATTCATCTAGTGAATGGACCCCATATTCTCTCACTTGTCTATGGTTGCTGCATAGTGTATAAATATTTGAGTTAGCAACCCAAAAGTTCCTATCCTTAAACAGAGATTGACTTCTTTCCCCTCTGGCTGAGGGATTTAATTGTTAATAGGGATGTATATACTGCAGTACAGATGGAGTAAGTGGAGTTGGCTATTTTCTTGAGATTTTAAACAGTGAAGCGTAGCAGACTGGGCTGCTTTTGATGCATTGAGTGCTAACTAACAGGCTCCCTTGTTGACTGACAGCTGCAAGATTCAACAGCTAAACCCTTAAAGAGACGGTTCACCTAAAAACAAATGAAGTATCTGTTAGTATTGTGTACTTACTCTTGTGTTGATTCAGCCTGCATCACTTTTTAAGTACCAATGATATGCTGATATAAAATTGTAAATAATTAGCTTGGTAGCACTTTATTTTACAGTTTTGTTTTGCACTTTAATACTATTATATGTACTCAATGATCATTGTATAAACTGGCTATACTGTAATGAGGATGCTGCAAATGTCAGGTTTGAATCCAACGTAGGCTCATTCTGAAAATGTAGCCCTACATTGCTGGATATTGCGAATAATGTAGCCAGAAGAAGCGAGGCAGTGGCGCAGTTGGAAGTGCTCTCACCTCACAGCAAGAAAGTCGCTGGTTCGAGCCTTGGCTGGGTCATTTGGCGTTTCTGTATGGAGTTTGCATGTTCTCCCTGCGTTTGCGTGGGCTTCCTCCGGGTGCTCTGGTTTCCCCCACAGTCCAAAGACATGTTATACAGGTAAATTGGTTAGGCTATATTGTCCGTAGGGTATGAGTGTGAATAAGTGTGTATGGGTGTTTCCCAGATATGGGTTGTGGCTAGAAGGGCATCCGCTGTGTAACAACATGCTGGATAAGTTGGTAGTTCATTCCGCTGTGGCGAACCCGAATTAATAAAGGGACTAAGCCGAAAAGAAAATGAATGAAATTAATGTAGCCAGAAGAACATATGACTGCATTTCGTCTTTAAAATGGACGGTATGATACTGTTCCCTTTTGCTCTTACCAGCTGACTGCTTACCTCTGTATGGACGGCTTGTTCCACCGTTACCAGGTTGTCCAGTAGCTCGGCATGTACGTCAGTGGACTTGAGGCGCAGAAAGGAGTTGACCACGACAACGGGGTTCGTGTCCGGTGAATAGTTGTTCCACAAAGGTGGTAAGACAAAAACAGAAGCCAAAAAAAATAAAATAAACAAGTAAATAACAGGGTGAGAATGTGGTAAATTCTGAAAACATGGTAAAAATCAGGCTTTTCTTTTTCTGGATTGCTTTTTTATGTTTGGGGAAGTGGGTTGGCTGGCCAATCTGTGCTTTTGAAAACACTATTGGTTGGGTTTAGGGAAGGAGGTGGGTGGGTCATTCAATTGGTCAGTCAGTCAACAGTGGCCTCTGGTGGATTTACGCTTTAACAGCAGGCACAAATTGCACGCGACAGAAAAGCATAATCCTCTCAGAAAGCATAATCCTCTGGTGTATTTGCAAAAACAAAAACTGCAAAAAACTTAAATCCTGGGATGTATTTGGCGATCTCCAGAAATGTATATGGTGGTACGTATTCAGAATGAGCCTGGGTTGTTTGAATCAGTGTGTTTTTATTTTATAAAGGTTTAATTCGCCCAAAATAAAAAATAAAAATCTGTTCTTAATTACTCAGCCGCATGTTGTTTCAAACTCTGTGACCTTCTTTCTTCTTCATAACTCAAATTAAGATATTTTTGATGAAATCTGTGAGCTCTTTCATCCTCTATGGACAGCAACTCAAAATCACACAGTTCATACAATAGGAAATAATGGAAAGAAATCTTCGCAAGGCAGGCAAACTGGCAGTATTTAGCTATGAGTGTTAGTTATGTCATAAGCAACACAGAAATTTTTCATGCTGGTGTGGAGTTGTATCCCCAACCCTACACTTGAACACAACCTTATCCTTTGTTGTGACCTTATTTAACCCAGTAAAGCCTTTTTTTTAAGTACACTGTAAGTACATATACTGTAAACAAAGTGGCTTGAAGGTCAAAACCTCAATATCCACTTTCCAGTCCTGATTCTAATAACAATTTTAAGAAAAACAGATCTACTCTTGAAGTCGTTCTAATGTGTCATAGTTGTCTTACATTATATGAAACCTAATTTCTACTTGTACATCAAGGGATTACCACACTTGCATGTGGCTGACAATGTTGTGGGCATTTACACTTCTGCATTCTGTCTGTGTTGCTTTGCAATAATACTTTTACCAAAAAGACCATGGAAATAAATCTAATATTGAATTACAATTATTTGATGAGTACTATTTGATAAAGTTTTTTTAACAAAACATTGGATTTCTAGGCCCCGGTAGCTTGAATCGGAAGCTTGTAGAATCAGCTATGACTGCTGAGTACAAAGGCAGGAGCTGAGCCTACCCCCCTGGACCCCCCAACCTTGTAGAGGTGGTGACGATGGTGGATGAATGTCTCTCAGTATCTGCAACCAAAGGAATAAAAATAAATGACCTGCTTGTATATTTCTTGTGTCTCATGGCTATTGTCACCACTTTCAAGCTGACCAATCACAGATTATTTGTTCAACATCGTTGAACATTGATGTATGGTTACATTTTTTGAGAGGTGCTATTCAGGGTACAGTGAAGGGTATGTGACATACAATGTGAACTAAATGCAGAAATGAAACATTTTATTTGTCCAAAAAATGGTTTAAAGTGAACAAAAGTGACATTAAAACATCTGGGGCAAACAGCAATGCGTCTTCCTCATCTACTTTCCTCATCTATCCAGTCAACCAAAATAGGCATCTTAATAGCACATCGTGAGTGTGAGTAAATACATTTCTCTCTTTCTGTCTGTATAATTATCACTCTTTCTGCACGACCCCGTAGCATTGGCTATTAAGCCATCAGAGCTCATGAGTGGACCAAAAACTGTAATTATTGTACATATATGTCAGCATTATTTTCCTGGCCAGCTAAGGTCAATGCCACACTGAATGCTCTTCAATGTGAGGTTGTTGTTGGGGGGAAAGACTGATGTGTCTCTTTTAATTTGTTGCAAGTGCTGATGCACTGATTGATAGAGGCAAACAAGGGTCAGGCGTGATTGCCGGAGACTATGAATAAATGCATTCAAATGGGCATGGATGTGAGATTTCTACAGTGGTAATGGACTTACAATAATTCTGGCAGCCTTCGCTAAGTGAGAGGGATTAATGGTAAATGGAAGCTTGCGCGGGGAGCTGCGAGCCCATGGGAGAAGGATTAGAGAAGGGCAGACTGCATGCCAATGAGCCCTATCATCTGGAGGTTTACAGCAGAGCTTGATGAGCTAACCAAGCCAGACACATACCAGCTGAGACCACGCACACAGGTACACCTACGCCAATGAAGGCAAACATGCTGCTCGCTGTGATGAAGTACAGTATTGGAATTACAACATTGTGAAGTTTTGACTTTGTTTGCGTTGTGAACAAGCTGAAAATACATTGAAAGCAGTGTTGGGGAAAGTTCCTTTGCAAGTAATGCATTACAATATTGATTTTCTATTGTTAATATTGTAAAAGTGACTAGTTGTGCTACTTTGCCCGTTTCCACTGAGTGGTACAGTATGGGTCATCGCGTTTATCAGGCTTGCGTTTCCACTGCCAAAAGGGTACCAATGGTAGGCATGGTGTACGACAGAAAGTTTCAGTCGACAAAACAGATGCTTTACACACATAAATACTTGTGTATAAATGTTCATTACTAACTTTTCTATGAACATGATTGGATTATAACTGCAGATCAATGATAAAGCCTAATGTGACGTCTGCAATTATATAAAATAAATAAATAAATAAATGCAATATATATGAGCACATACATCTCTGATATGTTACCAATTACAGAAAAACTACACACAGCATACATTTAATTCTTATTTGGGATCAAAAACAACACGTAATATAGCCCAAAGTCAGTGCATACCTCTGATCTGCATATTTAATCTTCACCAGCACATGTAACCTCTGTTAGAAAGTTCATAATAGTCTAAAAGGTGATGGTAATAGTTAAACATGGCAGTTTCTTCATGTTTTAGTTTGCTGAAAAAAACATTTGCTTCTGTTTTTTTGGGCTTCTTCTTTGTTTTTCGCACTTTACTCTCGCGTTTGTCCGTTTCCGGAAGGATCGAATGTCAGAAGCACTTATTATCATCAACTCAAGAAGTTTGTTATTTCAAATATAGATGTGCGGCAAGCGACATGATTCTCTGGGGAAAGTGAAACCTCTTGCACTTTAGATGGCCTCTTAAACAACAGGTTTATCTTTTTGGTTTTGTGGCTGTTTCAATTCTGATTTGGTGCTTAAGAAACATTTTCTGATTATGTCTTATTCAAACTGTAATGCGCTATTTAATATTTTGCTACAGTTGGCTTTACAGATTTCTTTGATGAAGTTCAAAAGTTTTTTTTAACGTCATAAATGTTTTTACTGTCAGTTTTAAACAGTTAAATGCATCCTTATAATTATTATTCTTTTTTTTTTTTCACAATTCACACTTCTTAATGGTAATGTGAATGTGGTCCTGCTTCTCATATAAATTAAATGTCTAGATTTAATGATTAGGTTTATGTTTGTATTTATTGCTACTCACAGCTGTTTTTACAATTTATGGCTATTATTATTGGAAATAGTTTGTTTTTTCCTTAAAAGCTGCAGAAACACTGTCAGTGTGAAAATCCAAAGCGAGTCTGCAGACACAGTATGTGTGAAAAAGGTCTTTGATTGCTATCCTATGTTTGACACTTGGTCCAAATGGAGTGCCAGATCTGGCTTTATTTTTATGGGCTTTTTTTTTTTTTGCCCAGAGCAATTCAAGAAAAGCAATAACGGCTCAGAGAGTCTCATGGCCTCATGCTATCTGATATAAATGACAGGGCAATTATTCCATAAGTGACGTTATAATAACCATGCTTTATGTGTCTCAGGTTGCTGCACTATAATGTAAACCTGACCGTAATAAAATATCTAACATGTATAGGGGATGCTAACAGTGATTCTGATCCATCTTTTATTTGTTCTTTCCAGCTGTGCAATCTCTGAACAGCCTGAACGACCAAATCGCACACTTCATGGTGAACAGACCCAACGCTATGAGTCATGAAGAGGACACCTTTCTGCCCACCGAGAGGGACACTTTGAACCAATCCATGGCTCTAATGAGACACCTGCTCATGGATGCACAGGTAAAAATGATATTATATTAACTTCGCATGAGTGCCATTCTAAACTGAACTGCACCTTAAAAAGTGATTATTTAGTACGATTAAAAAAAGTGAGTAGACCTGTTGCCATAGAAGAGACTAGTTGACTTTTCTTTCAAATTGAGTATACTCCTTAGGGCTGCACAATATTGGAAAAAACTAACATTGCAATGATTTTTCCTGCGATACATGTTGTAATATTGAGTACAATTTCACCAAATGACTGGAAACTCTATTTGGAAAAAAAAAAATCTAATAATTTTAGACAGACTTTGATGATTTTGTAGAGGAGTGCACCACAAGTATTGATAAATACAGCAAAAATACAAGTAAAATAAACAGTTTTCTGGGAGTCTAGCAATATTCAGGTACACAAATTGAATTAAATGTCAACAAACAAAATTACAATTCATCGTTTTTATAGTTACAAATAGTATAATTTCTTGTGCCTGAAGGATTTAATTGGCTTAAAATGTTCAAATATTTCAGTACCTTTACAATTAAACCTTGCAATACTTCACAAATCATGAGTGTTTTCAACTGTGGCTTCTGGTCAACTATAATCTCGATTCAACATTGCAAATCCTGCGTTGTGACTACTGCAGATTCAAACATTGCGAAAGCGATGGTGAAACGATATATTGTGCTCCCCTACTACAAACGTATTTATTTCTTGTGCCCAAATGCTTTAAACTCGCTTTAAAAAATGTTTACGTAGGCCTTAAAAACACAAGACTTTCACTTTATTATGGTTAAACTCAAATGCGCTTTCAGTTTATTGCGATATCTATGCTAAAAATATATATTGTGCTGCCCTAATACCCATTTATCTTGGAACCATTAAGCTGATTTACCTTAATTTTTATGATTATTCACATGGTTCTTTTTCTTATAAATTTTAAGGCAACAG
The DNA here is from genome assembly GCF_052040795.2 of Danio rerio. Lineage (NCBI taxonomy): Eukaryota > Metazoa > Chordata > Actinopteri > Cypriniformes > Danionidae > Danio > Danio rerio. The sequence continues at coordinate 28,581,561 of NC_141031.1, read as the reverse complement.
GTTTATTAACTTTAGATTTTATCATTTTAAAACCAGCTGGTTTGCTCACTTATTTTTACAGTGTGAGAAGAATTTTTAAATTGTATCTGAGTTCCTGAATTTGAAAAGAACTTGATGTAAGGCAAGACTTAGGGTTGTCATTCAGATTTTAATTTATGAAACTACTGTAAATAGAATGAACTAACACTGGGTTAAAAATAGCTGTGAATTAACAATTGTCTGTAGCAATTGTCTGTTTGGAAAAATGGTGATACATGGTGATTATTTTAATTCTGCTGTTTAAATAGATTTTATTTAATAGTTTGAAACTATTATAAACCTGTATAACAAGATAATTAATATCTGTAAAAGTGAGAGCTCATTTTCCCAGATTTGGTACTTTAATTTAGTCGATAACTCAAATGCATCAGGGTCTTAAAGTCTTACATTTGATTGAAATTCAATTGGGCCAACCAAGCCATTAGAAATAATAATCATTTGTGTTTAGCCCTGTATAAGTCTAAAATTTCATTTATAATGGTCTTAAAAGAGTCTTAAAGTCTTAAATCTGAAACCCTTTGTATAAACTATTATTTAACCTTTTTTGTAGTATGTATATTTGTTTTTTTTATTCAGAAAATGTTTAATAAAACATAATCCTGCATTATTTTATGTCAGTTAATAAATTAATTATAGAAACATTATAGATCAGAAAATCTCAAAATCTTTGTTGGGTTAATTTGAAATCCTGCAGAAGTTTTCTGTTCATTTTTATTTTAGTTAATCAAAAATAAAACCTTAAAACAAATATTAATTTATTCATTTTTTCCTTCGGCTTAGTCAGATTATTCATCAGGGGTTGATACAGCAGAATGAACTGGCAACTTATCCAGCATATGTTTTACACAATGGATGCCCTTCCAGCTACAACTCAGTACTGGTAAATAAAGCAAAAATATTTTTTTCTATTTAAGAAAAAAACTTAATAAAATACAAATAAACTTATTTTTCACGTAATTGGCAATGAAATATTTCTTATTTAGGTTAGCCTAAAACTAACTATAACAGAGCTGAAAACTATAAAATAATAACTACTAAAAACTACACACATGTATTTGAATCAACTAAAACAAATTCTATATCACCTTTAAATAATCTTGAACTTTAAATAAAATAAAACGAAAACAGGAAGGCATAGAGTTCATTGTCCAAAAGCATCAACCCGTCTGTTGACTGTCCTTCCCTGCTTTCTTTTTGGAGGCAAATTTTCCTCTTGTTGTCTGCTATTACCACTGATGATATTCCACCTTGTGCAATTATTGGTTTATTTGGGGTTCTTCCACCCAGCCACACTTTACCCTCTTATTTTGTAGACTTTGTTGCCTTCTTAACCGTTCTGGCTAGGCAGTTAAAACTGGAAGAGTCTTTACCCCCCTTCTCATACTTGTTGAATTAAGGCATTCTCCTAGCACTATTTTCATTAAACTGTTGGAATCCCTTCAAAAACATGTCAATTTTTTTTATTTAATTTTTTTAATTTACTTTATTTTATTTAAATTTTTATCTAAATTTAATTTTATTATTTATTTTTTACTTTTTAAATTTTGCTCAAAATACTCTTCTGTGTATTTGCTTATTGTTACATCTTTATGTTTTCCTTTTTGTATATTTTTGTAACGTGTTTTACAATGTGTAAATAAAACATTAAAAAATGAAAATAGAAAGTATATAACTAACCTAAACAAACATCATAAGAAATACACTAAGTATCCAAATGACACTAAAATAGCAGTGTGTTAGATACATTTGTATTCACTACATTTCTCATTTTATTGAGATTCTAATTCCACAACTTGCAGGGCCAATTTCACCAACAACCTGAATGGGTAGCAATATTATGCTACATTCATCTATTTTTATCACCATAATTTAACAAATAAATGCTATAATAATACATTTACAGCACAAATCCAAACAAAAACTGTGAATTAATTAACGGCGAGGAATTAATTATATACCTTTTCTTGGGATGCCTCGGCAGCCTTCTTGTTTCCAAAGCAGCTGAAAAATGATTGTTATTCATGAGAAGATGAGACTCGGAGGGAACATCGGCAGCTGAGCTAGAGATGACTCACTCCTAATTATTTTCAATGGGGACATCATGAAGAAATTTCAACACATTAATCAGGGAGCTTTAGCCTCAGGCAGACCTTTGTGGCTTGACACTTAACTCCTCCTGATTGCATCAATGTCACATAGGCTCCAATAAGTCAGGACAACATCTACGCCATCGGATCCATTAGTGGCTCCGTCCACAGAGACGCTGTCCAGGGTCACTCTAAAAACACAATTTGTTTGAAAGCTGTAGTTTACGCCCAGAGGCTAAAACACATGTGACTGCAGTTTTTCTAGTGACCTGTTCTTTCTTTTTATCAGTAGAAGCATGTTCAAGTTACCCATAATGCCCGCATTTTGCAAGCATGTTTTCAATTGATCAAACATGACAGGAATAGTTTTGTAATTATATAGATTGTGCTCTTTTGTAGCTTTTTATTTATCAAATAATACTGAAAAATAAACACATTTTGCAGTTTTCACACAAATATTAGACAGATCTATTGTATTTAACATTAATAATTATATTAATTAGATTGTTTATTGGGGACCATATAACAGGGTTCTTAAGCTTTTGGAAGTACTGGAATTTCAGATGTATGGATTCAAAGACTGGAAATGATTTAAAAATGATCATAGATCTTTTAAAGTGCTTGAATTAAATTTGAAATATAATTTGTGTATGGTTTATTTCAACAATTGTACTCAGACAGAATGAAAAACTGAGAATTTATTAATTGTACAACAACACTGACAAATAATGCACATTTTTATCAGGATTTCAGTAAATGCATTTGAATATTACCTGTATTGAATTCAACAAATTTTATTAAAGTTTTTTAATAAGCATACATTTATATAAATTATTAATTAATTCATCCATTTATTTTCTTTTCAGCTTAGTTCCTTTATTAATCTGGGGTTGCCACAGCGGAATGAACTGCCAACTTATCCAGCGTATGTTTTACACAGCGGATGCCCTTCCAGCCTATTTGTTAATGTATTAATTATTATTAATATTTATTCATGTCCATTTTTCGGTTTTCTTTATTACCACTAGAGGTGCAGGAATGGCACAGTTTAGCTATAATAAGTAATCTATTTAAGTGCTTCCCTCATCTGTATTCATTATTCTTAGTGCTGAAGATGTTTTGGCAATGCTTTTAGGGTCACATTGAGGTTTGTGCTTACAGGGTCAAGGGGAGCTGATGCTGAGGAGGACCAAAGCATTTTAAATGTCGACATTTGAATAACTGAATGTCACATTGTTGAAAGAGGTGCATAAATAAATAATTTACTGCAGCCCTCTTTTCTGACACCTTTGATTCAAATGTACCATTCAAAAATCATTATCACTCTCTCTATCTTTGCATTTAAAGGAAAATTCTGCCATCATTTGCTCACACTTAGGTCCAAACCTGTTGGGAAAATAGTTTAAAATATTTTGGAAATCTGTAACTTCTATATTATTTGTTTTTCCTACTACAGATGTCCATTTTTGCCAACATTTTTCAAAATACCTTATTTTGTGTTTAACGGAAGACAGGAACTCAGACAAGTTTGAATCAAGTGAAGGGGAAAATACAGCTATGTTCCAAAAAATTAGAATATCAGGGGAAAGTCCATTTATTTTATTAATTTGTTTCAAAAAGTAAAACTTGTCTGTTATATTAGTTCACTATACACAAAGTGAAATATTTCAAGCCTTAATTTGTTTTAATTTGAATGATTATGGATTAAAAATTAAAAAACTCAAATCCAGTAATTCATAAAATTAGAATATCATGACTAAGTTTAACATTGCAGGCTTCCTGTGTTTCAATTGAGTCTGCTAATTAATGAAAAGCCTTGAAGTTCAGATTCATGAGGAAGACTGCTGACTTGACAGTTGTGCAGAAGACTATCGATGGCACCCCCCATAAAGAGGAAAGCTCTCAAAAGGCAATTGCAAAACAAACTGGGTGAAGTATTTTAGTGTATTAATAGTGTTAAAAGAAAGGGGAAAATGTGGCTGTAAAAGGTGCACAAATATGAACGTAGCCTTAAGAGGATTGTCAAGCAATGGTGACTGAGGCTGGTGTCAGAGCATCAAGAAACACCACATACAGACGTCTGCATGACATGGGCTACAGCTGTAGAATTCCATGCGTCAAGCCATTCCAGAACCAAAAAAGATGTTGAAAAGTGTCTGTGCTTGGCAAAAGAGAAAAAGTTTAGGTCTGTTGCCCAGTGGTCCCTAGCCCTCTTTTTAGATAAAAGCACATTTTGTATTTCATTGGGAAATCAAGATCCCAGAGTCTGGAGAATGAGTAGCGATTGGCAAAACACAAAAGTCAAGCTGTTCAGTGTGAAGTTTCCACAGTCAGTGATGGTTTAGAGACATGTCAAATCCTGGTGTGGGTCCATTGTTTTTTATAAGTCTACAGTCAACACAGCTCTATACCAGGATGTTTTAGAGCACTTCATGCTTCCTGCTGCTGACAAGCTTTTTGGAGATGATCTTTTTTTTTTTCTAGCAGGACTTGGAACCTGCACACAGTGTCAAAGCTACCAGTACCTGGTTTAAGAACCATGGTATCCCTGTTCTTAATTGGCCAGGAAACTCACTTGACTTAAACCCAATTGAAAATCTATGGGTATTGTCAAGAGAAAGATGAGGAAACAGAGATCCTGAAAAGGTGAAGACTGATATCAAATCATCTTGGGCTACCATAACAACTCAACTTTCTAGTTGTATGACAAAGTTTCCCTGATTTTGATCTGCCAATTATGTGGTGCTGTGTTTTTTTTATTTATTATTATTTTATAAAGATTTTTTAATCGAATGCATCACTGCATTAAAGAAAAAATATAGTATCGAAAGTTAGGATTAAGAGAGAGACAAATATCTTTACAAAGTCTCAATTATTAGGAAAAGATTATCATAAGCTTTAAGAAATGTATTATTCTTATTATTCTTAATACGTTTAAGAGATTTAACAATAAATGAAATTTCAGCTGTGTAGTTTATGAAATCTTGATTTGACATCACTTTGCTTTGATTACTAGTAACTAAGACAACACTGTTATTCCTGTTTTTCTTTAGGCGCCACCTACTTTATTGTAAGTTATCGAAAATTTTTCTGGTTGAAACCTAAAGTGGCGATGAGGTCTTAAAATATATGAAAAGTGTCTTAAAAAAGGTCTTAAAAGGTATTGAATTTTACTCTCTGATTTCAGTATACTGTATAACCTGTATTAGGTGAACTACCCCTTTAAGTGGCTTCACTATTTCTGAAATGGAACACTGGGAGGAGAATAATCCAAGGAAGTATTTTCCTGTGTGGCTAGTCTGGGACAAAATATTTTATTTGGCTCAGGACAAAAAAGGAATAAAAAGCATCCACTACCTGCTTTCACCGTTGTTATTGCGGGAAACAAGTCTCTCTGTGCTGATTCACTTAATTGTTTCCTACTTCCATCCTCAGGATGCATGTCGAGGGAATGTTTGTCCACAGCACAATGCCTGTCAAAGTCTTTTTAAAAAGTTCTTTCCTGAACATCACAATCTTTCCTTCTCATCTAACAGAGCTGTTTATATACACAATAGTAGCAGCACACTGGCTAGAAAGTTAAAAAAGCATACGCTTAGTGACAAATAAGTAACCCGCTGGGTGTTTGCTTGTGTTGCACTGAGTTTGATTGGTGGATTTTACAGTTGATTTTCCCTGTGCACCTTCTCATAACTTTCTCTCTCATCCTTGTTACATGATGAATGTTCATGGTGACGAGACGTAGAGATGTATTTAGCTAATCAATTAGACACAACACAGATACGCTTGATTGATAGCATGGCTCATCCCCATTTTTCAGAGTATATTTCTTTACTCGCAGTGTCATTGATTAAGGAGAAAGTAATTCAGCAAAAGGCCATTGCCTTCAATTGTGGGCGGCTGCGTGCCAACTGTGCAGAGAGATTGTTAGCTCCAAGTTGCTTTCTATTCCAGAGCTTGAGAAGCGAGACTTTATGATGGATGAGCGTGAATTTATGAATGCTTCCCGGGGTCTCGGTTTGAATGTAAACCTAGGACTGTATGACTTAGGAACAGTTATCTGATTCCAATCACAATTTTATTTGACTATTTAAACTTCAGGTGTCTTTTGTTTGTTTAAAGGAACAATGTTCATAATGGTCTCTAAAGGTTACAAAAGTCTACATTTTTACAGAACATAAGGGGCTTTCCTAAAACACCCTCTTTTGGTTATGCTTCTCATATGACTTTAGGGTGATAGGAAAATTTACTATTTCGTTATGTTAGTGGCTTTTTTGCCATGTTGATTAAATTATGACAATTTTTGACTATCACCATATTGTTATCATCAGTTGCAGTGCAAAAAAAGCTTAGTTAAAATCAAGGTGAGAAGATCTAAATAAGCAGCTTAGCTCTCAGAACATTGTAAACAGTGTATTTGCTGTATGCATGTATGCTGTATTTTAATTGTTATTAAATTTCATATAAGTTCATACAAAAGACAGAATTGTTTTGTATCTATCTAAGTGGTTAATGCCAGCTGATGATCAGTAGTAAAAATGACAGGGAAAACCCCCAACAATCAAGAATGCATAGTTATTTGGTGTCACAGTTTGCAATAAAAAATGTTGTTATAATGGAAGTCAGTGGGGCAAAAACAGCCACAAACATAATAAAACATTAGTAAATTGTAACAATACACAAGGGTTAACTTTCAATTTGACTTTAGAGGGAACTTCCATATTGGTTATGCTATGGTCTTGTTAAAAGAAGGACATAGGACATTTAACATGTTGGTCAAATAATAACGTTCCTGATATGATTTTTGGGGGACATTCTGTAGTTTTTTATTTTATGGTTACACCAATGATATTTGGGACATTAACAGAATGTTCCCATAAAGTCCTCTGATGGTCGTTCCCAGTATATGGGGATATTTTGTTTTGATTGTGGCTCCAGTGATAGGCCTGCTACAAGTTTTATTGCTAATAAATATTGGCTTGTTAAATTCCACCCACCCTATAGATATTAGAGATCTCGTTGCTGTCATACAGTACATTGCAGGTTTTTAATGGATTGCTAGCATATTGTAACTGTGGGAGCTTTTTATTATGTTTAGCAAGTTGCTACTATGTTTAACCATGGTTTTAGCAAGATGCTAACATGTTTTAACAAGTTGCTAGCATGTTTGTAACATTTTAGCTTGTTGCAAGTTGCCAGAATGAAGCGAATAATTATCTGTTTGTGAATTTAGTGTTTCCCAGCTGTGTGGGTTCACACTCCCAGTGCTGAGTAATGCTGGAAGGGCATCTGCTGCATAAAACATATTCCAGATTAATTGGTGATTCCTTCCACTGTGATAAGTGAGGGATTAAGCCAAAAAAAAGTAAGTTAGTGGTTTTAGCGTGTTGCTACTGTGTTTTACAGAGATGATATCATATTAGTTACACTGTTAACCATTTTTGCAAATTGCACAGTATTTAACTGTAATATGAACTGAATTTTACTGTACAGTTATGTGGAATTTTACCATATTTTAAAGTTGCATTGTAAAAGTTACTGTATACTGCAGTAAAGATATACAATATTGTCAATATATAGAGAGCACAATAAATGGTGCAGTAAATGTAAATACAATATAATTGCTGTAATTTATTTACACTAATTTACTGGTTAACTGCTGCCAGTTTCATCAAATTGTTTACAATAGCAAGTTGTACCAAGTTGTTATTTGTGCTTGTAACATAATTTAGATGTTATGGTTTTTCAAAACATTTTTAGATTTATGGTTTAATAGTTTTTTTTTCTAGCTTATACCAGCAAGTCACTAAAATCTGTGCCAAGATGTTGCTAGCATATAACATATTCAAGCAAGTTGCCTGTATGTTTTAGCATAGGATCTCAGAGTGATGGTGAACTTTTGTTTTGTTTGACGTGATCAGGCAGCACTCTTTAAAACTCAAAGCGAAGATTGAAACTATTCTAGAAAGTTTTCTTATGAAAAATGCAGGTGTATACATCTCCCTCACATTCGAATCTCACTGATTGGAGACACGAAGGGTTATGTTTGTTTTGTAATGGATTCTGTGCCAGGTTCAGTCTGATAAATAGTTCATAGCTAAAATTTGCATTCTAACTGCATCTCAATGCAGAAAAACAATATTATTATCTGCACATCTCTAGTTTGTGCTAATAATCCTTCAGTGTCAAACTGTGGAATGAAACTGCATTATTGAGAGCATGAAAATCACCAAGGCAATCTAAGTAACACCAGTTCCCTTGTTTTATTTGTGTTATGCATTATGGAATTAAGATAATCAGCCTTGATCTCATTCATCTGATGACATAAACCTTGCTCATGCTTGCAAATGTTGATCCTACATATAAGTCTGGGGCCAAAAAGAAAGGTTAAGAGTCTAAAACACCAATCCTGATTCAGAGTTTGCTTCCTTCCACACTTTTATTCTCTATATAACTTGGCTACACATTTCGCAGAGCCTAGTGAGCATTAACTGCCAGGGCTGCTCTTGAACAGCATTAAAGTTCAATTCAAGGCAATAATGGACAGGCACTCTGGTACAAGACTATATAGACAGGCTCATAATCGTAACTGGAAGTCAGACGCATTTCCACTATAGGTGCATGGCAAAAAATGCACCCTAGAAGGTCTCCAATCAACATCAAGCTGAGTCTGAAATAAATTGCTCGTTGACAGACCTCTTTCTCTGCTGTCAGTTCATTTGGGCATCATGGTCCCTGGGCCTCTGTACAAATGCATTTCAACTTTAAACAGCACACGTAAGGCCTAATTGTTCTCTTGAAAGCCGTGATGTGTTTTGACCTCAGGAACTCTAAAATGGCTCGGTCAGGATCCACTCTAAAACCTTTCGCCACTGGAAGTTTTTCCAGCAAATTAGGGTGCAGCGCAGGCGGAGTGCTTCTGTGCCATGCTCTTCATCATTAATTGCACTTATCAACACCGTTGACGGCCTCTTAGGAAATAACAAGAGTTGTTTTTTTGTTTTTTTGTTTTTTACACAAGGACTTGCAATTACATTACAAGCTGATTTCTGACACGTCTCCTCCATCTGCGTGCAAGAAAATTATCACCTAAAGATTATACACTTATATATACCAATAAACGCTGCTGTCATACTGTATGTGATATGCAAATTATTAACACCTTCAGCTTGATCAAGTCTTTGCTGGAATGCTGTTGTGTAAGATCTGCTATGTATTAAATTATATTTTAAGGCTTTAAACACTTCCTGGACTGAAACAGAATTACTTGACTGCCTATACATCATGTTAAAATCAAATATGGCAACAGACATTTGACAATGTTTGTGATATTCTAGATTTTTTTTTTATTTACTTATCCTCAGGCCATCCACACATGGACATTCATTTTGCCTGTCAGAATGTTATTGTTCTTTATACATCTCCATATAAATCTCAAAAACATTCTGTACCAAATGACATTTTGTTGCAACCCAGGCTCATTCTGGTTATGTACACATATTTACATTTCTCGAGAGCAACCAATATGTGCCAAACATTTTTTGCAGTTTTGTTTTTAAGAATCAGCAAGAGGCCCCATTGTAAGCTTTTTGAGATCTCAAATCTCTCTTAGGAAGGCTGTTTGCACCTGCCCTTCTCGCACAAATCCACCAGAGGCCGCTGTAGACTGACTGACTGATCAACTGGCCCACCCTCCCCAACCAACAGTGATTTTAACAGCACCAATTTACCTTCAGTTTGAGATACAAATGCAGGACTTTGAATATAAGCTCTGTTTTCCAATAAAGTATCATACTGTTTAAGCCGTGAACACACAACACTAAGAACTCTATACATATGCACAGTTCAGTCACACTTTATTCTAAGGTACAAATATTGGCGTTAATGAACAATTAACTATGGCTTTTCCCTTAATAAACTACTAATTTGCTGCTTCATTCATTCATTCATTCATTCATTCATTCATTCATTCATTCATTCATTCATTCATTCATTCATTCATTTTCTTTTCGGCTTAGTTCTTTTATAAATCAGAGGGCGCAGCAGCGAAATGAACTGCCAACTTATCCAGCATATGTTTTACGCAACGGATGCCTTTCCAGCTGCAACCCATCACTGTAAAATTTTTTGTTAAATATTCTATTATTCTGACTAAGATATCATGTCAAGCTTTTACAGTTTTATTTTATACAAAGCCTCTGCATAGTATCATTTGATTATTTATGTTTGAATCAAATGAGTTATTAATCCAGTGGCTGTGTTTCCTGTGATTTGTCATCTTTATGTGTTACATGCTGTTGAGGCCTCAGCTCCATTGTGAAAGATCATCTGGTGAAGTTTTAGCATATTGAATATGGCTGGGCAGATTGTGATAGGTAGAAAATTAATTTGGATAGAATTTCCAATGTTTCTCTTTGAACGTGCTCCAGGAATTGATTGCTTCATTTGTCATTTGCACAGATGAATTATGTATGTGTTGCTTGCTGGAGGGGAGGGATTAATCAAATGCATTTTGATAGGTTGTGTGTGTGTGTGTGTGTGTGTGTGTGTGTGTGTGTGTGTGTGTGTGTGTGTGTGTGTGTGTGTGTGTGAGAGAGTGAGAGAGAGAGATACGACAGAGTTTGGCTTGTTTGTATGCACTGACAAAGGGATTTTAAAGGTATAGTTCACTTAAATACGAAAATTTGCTCTCTGAATGTTTACTCTTCTAAAAGTTCTAAACCTTTTGACTTCTAAACACTAAAGAAGATGTTTGGAAGAAATCTGAAAACGTGTACCCAATGACTTCCATAGTAGGAGATACAAATAAGTCACTGGTTACAGGTTTACAACATTTTTCTAAACATCTTTTTTTTTATATATTAGAAAAAAAAAAAACTCAAACAGGTTTGAAACAAGTCAAGGGTCAATAAATGATGACATAATTTTTATTTTTGAGTGAACTATCTGTTTAAATATACCCAATACGAAAGTGTTTATTAGCTGACAGCTTGTTTGTCTCGACTCTAATTACAGTCATTCACCTTTCCTGTTTGGTGCTGAGGACTTATTTCAATGATTATATATTAGCGCTGCACGATATTGGAAAAATGCAATTTGTTTTGCTGCGATATATATGTGCAATATCACACTCGTAGTGTGAAGTGGCTGTATATCGGCACTGGTGGGAGGCGTGGTTGTGTGTTTGTGCCTTAGTGTCCCACCAGTGACAATACACAGCCACATGGCACTGCTACTTGTGTTATATTGCGTTTTTACAATAGTTCGACGACATAATCATGTGTGTAAAAAAAAAAAAATCAAACACGGAGAGTTTCAAAACTCTTTTGTAAGAGGAATTACTTTCTTCCGCCATTCCTTCACATCTGCAGCTGACACCAGAACAGCAGAAGCCGTTGCTCAATAACCAAGGTAGTGTTTGAATGATTCTTTAGTGTAATGTCTAAAGTAAGTACAAAATGGAATTTTGCTCATATTTTAAGATTATAAGGCTGAACGGCATGAAATGCCATCTTGGTCTACAGAGACCTCCCAGTATTTCTTGGTTGCAATCAGGAGATCACATTATTACTTTGGTATGAATACAGCACTACAACATACAAAAAAGGGATAGATTAACTTTGAAAGCCATTTACCTGTTTAATAATGATTTGATCAGCTGTAGTGTGAAATTACGCTGTTTTCTCTTGGGGCTTATTATGCGTCAAACATCCTACATCGTCAGCCGTCTTTGCTCAGTATGACAGGTTAATGGGTGCCAATGCGCTGTCTCTCAGAAATTATAATTATTTTACAATAGACACTATCCTTATAAATAAACTGCATAGTTGCAATCTAAACAACTACATTCTAGACTAAAAAACCTCAAAAGTACATTATGTTGTACAAAAATATCTGTGAAACTAGAGTGTCCTCTACTTGTTGTTGTATGTGGGCGGAGTAATACACAAGGGTGAAGGGTTAAGAGGCTGGAAGTGTGCTGTTATTTGCAGAATATTGCACCGCTACCAGCCAATCAGATTCAAGAACCAGACAGAACTGTTGCATAAATTGCTATATGAATATCATTTCACCTGATGATTTGAATAGCTCTGTTGACTAGGGTGATCTTTTTCTGTGCAGTGCATCATAAAATAAAATACATTACAAGCATATATAAATATGACAGAGCAAAAACAAAAGTTAAATAACAGTGATTAATTAGCCATGGTTTTCTGGACAGTCTAATAGCAAAAAAAAAAAAAAAAGTACAGAAATAAAAATATCAAACATAAAATAACAAGGTCATCATTATATATATATTTTTAATGTAATATTATCTTAATCTTTTAATCTTTAATAAATGATCTAATTCTGCGATATGACTTTTGCTGATACACACATTGCGATATCAATTCTCAAACAATGTATTGTTCAGCCCTATATAGATCTAATTTCCCCTATGCAGTTCTTTTCAGACTGTTTTGGTCTGGGTCAGGGGTCTTGATGAGGCAACAGTCCTGATACTCATCTTGAGGCGATAGACAGAGCAGCTGGCTATATAAATGAATCCCCACTAAAGTCCCTGTGGATGTACACAGTATAGAAAAACCAATCTGATAACATGATGAAAGGCATGATCTCACTTTTTGTGCTCAGTGAAATAAGAATGCTGGCTTTTGAGCCTTAAACTGCCTGGAAGTATGATTTCATAAGCTGTAATCTGCAAAGAAAGTAATTTATTGCTTTATAATACAGGCTTTTGGCAGAATTGCATCTTTAATTACTTATTGACCAATCAAAGCTGAATGTGGCAAACGCAGGCAGAGGCGTCAAGATTAAATGCTTTTAAAGGCTGCGGTATCGATTAGTGTGGTGTGAGTTTCACCCACAGGGCTGTTTCTTGGCTTGGCGTGCAAGATATACAGTAATCGTTACTGTTTAATAATATCAATGATGCAAGCTATTGTGAGGAGTGAGATATTAAATAAGGCATATTCTCAATTTTTTAAACTTGTATAGAGTGTATTAGAAAAGTTTGGCTTTGTAAAATGTTTAAATCTTTTTAAGAGAAATCCCACAGAGAAATCCCTATATTATTAAATTATTATATTAGAAACACTACTTATTATCAGTTTACCTATCAGTATATGTATTGAGGGCATTTTTTTAATACAGTAAATTTGTTTATTGCCAACTCTAACAAAAAATGCAGTTTATGCAGTAAACCACAACTCGGTTTATCCAAAACAATTTATATCCAGTGAATTTTTATTTTCCAAACATTTCAAACATTTAATCTGATGATACAATATTAGCTAGAAGTACCATGGCCATGGTACAAGCAGTGAGGTGATGGCATTTTTGCAGTGGCTGGTCCTAAATTTTAGAATACACTTCCTACTGTGCTTCGTACAATCATTGACCTGTTACTGTTAAGCTTGTTCAAAATGACTTGTGATGCATACTTGCATGGACACTTTTCTCAGTTTATTGTTTTGCTGTATTTTATTGACATTTTTGTATTGTTTTTGCATTGTTTGCTTTCTAGTTGTGTTGTATAATTAGTTTATACTTTTGTAAAGCACTTTAGTCAACCTTTGTTGTAGAAAGGTGCTACTGTATATAAATAAAGGTTGACTGAGGTTAATAGAAATGGTATGTCCTCCCTACGAGATCCTTTTAACATTGAAAGTATACTTCATACTTTGCCATTATTCTAATAATTTATTAAATATTAAAAATTACCATGATCACTTTTTTTGTACAATTGAATAAGTAAAGGTTCGAATAAGTATGTTTTTGAACCTAATTTATACATAAATATACACTGGCCACTTTATTAGGTCTATTTTATTTGTATAATTCAATGCATTTAGGTATGGCCATACTGGATCTAGCTGATAGAAAGGAAACAGTAACTCAAATAACCATTTGTTACAACCGAGGTATGCAGAAGAGCATCTCTTAATGCACAACACGTGGAACCTTGAGGCAGTTGGGCTACAGCATCAGAAGACCACACTGGGTGTCACTCCTGCCAGCTGAGAACAGGAGACTGAGACTACAATTCGCACAGGCTCACCAAAATTGCAAAATAGAAGATTGGAGCATTGCCTGGTCTGATGAGTCTCGATTTCTGCTGTGACTTTCACATGGTAGGGTGAGAATTTAGCATCAGAAACATGAAAGCATGGATCCATCCTGTCTACCGTTCAGGCTGCTGGTGGTGGTGTAATGGTGTGGGGAATATTTTCTTGGCATACTTTGGGGCCATAAGTACCAATTGAGCATCATGTCAGTGCCACAGCACACCGGGAGTGTTGTTGCTAACCATGTCCATCCCTTTATAATCACAGTGACCCATCTTCTGATGGCTACTTCAGCAGGATGACACTCCATGTCATAAAGCTTGAATCACCTCAGACTGGTTTCCTGAACATGACAGTGAGTTCACTGTACTCAAATGGCCTATACAGGCACCAGATCTCAATCCAATAGAGCACGTATATAATGTTGTGGAACGGTAGATTCCCATCATGGATGTGCAGCTGACAAATCTGCAGCAACTGTGTGATGCTATCATGTCAAAATGGACCAAAATCTCGAAGCAATATTTCCAGTACCTTGTTGAATATATGCCACAAAGGATTAAGGCAGTTCTGAGGGCAAAAGGGAGTCCAATCCGGTACTAGTAAGGTGTACCTAATAAATTGGCCAGTGGGTGTATTTCACACTCTAAATGCAAGTCAAACAATATTTTCTCCAGATTTTGAAATTAGTTTCACAACAATTATTAAAAACATTAAAGCAAAAACTTAATTGCATTTTATACCTTAAATACATATAATAACCAATTGTACAACTGTATAAATTGGTATATAATAATTTGATCCACACATCAAAATGGGACGTCTTATCTTTGACCCACAGATGTAAATGTACAGTTTGTGTGTTCCCTACATATATAATCTATTCTAAACACCATAAAATCATTCTATAAACTTTAAAAATATTCAGCCAGAGAGTCTTAATACAGGGAATCTGTCAATGACCCAACACTGAAGTACAGAAGCCAACAAGTATCAGACAGTAGTGGTGGGCTGGTGTGAAATGGTAAGATAAAGACTCTCTCAAGCTCTCTTTTGCATCTTAACTCCTCTAGACCTCATTGGGTTTCGAGAGCTCTTCTGCGGATTCTTAAGACTTTTCAGAATAAAAGGTTCAGTAGGAAAACAAATAGATCTAACACTGAATCAAAGACAAGTGCAACTGCTGTTTGGAGGAATAAAAACAATTTAGACCGCTTGTATTTAATTTTAATTAATGCGTTTGAGATTTATTCAATGCAGCAGGGGAACGAAGAATCGAGAACAACAACAACAAATTTATTGAGCCATATGGACCCAGCTGCAAAATGATAATGAAATGCATTAAGTCTTAAAATAAATGTAGAGCGTATACAGTTTACTAATGTGAAGCCATTTATCTTCAAACAAACTCTAATAGTTAACAATAGACACAAATCTGTGAATACAGTTCATTATGTTAAGCAAGCATTTTACAATGTTAAATGTTATTGTATTTACTAACGAAGTAATAATGAACAATAGTGGTACAGTTATTAATCATAGTTTAATATTTACTAATGCTTTATTAAAATCCATGCTTGTTATCATTAGTTATTTGTTAGCTTATTTTCATTATCTAAAATTAACAAAGATGAATAAATACTGCAATAAATGTTCACTTCCTGACAAATGTCTTGTCGTCAATCTCTAGTTGTGAGAGCAACAAATAATAACTTGTAGTTGATCATTTGGAAAAGTGGCAGAAGGTAGATTTTTCAGATGAATCATCTGTTGAACTGCATCCCAATCATCAAAAATACTGCAGAAAACCTATTGGAACCCAAGATTCCACGGAAATCAGTCAAGTTTGGTGAAGGAAAAACAATGATTTGGGATTGCATTGGGGTTACGTGCGAGAGATCTGCAGAGTGAATGGCAACATAACCAGCCTGAGGTATCAAGACATTTGTGCTGCCTATTACATCACATTATTGAACATTATCGAGTATGTATGGGTTAAGATTTAGGAGGCATTGAAGATAAATCCAAAGGGTCTTGATGAACTCTTTTCTTTGCCACTCCAGATGACTTTATTAATAAGTTATTTGAGTTATTGCAGAAATGTATGAATGCAGTCATCCAAGCCCATAGGAGTCATACACAATACTCATTATTTTTCCACTGCACAATGACTTTATATTCTATACTGTACATTATTTCTGTTAAGTGACAAGACTTTTGTCTTAGCAAAGTCAGACCTTACTGTCCTAATTAAATAATTAAAAATCCAGGCATGATCATATTTTATTTAGGTAAAGTAAGAGTAATCTAGAGGCCTTTGCCTTTCATATAAGCCACTTCTGATACCAAATAATCAACTAGAAGTCAAGTTATTATTTGTTGTTCCTAAAACCTTGATAGGGAACAAGATTTTTGTCAGGAAGTGTATTGTTGACTGTTTGTTCATGTTAGTAAATACAATAACGAATTCAACCTTATTGTATTAGTTACCATTAAATGTTATGTTGAGGTAAATACAATGCAATAAGGGACATGATACACCATTTAAAGCAAGAGGCAAAAACTTGCAATGTTTTTAGAGACAGATTTTCAAATAAGAAAAAAAAGATAGTGGAAATAATTTCTGTGCTTTGATATTCAGCAGACCTGTGTTGTTTGCGGTCAGATTTCATCTTATTAAATGTCAGGTGTTCACAGCCATTACCGTCAAACAGACGGGCTGCCAGAGGCCGGTATGGATTCTAGTGTTGTTTGAAGTGTAAAAAAGCAAATTACATCGTGATGTGGGAACACAGCGGAGATCTGGAGATCAGCCCATATACGGAAATGATTAGAAGGCTTTCATCCAATGTCTATCTGCTCCAAATATAGACTGACTTGTCTTTATTGCTAATTTTGTTATTCAGGGTGCTGTAGGAGAGCTGAGGCCATCACTAACTTCTTAAACCGTTCTATGGATTTTCCTCTGAAAGATTTAGAAGTGGAATATGTTGTCTGAAAGACACTTTGCATAATAATTTGTAACCTAAATCATTTCATTTGATATTTGCATAAAATTATTTAATTACATGTAAAATTATGCTTATGATTTCATTACAAGAAGTTTGGCCAGAGGAGAAATGGTTGTGCCCAGCTGAGCCTGGTTTCTCTCTACGTTTTTTTTTTCCTTTCACTTTTGTCAATTGGTGAAGTTTTGTTCCTTGCCACTGGCTTGCTTGGTTTGGGACATGTGGAGCTGCACATCAGTGGATTGCTCTTCAGTGTTTAGACTTTCAGCAGTAAAATTTAAACCACACTGAACTGATCTAAACTTAACTTCAACTCTGAAAACTGGACTGTCACATTTTCAATTTATTAGAACTACTATGTTAAACTGCTTTGACACAATCCACATTGGAACAGCGCTATAGAAATAAACATGAATTGATTTGAATAATGCTTATGTTTAAGGAATATTGCATGTAACTGAAAATGTGCTGGCAATTCTTTACCTTGTTTTTGCATTGTAATTATATATTATGTACTTGTAGTTACAAACAAATAAACATATAAATAATATTAATAGTCACTTCGTATTCAAAGGTTTTAGAGCAAAGATCAAAATTTCATAACGAAATAAGTAAAAAAAAACATGAATCATGGGAAAAACTGAAATAGTTTAAATAGATGTGTGGCTAAAAATGATGTGGCTAAAAATGTGGCTAAAAACACAAAAGCACATTTATTAATTTGGTAACAAAGATAGTATTTTAAAATTAACATATTGACATGTAAAACATTACAATCATGATCCTAACTTTTTCATTTAAAGTTCAAATGACAGTTGTAATGTTTTACATAGTAATATATTTATTTGTAAATATAACAGAAAAAATTAAATGCGAATAGAAAAAAAAATCCTTGATCTCTCACTCCTCATATATGTGTGTATAAATATATATGCATTAGAGAGAGAGAGTAAGAGAGTGAAGTGAAAGAGTAGAAAATTGTGTCCCTTCATTTACATCATTTCAACATTTTTCACATCAGTTCCTATTCTTTTTTTTGTTAAGGAAACATTGCTTATCAATTGAGGTTTGATTGTTTTGCTTTTTGCTTGGCTTATCTACGTATTGCAAACAATAACTTATTTTTCCCTCTTCAAAACAATTAATCTGTTGAACACTCAATATCAGATTGAATGCAGTGAGGCTTGGGCGCTCCATAATAAACTATGTGCTGTGGAATATGAAGCATTTTGATACACCTCATGTGGCAGTTGTGACAGCTCTATCAGTTAGATCTTTGCACTGAGATTTGCAAAAATAAACCTCAGTTTTTTAGTTTACTTTAAACATGCCTACTGATTGGAAATATTAAAGGTCACCTATGATGAAAATTATCTTTTGGAAGCAGTTTGGACAGAACTGTGTGTAATTATATTGTGTTCACAGTCATATTGGGGTAATATAAACACAATAAGTCTCTTTTTTTATTTCCTGTTGTTAAAATAAGATCCAAATCCCTCCCATTTTGAGGCCCACTGCAACATGACAAAGGAGTGCGGTATTCTCGCATACTGCTATGATTGACAGCTGCGTATTAACATGTCTACATAGTAACACATATAATCCTATCAACAAGACAGGACGTGCGCGAAGCAAAAGATCTGTTCAGCTCGCTGTGATCATCAATAATCACATGTGTACAAGAATAAGTTTTACAAGTTTAATGCATGTTTGTAATGAATTATCACTACAGCCGCATGCCAGTACAGTTATAAAAGAAGATGCTTCAATCCAAGTTTGTGGACGTTAAATCAGGTTTATTTTGTAAATTAACACAACTGATATCCATACAACAATCCTGTCACATTTGCCTTGCAAAAACAGTGCAAAGTTAAACACATGCGCTGTGTGTGTGCGCGTGAACTTTGTAATGACATTGTGTGTGACTCATTGTTGCAGAAAGGCTTGAATTGACTGCTCAACAAATACATCAAATAATCATTTCAGAAAATTCTTGCTGTAGTATTTCTCACAAACAGGTCTGTTTCCTTCATGTCTGTCACTGTGGTGTTTATCTGACACAGCCAGAGATTGAGGCACACTGACAGGCACGTGGAAAGGTAAGCAAGGAGAACAAGCTACAAAAACAGCTACATTGAGTTGAGAGCTGAAAATACCAACATTCTGAAAGCTATAATAAATAATCTGATGGGTGTTTTGAGCTGAAATTGTACAGACACATTCTGGAGACAGAAAAGACTCATCTTAAATCTTGAAAAAGGGGTAAAATAGGTGCCCTTTAAAGTGCATTTGTGATTACAACCATTATTCCCATTCTGTGCTTTTAACATTACTTCATTTGGTGGTCAGCTCAAAGACATTCGCTCTCCATGTACTGTATATTCACAAGCACACATATATGAGTTGAATTGAATAGACTTATTAAGCTGGTCCTACTTTGCATTCAAAAGCTCGCCCCTCTCTTAGTTATAATTGCTTTTAGTATGCTATAGATAACAGGCTTCAGCTTCAGCAATTTCCGGCCATTTGACAAATGCTTTTCATCTGTTTGTTCCTCCACACTGTTCCATGAAGATTTTGAATTGTGAATAATTTATGAGAAGCATCTCCTTCACTCAGCCGCTGCTTTCTGCCCAGAAATGGTGACAAACAATGCAAGTCTCTTGTTTATTGGTTCTGGCCATTGTTAGGTTCTTTTCGATTCTTCCTCATCTCTTTGTACTGTTTGTCACATGCCTTTTTTACACTCCTCATTTTGACTTTCTCCACCAGCTGTGTTTTAAATTCAAAGTGGTGGCAAGAAGGACTACATCTGAATTTAAATCCCGCACCAAAGCAGCTGTTTTCTTCCACGGAGCTCTGTGGAATATAAAATCGGCATGTTGTCTGTCTTTTTTTCCTTCTGTGCCTGAGGAGAAGCGGTGCCAAAATTACGTTCCCTGCCGACTGATTTCTGCCAGTCACAATCTGTTGGAGACACCCATTCAGGCAGGCCTGGGGCCGCTCGACGCACGACGAGCCACTTTATCTCAGAGTGATTCTGTGAAGGACTTCACATTGATAAAAGTTTCTTGTGAAAAGTGCTTCCTCAATGGCTATCAGACGCTTGCTGAGTTTGTGAAATGCCACTTTGCTTCGTCTGATTGAGCAAAATCATTTTATATAGAGGGTGTTGTTTGAGAAAACCTCATCTGCGTTTACCATTACCTCATTCAGTCAGATGCCTAAGGAATAGCTCGACTTTATTTGCATTTAAATGTTGATTTTGAGAGATAGATGTATGTTTTGATGTATGTGGAGATATTCAGTTGTACAATATACCCTGGGCTGACTGATAAATCGCACGTGATTGTCATGTGCATTATTCTATAAAGCTGGCTGTGTAATCAGGTGTGACTCTGCAGTACCTCTGTTCATCTGGAGTAGCATTTACTACACAAAGCCAAAGCTTTCTGCCAAACTGCACAAAATAAAATCCTGGCTCCTGGTTAATACTTATCCCTACAGTATATACATTTCTGGAGATCGCGAAATGCATCCCAGAAGGTATGTTTTTTATTTATTTATTTTTTTTGCAGTTTTTGTTTTTGCGAATCTCAAATTTCTCTTACGATTGCCATTCGCTTCTGCTGTTCACCTGTAAATCTACCAGAGGCCGCTGTCGGCTGACTGACTGATCCCCTCACCCACCGCCTTCCCTAAACCCAATCGACTGTGTTTTCAACAGCTGCAATTGACCTGATCACCCCTATCCTAAACTCAACCGACAGTGTTTTTAAAAGCAATCCAGAAAAAGGAAAGCCCTCACAGCCACCTGATTTTTACCACCTTTTCTGATCTTATCATGTTCTCACCATGTTATTTACTTGTTTATTTAATATTTGCCTTTTGTTTTACCTGCTTTCTAGAACTGTTCTTTGCCATTGTCGTGGTCAACTTCTCTCTGCATCTCAAGTGCACCAACGTACATGGTGAGCCACTGGGCAAACTGGTAACAGTGGAATAGCCGTCCACATGGAAGTAAGCAGTCAGCTGGTAGCGCGAAAACAAACAAGCCATCAATGGTTTCATACTGCCCTGATATTGTCGTTTTAAAGACAAAATTTAGCCATAGATAGTTCTGGCTACATAATTTGCGCTCTCCAGAAATGTTTATGGGGTACATTTTCACAATGAGCCTGTGTTGACAAAATATCACATGATATCATCTCACAATTGTCAACTTGCATATAATCATTCTGTAATATTGACAGCTGTGAACTATGTCTTTTTATAGTAAATGTTTTTAACGTTAAACCCGAAAGCACAAGCAAATACACTGAAAAAAAATTATTCATTGGATTTACTAAATTTTATAAGGTACGTGGTTGTGAACAATTTATATGGGCTATAAATAATATATAATATATAATATTAATAATAATAATTATAATATATAATATATATAATAGCATTTTAAGTAGTGACTAAGGCATTGCATCATTAGTTTATTCATTCATTCCTTCATTTTATTGTCGGCTTAGTCCTTTTATTAATCCGGGGTCACCACAGCGGAATGAACCGCCAACTTATCCAGCAAATTTTTACCCAGTGGATGCCCTTCCAGCCGCAACCCATCTCTGGGAAAATCATTAGTTTATTTTCAGGAAAAAAATATAAGAAATATTCGGATAAACCATATGTTGTCGTAGTCATGTGTTAATTAATTCCAACGACTCAAATAAAAGCAGTTAAATCTTATATTTATTTTATGCTAGAAAGATTTACCATGAACTGGCAATTCCTGTGTTGCTTATTTGGTTGTTCTGTGTGACTCACGATAGAGAGAGCGCCCTCTGACATTTGGAGTAAATTTACCACTGATCATCAACAAACTTTCCTCACATGATGTGGAAGACAATCACAGCTTTTGCTTAATCGCAAATCCTGATATTATATTGATAAACTGTATATATATATATCAGCCCTAATATATTGTGATAATGAATATGCAGGATATTGTTATCATGAGCACTCTAAAATACAGTGGATAGTTGTTTGTTTTTTTGTAAGAATATCATCAATTCATCACAGCACCAAATACTTAAAGAAAAATATTTTTCACATTAATCTGGCCTTTATGTCTGAGATGTTGATTGAAAATGTTCTGATTCTTTATAGGCCGGCCGTTTATTGTTTGTTAACACTTGATAATGAGGCTCTATATAATATTAGTTAAATAATTAATTAAGCAATGTTATTTTTATTGACTTGTTAATAATAAAAAAATGAATTAAAAGTAATTGTTTCATTTTAGGGAACTAATAAATAACAAACTTAAGTGTTTTTAAAACTAGATTGTACTTTATAATTCTTTTGCAATTTAATTTGAACATGTATTAACAATAAAGCAAAACATAAAAAATAAAAAGTTTGTTTAGCTATTATAGCTGCTAAAGTAACCATTGTTTGTGTACTTTTGTTAACAGTGGCACAATATTGCATATTGTGATAAAAGAACATTTAATATTGTCATGTCTAATTTGAAAAAAATTTAATCTGTTGATAAAGCTAATAATTTAGACGATTGAGTATTCAGATTAGCCAGTTTGTTGTTTGAGATTTGGTGAAGATATTGGATGCCTGCTGCTGAATGTACAGCGAGTATAGGCAGATGTCTTGTATTTATCTGATTGAGCTAATCTGTGAACCATGAGGGTCAGCATTAACATCACTGATGCTGACACTCTCAACAAGATGAATATTGACTCCTTCGCAAAGGGATAAAGCTTCTTAACTTTAAGTCATGCCAAGTCAAGTCTTTAAGCCCTCTCCTTCATTGAAAAGTATTGTGGACGTATGCTTTATCAATACTTAATGATCAAAGTTTGCCTTCAGTATACTTCAGTATATTTCAACTTACATCGCATGCTATCAACCAGCCAACTCTACCAAACAGTAAGTTTTAAACATAAACTTATCATAGTTAATTAACACATCTATAACAACCTAATAACAATATCCAATAAGTTTTTTTTTGCATTTCACTGAATAATGTTGTTTTGTAACCATGATAAAGTTGATAAATGTGAAATGACTTTTAGTTTTTATATGATTATAAAATTACATCTTTATCATGTTACGATAGACCTCTGACAGTGTTCCTGATTTTTATTATTATTTAACAAAAACAATGAGTCTTAGTCTTTTTAAAATAATATACTGTATATGTTACTTGTTGAACATGCCAAGAAAAGCAATTTATGTTTGGCATATTTTTATGTTTGTTGAAAAGATCTGATTACAAAATTTAACTTTGCAGTTTGGAACATCTTTTCACACATGTATATATTTTTTTTATTAAATTTTTTTATTATTATTTTTTAAAGTTGTTTATTTAAGGTTATCAAAATGATTGTACAATGTGCTTTTACAGACATAATTCTAAGGCAAGTTTTACAAAAATGTGCAATGAGTTGTAGAAATTATAGTAATCCTTACAAATAAGCCAGCAGGGTAATGGGAAAAAAGGGAAATATCATACCATCTATAACAGGGGTGTCAAGCTCAATTCCTGGAGGGCCGAAGCCCTGCACAGTTTAGTTCCAACCCTGCTCCAACACACTTACCTGTAGGTTTCAAACAAGCCTGAAGGACTCAATTAGTTTGATCAGGTGTGTTTAATTAGGGTTGGAACTAAACTGTTCAGAGCTGCGGCCCTTTTGGAACTGAGTTTGACACCTGTGATCTATAAGTACCAATATTGGCAACCAATTAGTCATATAGTCTCTGGAAAGGCACATAAAACTAAATATATATTTTTCTCATCATAGCACATTCCTTTAATGTAGACATGTCATTTAAAAAAAGAACATTAGAACAAAATTTATTTTCACTAAATGTATTTAAAACATGAATTTTACTTCATGTACTGTGATGAATCACTTTTCAAAATTAAGAAAAAACACAAATATTTTAGGATTCTGCCAAAAAAAACATTTATTGTCATTTATTAGGAAGACAACACTTTTTATATTCATTTATTAGGCAAATGGCAAACTGGAATAACAAACTTTTGAAAGACAAACACAATTTAGTTTTTTTTTCAACTGTGCATTTCTCTTCATAGATGGTACTTTTCTCAGAAGTCAGAAATTAATACATTGCATCATTTTAACTGTTAAAAACATAATTATTTTATGAAAGACTGCAAGTAAATAAGGGTGCTTTCACACTTGATTCTATTGCCTTGTTTGAACCTAATTTCGATTATCCCCCCTTGCCACTTTTCTTGTTTGTGTTTACACAGTCTTTTTCGGTTGTTGCGAGACAGGACATGGTTGTCGTGGGAAGTTAATAAAAATTATTTATATTACTTATTTAATTTCCCATTTATTGTCTTTTATTAACGTCTACCCACACCCTAACCCTAAACCCAACCATCAAAGTAATGTAAAACTACTTGTACCGAGTGTTATTTATGTTATCTATTAAATTACCCAATAAATTGAATTTTTTAATGCCTACCCGCACCCCAACCCTAAACCTAACCGTCACAGTACTGTAAAAATATGAATTGTTGTTATACAATGTCATTTAAAAATGCTGCTATATAAATGTGCATATCACACTTCCGGTTGGCCACGTATCTGATCTAGACAATGCTGTCTTTTTTCCTTCTGACCCGGACGCTTGCATCATTAAGCTGCTGTTATGTGTACAGCTGTTGCTAGGTGACGGCCAGGAAAGCAAAGCTCCAAAATGGAAAGATGTATGCTTATCACAATTGCTCAGCTTTTACATTATTTTTTAGTCTTGGTAACATACAGAGAATTACTTGCTTCTATCTGCTGCAAAAATATTCAAAACGTCTAGAGCATAATGCAATGTCTGCAGAAGTCGTTTTTTGGGGGAGACAAGCAGACATTATCACTGTGTTTGCTGGTCCAGTCAAGCATGTCGCCAAGGTAAAGTTTGGTGATACACAGACATACACACAGGAATGAACGTTATGAAATGTATAGGTTGTTGTACAGTTGGCCGTTCACTTCTGCTATTTGGTATGATTGCATTGCACAGTGAACCGGACCAGAGTTTGTGCAAACCGTACCCCAGACCTCTTTCACCCGGATTAAGGTTAAGGTTTGTGAGTGTGCACCCGAGATCAGAAGACAGGATTCACACTAGTTAAACCAAAGACTCTAGAATACACAAGACGTGTGACTTGAATGGTTTTGAATGGGGAAAAGTGTAATGATCAATATGGTGAATAAAGCCCCGCCTGCTAATACAGGAGCCAATCATCTATCGATATAGGCTGACATTTCTCCGGGGAAAAGCTTAGACAAGATGTGTGCCTTTACAACAGTTTGGTGGTCAATAAACACTCTGGAATCTCAGTGAATATTTGCTTCACAGACATAAGAAATATATCTTCATAAAGCCCACTGAAGCTAAGCATGGCTGCGCCCGGTCAGTACCTGGATGGGAGACCACATGGGAAAGCTAGGTTGCTGCCGGAAGTGGTGTTCGTGAGGCCAGCAGGGGGCGCCCAACCTGCGGTCTGTGTGGGTCCTAATGCCCCATTATAGTGACGGGGACGCAATACTGCTCAGTGAGCGCCGTCTTTCGGATGAGAGGTTAAATCGAGGTCCCGACTCTCTGTGGTCGTTAAAAATCCCAGGATGTCCTTCGAAAAGAGTAGGGGTTTAACCCAGAAAAGCGCTATATAAATGTAAAGAATTATTATTATTACTTTTAAATGAACCAAGCGCACTTTGGTTTTGTAATCTGTTTGAAAAGAAGCAAGGGACAGTCCGTCCTGCCAAACGTGCATCACATGACAGCAATTACTCAAACAACCTTAAACTTGTAAACAAAGAGTCGCTGTCTTTTCTGAAGAAGATGCAAATATGTGATGTAATTGTGAGCTTGGCAAACAGTTTTGGTGATTTTGATGTTTCCTCTGTCAGAATGAATGCCCGAGCATACTGCCCAAGAGGCGTTTCAAAGATGGCTGCCGAGTGGAATGACTTGTCTTAATAGGACTTTGGTTAAACATACTGAACTATAATGGCAAACAAACTCGCGTGCGGACCAAAAGTGCTAGTGTGAATGCGGCCAAACTGTAGTGAAGCATCTGAATAAAAGTTATTTTTGCATTAAAATAATTTGAAACATACATTTCTCAAAAATGTAAAAACTATGCAACTTAAGATCTCATTAACCATGCGTGGTGTTTTAATAAGTCTGATTAGCAAATTGTAAGAAGTTTTAAAATGATATTTTAGGCTCTTTAAAAAAAAAGGTAAATGTTCACCAATTATGGAAACGATAGCTTTTCTGGTACCGTAACTATTAAATGATCATCCATTACAAGCAGTAAACGAATAGACATTTAGTGCACCGAAAACTGCCAGAGCATATGATTTAATTGGTGCAGTGCTCAATGGCTGTGCAAATTCCAAATGCCTCCTTCTCAAAGCTATAGTAAAATACCCAAATCTTTTAATTGTCTCATCAGTCCTAGCTCATTAAAACGAGGTCGGCAGGGAACGGCTACTTGGCTCATCTTGTTAATGCATATAATCAGGACTATTTCATTAATATTTCATCAGTGATATCACATCTTCAGTCCTGTTAGGGGAGGATCTTTTTTTTTTTACCTTTCGTAATGCTTGTGGGCAAATCCATTGTGAACATTTCAAATATGACGTGTCCTCAAATGCACAGGCCCTCGTTGAGGAGTCCTTGCACCTGCTGTGTTGGTGGGTTGAAGGGGGAACCGGGTGGAATGTAATGGGCAATCGCAGCAGGTATGAAATCCCTTCAGGCTTGATTCTCTGGAAAGCGTTTTAGAGCTGATGGGATGAGCGCTATGTGCATGCTTGCACGCTTTAGTAATTTTATTTTCAGCCGATGCGTACTTCAGGATGTGTTATGACTGTTTCGGTTAGCCGTGCTGTTATTCTTCCAGCCCGTGGGGTAGCGGATGTCTCAAACACTATTTCTCTTTCAGACACACATTTCGAGCTGTGTGACATTTATCCCAGGAGACCCATCTTTGAGAATTAGAGCTTATGAAATGTTTATGCAGAGAAGCAACAAAACATAAACTAACAAACGAACAAATAAAAAAAGTTTGCCACAAACAAATCCAATAATCAAATTGGATTTGAGCATTTATGTTGTTAATATGTTGAAAATGTATAAAGTTATATTAGCCTTTGTTTCAAAGATGTACACTTAATAGTAAAGATGAGGCAATGTATCACTGCTGATGCAAACAGTATTTACTCATTTTAAAGGTGATGTAGTTATCAATTCATATACTGTAGGTATCTAGACATTTGATTTTAAGCTCTTCACTTCCGTTCAATTCTTCATTTAATTTAGATTTTTTTTATTGGATTCAATCAATATTCATTCATAATACAGGTGATAATATGATATAATCTCTTACATTTATAAAGCACTTTTCTGGACAGACAAAGCGCTTTACACATTTTTGGGGGAAATCTCCTCATCCACCGCCAGTGTGCAGCATCCACCTGGATCACGCAATGACATAGTGGAATTTTTAACGACTACAGTGAGCCAGGACCTCGGTTTAACATCTTCTTGTAGCAGTATAGTATCCCCATCAATATACTGGGGGCGTTAAGACCCACACAGACTGCAGGTTGAGTGCCCCCTGCCGGTCTCACTAACACCACTTCCGGCAGCAACCTAGTTTTCCCATGTGGTCTACCATCCAGGTACTGACTGGCTGCAGCCCTGCTTAGTTTTAGGAGGTAACCATGTAAGAGTTGCAGAGAGCTAGCGGGCAAATCTAGATAATACAAATGCTCCTGATAGTTCTATTTCTACTGATTATATCAGTTTACAAAGAGTATATCAATGAAAGAAATGAAGAGGCACAGAAACAACCTAAATATTTAATAAGGATGAATTTATATAAAAAGGTATCGATGTCAGCTAAAAGTTATCAATAGTAATTGGAAGCTGATAATGATATATATATCGTAGGTTAATAAATAAAATCATGTTTTCTGTGCGTGAATGCAGGAATAAACTATTTATTTTCTTATAGGACCAGTACCAATTTAAATAGTTGTTTATCGGCTGATACTGACATGATGACAGATTTTGCACTATAGACACTTTCTTAATCCCTCGATGTCTCTTGGAAACATTGTGCATTTCAAATTGTTCTTTATTCAGGCTTGACAAACCACCTGGACAAACACTCTTCTCTCTTATGCACTTGACACTTTATCTAAACTCCATATTACTAGAACTCAATAAGAAAACGATGTTTACTATGAATGTACCACAATTCAGTTGCACTGGTTGCTTCAACCTTAAATACCTCTCGCACAAAAATCTCCTTTAATACCTCTTTTTTATAATATCTTGCACAACATTGTTCAGTCTCCTGTAAAAGTACTTGTATAGTATGTTATAGTAAAAGTATCTTATAGTATTTGTTAGTTATGCATAGCTTTTTTTTTTTTTAAATAGCTCTTAGCTCCAGTGTTGTGTTTGTATTATGATTAATTTATGCAGCATCGTTGTCCTGCGAGTTCTCTGTATGTCCACACATGTAGCGGAATGACAATAAAGCTTGGCTTGGCTTGACTTGAGATATATGCTGCACATCACTAATATTTCATTTTTATTTAGTTTACAGAAGAGAGAACCCACATTTTTATTTCACAGGCATACAATGAGAGGGCAGCATGGTGGCACAGTGGGTAGCACAATCGTCTTACCGCAAGAGGGTCACTGGTTCCTGAGGGACTAAGCTGAAAAGAAAATGAATAAAAGATTAATGAGTGGCCAGAATGTGAAGTAAAAAAAATGGTAAAATGAATTATACTAGATATTCAGATATTACCAAAAAATATCTGTTTGTTTGTTTGTTTTTGAGGTAATTTAGATCGTGACCTAAACAGCGTTTTATTTTAATCATACTATGTCATTTACTTCTTTAAAAAAAGATAGTAAACCTGTTGCCTAATAATTGACACGTTGACTTTGCTTTATTTAATGAACTTTTTATATTTATGCTTGTAGTTTTACTCATTGCATTGTAGCTTTACTCACTTTTTCTAAGTAAAGTCAACTAATCACTTTTTATTATGTAAAAGTTCAAAATAAATATGCAAACATTAGTACAAAAATCATCTAGTAGTTGTTGTTTTTTTACTTTTTAGAAGCTACATAAATATTATAAAAATATACTTTTATTTAAAAAATAGTTGCTTTAAGTTTTATTTTTATATGTAGTTGAATGTGTTGCTGTTCTGGAAGCAGTTGTCTGACATTCAATGACAGCAATAGTTTTTTGAGTCTCTGAGTAATTACACAGTATTAAGGACCACTTAAAGGCAGTTACTGTTGTAAAACTTGATTCAGAAGCCAAAGAAATCCATTTGGCAAGCTTGTTTAAAAGTGCAGTTATCCCCATATTATGAAGTAACAGGCCAGAATACCTCTCATGTTCAGTATCTTTTACCCTTGTTTTAGTAAATGTCACTTTCCGTGATGTATAGTCACATTTTGTCTAATAAATGGAGTTGTTTAAATTCTGATGCAGATGGTCTATGTTTCTGGGCAGATGTGTTGTAAATTTCACTGGTCTTAAAATCAGATCACCTGTTTTTTTTTTGTCGTTTTTTTTTTAAGTAGAGCATGTGAGTATTAAAATGATTGATAGCATTCAAGCACCACCCATGCTGTATTGTGTTATGCGGTGTGTTATCTAGCCACAACAAATCTTAACAAGGTTCATCTTGCAATATAGCACATTACAAGAAGCTAATATCTGCCAGCTAGGCTTGTCTCCAGACAGGATCTTATTAAATGAAAATATTATGATTGTCATGTTAGCCCAAAGTCAATTAACCTTGCCGGAGCTGGGCATAATTAATATGAGGAAAAAGTGAAATGCCAAGGTCACCGATTATACAAGCATGATATTACTTTAAACGAATCCATTTCAAATGTTTCTGAGCGTATTGATTTTTCCAACTAGGTTATGTAATCCCACTGTACTTGACCTTTTGTATAATAATCTAATGTCTCAGAGGAAATGAAATCAATTCCAGGCTTACCTTGATGCTGTCTGAAGATAAACATTAAAGCACCGGGACTAAAACATAAGAGCCCAAAGACACCACTTATGTTGTGAAGTGAGAGGAGGCTTGCCATTCAAATCACATTTTTTATGCATACTGTATATATATATATATATATATATATATATATATATATATATATATATATATATATATATATATATAAAAGGTAGTAAGCCGAAAA
Source organism: Danio rerio (assembly GCF_052040795.2). Classification (NCBI taxonomy): domain Eukaryota; kingdom Metazoa; phylum Chordata; class Actinopteri; order Cypriniformes; family Danionidae; genus Danio; species Danio rerio. The sequence continues at coordinate 28,551,051 of NC_141031.1, read as the reverse complement.
GAAAATGAATTAATGGATAAATATATATATTCCTATTCCATACCTATTTATGTACGTGTGTGTGTGTGTGTGTGTGTGTGTGTGTTTATGCTATTCATCATCTGTACATTTATCTGGCTATATACTGTACACTCACAGCCATTTTATTAGGTACACTAGTAACGGGTCATATCCTCTTTTGACTATAGAAATAACTTAATCCTTTGTGACAGATTCAGCAAGGTACTGTAAATATTTTTGAGTCCATAGTTTTTGGTCCATATTGACATGAAAGCATCACACATTTGCTGCAGATTTGTTGGCTGCACATCCATAATGCGAATCTCCCATTCCACCACATCCCAAAGGTGCTCTATTAGATTGAGATCTGGTTACTGTTGAGGCCATTTGAGTACAGTGAACTCATTGTCATGTTCAAGAAACTAGTCTGAGATGATTCACACTTTATGAAATGGCGCGTTATTCTGCTGGAAGAAGCCATAAAAAGATGAGTACACTGTGGTCGTAAGGGGATGGACATGGTCAGCAACAATACTCAGGTAGGCTGTGGTGCTGACACAATGCTCAATTGGTACTAATGAGCCAGAAGTGTGGCAAAAAAATATCCCACACACCATTCTATCACCACCAGCAGCCAGAACCGTTGATACAAGGCAGGTTGGATCAATGCTTTCATGTTGTTGATGCCAACTTCTGACCCTACTATCCGAATGTCGCAGCAGAAATTGAGACTCATCAGACCATGCAATGTTTTTCCAATCTTCTATTGTACAATTTTAGCGAGCCTGTGCAAACTATAGCCTTAGTTTCCTGTTCTTAGCTGATAGGAGTGGCACCCGATGTGGTCTTCTGCTGCTGTTGTCCATCCGCCTTAAGGTTGTTCATTCAGAGATAATTTTCTGCATACCTTGGTTGTAGCGAGTGGTTTTTTGAGTTACTGTTGCATTTCTGACTGCTGGAACCAGTCTGGCCATTCTCCTCTGACTTCTGGCATCAACAAGGCATTTGCACCCACATAACTGCCGCTCACTTGATATTTTTTCTTTTTTAGAACATTCTCTGTAAACCCTAGAGGTGGTTGTTCGTGAATATCCCAGTAGATATACTAGCAGAAATACTCAGACCAGGCCGTCTGGCACCAACAATTATGCCACGTTCTAAATCACTTAAATGACCTTTATTCCCCATTTTGATGCTTGGTTTGAACTGCAGCAGATCGTCTTGACCATGTCTACTACCTAAATGCATTGAGTTGCTGCCGTGATTGGCTGATTAGAAATGTGTGATAAAGAGCAGTTAATAAAATGTACCTAATTAATTGGCTGGTGAGTGTATTTTAAGTGTTGTGTGTGTGTGTGTCTGTGTGTTATAAACTACACAATAATAATGTGTAGTTCTATAATTTGACTGTCAAAGTGATTATTTTATTTCTGTAATTTCATTTTCATTTTCATGCTTTGTTAAATTATCAGCCGAAAAACTTTTTGCATTCAAAGCAGATTCAATTCCAAGTCGAGCAGGAAGAATTGACAGTGACAAGTGGGAGGACAAAAGATGAATTTGCACTCAATTTCAATCAAGAATTAGGCCAGATGGATTCTTCCTTTTCTGCCTAATCAAGTAGAAATCCAGTGGCAAGTTATAGAGGGTTCTTTTTTATGATGGGGAAGAGAGATTATAAATAAGACCTGCATCCTCTAGTTGATTTGGAAAGTAGAAAGATAAAATAATGAGATCACTGTCAGCACAACCACCACCCACACAGGTCTGCTGGTCCGACTGCTCGATGTCATTATATTGGATTGACAGCAACAAGCTTGATACTGTAATTCGCACACGAGCTCAGCGTTTCTCCTATTGATTCAACTGATCAGCCCTCACTTTCCTCCTCTCCGTTCTCCACCGTGTCTGTCAGCTGTCAAACCGAGAGGGAAATCATTGAATGCTTCCTGAAGAATGAGGATGGGTCCCGCTTTCTGGTTAAAGCGACAGGATGTGCTTAATGGCCAATTTTAATTAAAGCCCATGTGTGTATCTTTCCATGAATGTAAATGCAGAAACTCTTCAGACTGCTTTGTTTGGTGAATTTTATTCCACTAGAATTTAAATTTGCTTGGGAAAAAAAAAATGCAAGAGCTAGACTGGTATGATGATCAGTTTTGATATTTGCATTATCGCCGTGACCTGCATGACAGCCCCGATTTTCGAAAATTCTTGACGCTTCCTCGGAGGCCTTGACATTTTGAGGAAAGCTAGTTACCTTTTGGTATTCTTGACTTTCAAAGAAAGGCCATTCTTGAGCATTGCAAATGAAACCTTTAATTTATAGGCCAACATTTGAGTGGTTTCGAGAATAGAGCACGATAATGGAACATCCTGTGCATTCGTCTTGTCAGGTGATTCAAGAATTTGCTTTGCCATATATTTGTATAATCTCACGCTGGTTCTTGCTGCATTTGTGAATTAGATTCCATGACCATTTAATATGTACTGTAACATTGAGATATGAAATACTGTGGGAATATTTCTGTCACAAATGGCACATCAGTTATTATTCCCTCTCGCTTCTCTCTCCTCACAGCGTATTCCTGGAATTTAAGTTAATCATGCAAAAAATAAGGCATAAAGCGTTATAAATCATGCAGTGCGTTAACATTTTTTGCGGCCTTAAGATTGATCACTTCTGGGAATAAGGAGGCTGCACTGAATCTGTCTTACGTGAACCAGAACTGAAGGGAGGGTGATCATCGCAAATATCCTGTGAGATACATACAAAGCAATTGAAATTTATCATTAGCGACCGGCACTGACAAGAGCAATAAATGGCCTTCACGTCGATAGATTCTGAATATTCCGCTTGTGATAAATGAGATGCTATGTCAACATGGTGGAGTAGATGTAGAACTTGTTGGTATGTTTTTATACAGACTGACAGCTATATTTGTACCTTGTGTTCTTTTCCTTTTCCTTATCCTGGTTAGCAGATGCATGAAGGTGGCTGATTTTTGAGTTAGGGTGAGGAAAGCAAGTCCTAGAGCTGCTCAGCATTTTTTGCTTTGCCCTAAGGGTCTGATTAGAATGCTGAGCCATACAAAGTCTGCAGACTGAGGGGAGCAAGGTGACAAAGACCGCTGGCTGTGTTAGTCCCTCAATCCCAATGTTTCTAGAAAAAATAAGTTCAGTTTTAAAGGTGTTGTAAGATATTTTTTTTAGCTGCTTGGCTATATGTTTTACTTATATCCTATCCTATGGCTATCCTACACCAGCACAAAGTTACTTGTCAAATAAATGAACAAGGAAGATTATTTTGAGTTCAAGTTGTTTAATTATCTTGTTTATGATGACTGCAGAGTGATGCATGAAAAAAATGACATTGAAGTATTTTGTGATTTATGTTAAAATGCGCCCCCCTAAAGTACAAGTGGCCCCTGTCCACAAATGTTCAAAGCAAATATATTAATGCAATTAAAATATATCAAACATGAATTGATATTTACTTTAAACTTTAATTATATTGTTCTATTAAAATTATTTTTTAAAAGATTTTTCTAGATTCATCCAACATAATTTTGTGGCTTAAAATTATCGGTTCAGGCACCGTTTTGGCACCAGTATAACGTTTTAAAAGTATCGATTTCGCACCAGTATCGAAATAAACCCAAATGACATTCAACCCTATACAATACTCTGATTAAGAGTTTACCATGTAAACAGCAAAATGTGATTACATTAAAGCACCACGAAACCCACTTCACGAAATGCAGAGGTGTTATCTTTCCATGGTGTGCGGTATCAAATTCCATTAAAACAACAGTCTTCCATCAGTCCTTACTTCATACTGTATTCTCATCCCATACCTCAGTTTGTCACAGGCACATGAAGGAAATGTTCCTGATTGAAAGTGAAATTGACGAGCTACAGGTAAAGTTGAAAAATTAAAAATTAAACACACAAAATTACATGAAACTCCGGAAAAATATATAGTGTGGGGATGCAATGATGTTAATAGAATGATGTGCTATAATATATGTAAAACAGCATCTTAAAAGAAACATTCAAAAAGCAACTCATATAAACAGCTTAATCATATAATTTTTTATTCAGATTAAGGTAAATCATTAGATCACTGATGTTCATGTAAACGTAGTCCCAACCCTGGAAAAATAGGTGTTCCCTGATTTTGATGATTTGATTCCCTGATTTTCCCTGATTTTCCACAGGTTAGCAGTAAGCTAATGTAACGTTAATCTCATAATGTAAATCTTGCATTCATGCTAACAAAAAAAATTATCAAAAGAAACTTATTAATGCAAATCTAATCTATAAAATATGAATTGACGTATACTTTAAACTTTAATTATATTGTTCCATTAAAATGATGAGACATGTTTTTTTTTTTTAAAGATTTTGCGCAGACACCATTTCAAAAGTAGCACAGCTATTGAAATAACCCCAAACGATACCTAACCCTAGTTATTTCAGCGTACTTATAAAGCAAGAATTTGAAGTGTACTTTCGATGGACATTTTGCAATTCCATGAAGCCACAGAAGATGATTTGTGAATGGCAGTAAAGTGATTGAACTAATGCTGGTAGGTCATATGATAATGACAACATGACAAACGTGGCAGATCCAGACTATATTAATTGGTAAACAAATCTCCCTTATGGATAAGGAAAGCGTTTACAGCTGATAGCAAGCAGCAATTATCAGGATCAACTAAACACTGGACTTTTAAAAGTAGGTGAATTGTTTGTGCATTGTTCTTGAATGAGTTACAGACATGCTCCCAACAAAACAAATGTGATTGGGTTGCATGAAGGGGGTTGGACACCAGATGTGTTGCACTGTGCCACATTACGCCACTTATTTGCAATTGTAAACATTGTTTTTCTATGTGGGTACGCACACCAGTGCCATCACTTGGCATCTGTTCATGTTGCTCATCTGGTGTGTGACCCACTTTACATGTCAATCAGATAGTCTCTTGTCCAAAGAAATTTGCTACTGGGTCCAGACTTTCTGGTGTCTGTCTGAAGGACTGTAACATAGAAGATATTCTTGTCCCCAAAGAGCCATTTTCACTAAATGCATTGTTGTATTAAGACAAAATATCTGTCAAGTGCATGTTTGAAAAAGTTGGAAAACATTAACAAAAAAATGTAAAGCAGCACAGTGGATGTTAATGAAGGTGCCATATAAAATAAAGGCCTTCCATGACGCTTGTTCCAATTGCACTTGGGGTAAATTGGTGCCATGACCCAGATGTTCAAAAATCAATGACCTACTCAGGTTTCATACTCACCTGCAGATGAGTGGGTTCTACATTCGCCTTGGGCCTGATTGCTCATAGGGCCAAAATATTTATTAGCTATTTCAAGTGTTTGGGATTGGAGCTAGGGTTGCACAACATATCTTTTCAGCATAAATATCACAATGTGAACATACAGAATAGTCACATTGCAGACTCTACAATGTTGAGTCTGGATTATAATTTATCATTTGCCTTTGTTTTTTGAGGCCTGTGACTGATTGAGGACTTTAAAAACATTTAGCCCTAAAAAATTGTACTATTTGTAACTTTAATACTGTTGAATTGTATCGAATTATTTATCAAATGAAGACTACTGTATGCAGTATTATTTTGCATTTGATTATTCAATCACTGTGCCTGATTACTGTTAGACTCCTCAGAAAAATAAAAACCTTGTTTATATAGTGTTCATCTTTTGCTCTGTTGTATTCATCTATGCTTGTAGAGCTTGTAGATTCTATTTTATGCAGATACACTCCCCTACAGAATCATTCCAGTGAATCTAAAATCATACATTCTTTACGAATAGAAATATTCAACTCATCTGGTGAAATTGTAGTCATATAGCAATATATATCGCTGAATAACAAAATATTGCAATTGCAAAGTTTCCAACTTCATGCATCCCTAGTTGGAGCTGAAATCTGCATGGTGGTAGCCCTCCATAAGGAGTGAGAACAAACACTCATACATTTTGGGCATACACCGAGAGCAGCGGGCGGCCATTTGATGTGGCACCCCGGCAGCAAGTTGTAGATTCAGTGCCTTGTTCAAAGACATTTCAGGTGTGGGTATTTAGGGTGGGAGAGAGCGCTGTTCAATCGCTCTTCTCAATTATGACTACTGCCAGTACTGAAAACTGAACATAATCTTTAGGGTTTTAAGTCAGACACTGTAACCATTAATCCATAACTGCTTCTTTTACCCAAGAAATTGTTAGCATATCATTCATTCATTCATTCATTCATTCATTCATTCATTCATTCATTCATTTTCCTTTACCTTAGTCTTTATTTCAGAGATCGATGCAGGAGAATGAAAATCCAACTATCTTAGCATATGTCTTTTACGCAGCGGATGTCTTTCCAGCTGCAACCCAGTATTGGGAAACACCCATAAACCCTTACATTCACACACACACACACACACACACACACACACACACACACACACACACACACACACACACACTCACTCATGAACTACAGACAATTTCGTTTATCCAATTCACCTATACCACATGTGTTTGGACTCTGGGGGAAACCAGAGTACCTGGAGGAAACCCACACAAACACAGGGAGAACATGCAAACTCCACACAGAAATGGCAAATGGCCCAGCCAGTACTCCAACCAGCGACCTACTTGCTGTGAGGCGACCAACCCTTGTGGGTTTTTATAAATTAAACACAGTATCCTTCATATGTTTTAAAGAAGGGGTCCCTCAAATTATTTTTTCCTTCTTTAGCATCAAAAAGTGTGACAGCAGTAAAACCTTTTTTTGCTTCGAAGGGAGAGTGAAAAATGTTAATGGAAAATTGCTCTTTTGCACACACACACACAAAACTTTACTGCTATTATAACTAGACCTGAGGGAAAATGCAATAATTGAATGAAAAATGTATTTTCTGTCAGACAGCTTGATGCACTTGACTCAATGACTTTACTTGAAGTGACACTGTGAGGTGAATATCCTCGCTTGAGTGCCATTCAAAGTCTTTGAAAGGAAAAGTTTGTTCATAGACACTTTTTCTCCTATTGAGGCTCAGTTACGTCATGCGCTTCATGTTTTCAGCTTGGCTCTATAGACATTCCAGTGACCACTGACTTTCGTTTCTTTAGACATGCCTCGCTGTATTATGTAAGTAATAAAGCCTTCAGCTGCCCTCTCCTTCGCTTCCGTGTTAGAGAACACTGAGCCGGTCTCTTTGAGCGAGGGCTGTAATTGCATCCGCTCAAAGAGTGAGGAAATCAATTAGACATCACAGGCGGTGCTAAGGGGGCAGCGCTGACATGCACCGTCTGTGTCAACACAGTCACTTTCCCCCTCCACGCCTCTCACCGCCATGTGCCACACATCAGTTGCTGTCTGTGTTAAACGGCAGAGTCCATGGGGCTCCGAGCCAGTATTTTGTGGGAGGGAGCCACAACAAAGAGACAAAAACACAATCCTGATCCACACAGAAAATACGGAGTTATGACAATGTGTCCTCCCTCGAGGGCCTGGCGAGGTAATAATGAGAGCAGAGGGCCAGTAGGGGGCAGGGGAGAAAGAGGGAAATGTGATGTTTGAAGAGGAGAGAATACGGCAAAAAGAATTAAGGCTGCAGTGCTGGGCTACTCCCCCAGTTTCACTCACAGCTGCGGGTCCACATTAGCTTTAGCTGCATTGCAGCCTTTTCCAGGTACACATGAATTACCTCATTGTGCTCCTCGTGCAAAAGCTGCAGGGAGTTTTAAGTGCTACCAAGCAAATAAAGACCATTATTACAGTCAATATAAAGAACAATATTGAGGGAATTGTAATACATTGTTTTTACAGTGTTTGCAAGGTAAAATAGGTTTAAGATTTCACAGAGTCTCTGGAGTCTCTAAGATTTCTCTGTCTGTCGGTCTGTCTGTCTGTCTATCTGTCTATCTATATAACTAACTATATCTATCTGTCTCTCTGTCTGTCCATCTGTCCGTCCCATTCACACACATACACATCCATACACACTCATTAACACAAATACACTACGGATAATTTAGCTTAGCCAATTCACCTGTACCACATGTCTTTGGAGTAGTGGGGTAAACCGGAGCACCCGGAGTAAAACCCATGCAAACACGGGGAGAACATGCAAACTCCACACAGACATGCCAACTGACCCAGCCGAGGCTCAAACCAGCAACCTTCTTGCTGTGAGGCGTCAGCACTACCTACAGCACCACCGTGCAACCCTCCAATGATTTGGTGCATTTGGGCTTTGGTGCATTTCTCACAATACTATTTACATTTGCACAACAGTTAATGCAACTCACAAAATAATTAGTACAAACTGCAAAACCTAGTTGATAGCCTGCAAAAACGCATCACATGCTCAAAATGGATAGCTCATTCCTCAAAAGCAAGTAATGATGTCAGTGAAGGTGTCAGTGGCATCAAGATCAAAAGTCCTGACACCATTGTTTATGAACAAGATAGTCAAATGGCTTTGTCATGTTTTCATTATGACGGTTTATTCTGTAAATATTTTCCAATGCAATAAAGTCTTTAGTCAAAAGATTTTGGTGACGCGTCCTAAAATGCTCAAGACAGCTCTATATACTATTTGCACGGCCATTTAAAAACTATAGTAAAGTTAGACATCAATGCATTTAGTAAGGTGTCTGAGTACAAGACACTGAATATGTATGTTTCACATTTTTACTGCATTTGCTCTTTACAATTCTAATTTATTCACAGCATTGTGCAAAAGAATAAATACACTCTTATTTACAACAAACAGAAACCTCCTTTGGATAGAGCTGTGCACAACTGTGAGCAATATTGCAGTACATGTTGGAAGTGAACCTACAAGTCTTTAAATCATTCATGAAATTGATCAATTTAGAAAACAATTTCAGGAAAAAAAAATTATAAAATGTTTATAAAATTTGCTCGAAAGATTTTGACATTGTTCAACATTTTTCTATAATGACTCCAGTAATAAAAATGAGGACTATTAGTTTTATATGGAATGACTATTCAGCATTTACAAGTTTAGTTAATTTTGACTGATATGACATAAGCAAATGATAATGTTATAAACATGAGAGAGTTGTATGAAAGCAAATGTTGCATGTCCAAAAGCATTTGCAATTTGTTGGAAGGAATAAGAAACTGCTACTTTGATGTGCACAAATGACTAATTGTTTTGAGAAATGCATCACCTGTTGTGCAAATGTAAATATGCAAAAATGCACCAAAGTGGCTGAGAACAACTGTAAATGTTTAATGTAAATTTAATGTTGTAAATTAATCTGATTTTTTAAAATGTAAATAATGTCACTCGACGGATAGAGGTCAATGCAAAAGACATCGGGTAGCAAATCAAGGCAAAAAATAGTGTAATTCTGTTATAAATTAATTTTTTTTGTTTTTATTGTAATAAATTTATTATTAAATTAAAAACGGTATTAGTTGATATAAAGCAATGTTTTCTTGTAATTTCTACACATTATTAAACAAACTAAGAAATGACCTATATTTACCTTTAGCCCACTAGCCTTTGTCAAGTTTGGCTTTTGGCCCTTCGTAAGAAAAAGTTTGGGCACCCCTGCTATAGAACAATATCTGTCTAGCTAGCTAATATGTTTACATTTCAGTTGTGAAATTTGATGATACCTTTTATTTTTTCTACATATCATAGTGTTTTAAAGTTATTGTAGTATTTATGTAATGAATTCTGATTAGTCTACTATACATCTATCTTTATATTGAATTGCATCTTCTTATCCTATCGTGAGTTGATTAAAACTCCACCGACTAGCAACTAGACATCCACCGAGAGTCACAACAGTGGAAGCATTTCATTTACACATAACTAAAGCCTCCAGCCTAAGTTTACCTAAAACTATAATACAATTTCAGGCTATCATGCATGCACTGGCATTTCCTCCAGGAAATGCAAAACTTGTTGAACTATATCAAACTTAATTTTCCTTCCCTATGAACTCTGTCCTAATGCAGCACTCGCAATAATCACATGTCATGCACTCCATCCATTTCAACTCATTGATCTTTTCGCACGCGTCGTTTGCTGTGAGCACAAGTGAGCAGTAATGAGGCTATTTATTCACATGCCTAAATCGGAAAAGCAATACTTTTCAGAGGTAATGATTAGATCATCATTGCAACGGGGCACATGAGCGTTCTCATTTCTCTAAATCATTACCCACAAAGCCTCTTGAACGCAGGCATTTCATTCATGCCCTGCTCACCACTGCCGTTTGCAAAACAATCTCATCACTTTATAATCAAAATCACATTATTCAAATTTCTGAATGTCGCAGCGGCCACAGGGCAAACAAGAAATCAAACAGATTTTGAACCATAAATGAGTTTTATTCATGCTCGCGCTGCCCCGCAAGCAGCAGTATTAAAAGTTTTCAAAGCACATCCTTTTCAATCCATTCACTCTTTGTTTAAAAAAAAACTTTTTGGTTTTAAGAACAAACCAAATAAGAGCGCCGAGACCTGCTCGTCTACCTGTCAGAAAAGGGCAATTGCTCACAGCGGTGGCTGTAATAGCCGTCTACTCTTGCTTGGACCTGACACCGAGAGGAAAATGCCGGCGATATCCTTAGTCTTTAAATCTCCCTATCCACCGTAGCGTCATTATACTGTGTACCAGTCACCTGCATCTAATCTCCGGCTAAACTCTGACCGTATAATATAATATAACTCTATATAATATATTATATAGTATATATCGTATAATATAACTCTGATTATATTTAAGTGGCCTGCCATGAATCTAAGCTTGTGTCTTCTGACAGAAAATTCCTGACTGTACATTCCAAATGTGGATTCACTCTTGATTTAATGGCTTGGCCTCTTCAAAGTCAACCTCGCCAACAGATTCAAGGCAAAAAAAAAAGTTTCTTTCTTGTCACTCCTTTCCTAACCTCCCAGCCAATTCTTATCGTAATCCCCATCAGAGCCCTCAGCATCCTAGCGGCGCGACTCAGAGCTGGTGTTATCAGTGGATGGAGGAGTCGCGCCGCTGTGTCAGAGTATTACCGTACGTTCACACCGAAAGCGGCGAGAGCGTCAAAGTAGCCGGAAGTCATTCATTTTCAATGAGAGCCGGCGGCGATACGCAGCGTTAAGCGGCGAGGAGCAGCGCGGCGCGTCTTCGCCGGCGTGAGCGTCGAGGAGAGTTGAAATGAAGTCAACTTTATGGTAATGAGCTATGACGCGGTTCGGCGGCAAGCAATCAGAATGAAGACGTCCATCGATTGATAGCAGTTCAGAGAACACAGACCTGTGAACTTTGGTTCCGACCACAGTTGTTCCCAAGGGTTTGATTATTGCGGTCGCCGGATTTCCAATTATTTACAATTTTTTTTCTACAGGAACATACATTAAATAAGTTACTGGCGAGTTACTGATGTTCATTAATGTTATATATTTATCTTAAAAAAGCGGGAATCTCACGCGATGTGACAGTACAAAACAGTACTGCTGCTTCAGGATATTTCAGACATATGGACACATATTGGATAAATAGAGCAAAGCCACACGCAACTTGATCTTCCATTGTTGTATGAATTTGATAAGAAGTGCGCAACATTTTCACGCTAGAAACATGTTTTATGCAGGAATGTAACTGATATGCTGCAACGGCTCCTTTAAATATGAGAGATCAATGTAGCGAGTTTTGACGCTCTCGCCGCAGGAGTTGAAGGCAGTGAGCGTTGTCGCCAGGGCGGCCAGAGCGACCTTGGACGCTCTCGCCGCTTTCGGTGTGAACGTACGGTTAGGCCGCTATCTAGAGCAACGGTGGAAGTGGAAACTAGCTCTGGAGTTGAGCGTTGGAGCGGATGGTTCTATTGGTTGGGCTTTGGGGAGGTATGGATTGTTATCTGGCTGTCAGACTCCCTGCCCTTATCTAAGTCAACATAGCAGGCTTCATTTATGCTGGGTTTATCGGCGTTTGAGTTGTTGTGCTAGGACTTGGGGGTTATATTCGATGGGTCAATGGTTTTGTGATGTTGTTTGCTTGTGATATAGATCAACTGGCTGCTGAAAAGATCAGCGGAACCGATCGCCAGCATGTTTTGGGTTTTGTTGCTCATGTTGTGCCCCTACCATTTTATCGTCTATCAAGACTTTTGACTTCTTGCGTAATGTCTGGTTTAGCTCGCAACAATTTCTGGGCAAGAATTGCTCTTGTCTGAAGTCTGACATTCAAAGCGAACAGCCACAGTTTATTCAGTCTTGTTTATAGAATTTTGGGTGTTTTTACTGAATATAGAGTTTAACAAAATTGAACAGCATTTATTTGAAATCTGAATCTTGTGTAGCATTAGTACTGTGTTCTCTGTCATTTTAATCATTTTGAGTGTCTTTGGAGCAGTAATGTATTCATTTAAAACAATTCAGTATATCGATTTTATTAATACCTCAGTATATCCCACACAGAAAAAACTATAGATGCATATATGTTTTAACATAAGTCTTGATATAGGTTTTTAATATATGTGATATATAATATATATAAAATTGGTCGTTTCCTATATTATATGTACATATATGCAAATATATGTTCATACAGTTGAAATCAGAATTATTAGCTCCCCTTTGAATTGTTTTTTTCTTTTAAAAATATTATATATTACCTTAACCTGCCTAGTTAACCTTATTAACCTATTTAAGCCTTTAAATGTCTCTTTAAGCTGTATAGAAGTGTCTTGAAAAATATCTAGTAAAATATAATTTACTGTCATCATGACAAAGATAAAATAAATCAGTTATTAGAAATGAGTTATTAAAACTTATCTTTAGAAATGTGTTGAAAAAAATCTGCTCTTCATTAAACAGAAATTAGGGAAAAAAGTAAACAGGGGGGCTAATAATTCTCACTTCAACTGTATATGTGTGCATATATACGTGCATACATGTATCCATATAGGTTCATATATGCATGTATATGTGTGCAAATATGCACATATATGTTCAACTCTATATGTTTACCTATGTATTAGTAAAATTATTCAAATCCATAGCTGCTAGACAACGTAAATAAAAGAAATTGACACTTTTTATTTACCTAAGAACAATCAAATAGTACATGAAAAATGTATAGTACAAGAACAAAAATAAGACAAAAAACTGAACAGAAAATAGAAAAAATAAAATAATGACAAACCATTTTGTCATTCATGTTCTTCTTTTCCACTATCTTGATACAAGACAGTATTGACCTTGTAAATGTTTCAGGAAAACTTGTAGACATCATAGCTTTTCATCTCCTCTCACTTATTTGCCATAGTTACATTTCATAACATCCCAGTTATAAGTGATTCCAATGTCAAGTGTTCGCACATACATACATTTATTGCATTTTTTTAGTAATTTCTAAGTTATTGCCCTGATAATAGAAAATATGAGCTAGGCATTATATACTGTATGGCAGTTGGCAAAATGAGATATGAGCTATAAAGGAGACATATCTTGTATGTACATATAGGGCTTAAATGTAGATATAAAGAAGCAATACAGGAGACCTATATGGCCTTTATATGCACATATATGCTCTTTAATTTTGCCTATATGTGGTGTATGTAAACATAAATGCAGCATATACAGTTGAAGTCAGAATTATTAGCCCCGCTTTGAATTTTTTTCTTTTTTAAATATTTCCCAAATTATGTTCAACAGAGCAAGGAAATTTTCACAGTATGTCTGATAATACTGTTTCTTCTGGAGAAAGTCTTATTTGTTTTATTTTGGCTAGAATAAAAGCAGTTTTAATTTTTTTTAAACCATTTTAAAGTCAAATTTATTAGCCTCTTTAAGCTATTTTGATTTGATAGTCTACAGAACAGACCATCGTTATACAATAACTGGCCTAATTATCCTATCTGCCTAGTTAACCTAATTAAACTAGTTAAGCCTTTAAATGTCACTGTAAGCTGTATAGAAGTGTCCTGAAAAATATCTAGTCAAATGTTATTTACTGTCATCATGGCAAAGAACAAATAAATCAGTTATTAGAAATGAAGTATTGAAACTATTATGTTTAGAAATGTGTTGAAAAAAATATTTTCTTTAATAAACTGAAATTAGGGAAAAATATTCAGGAGGGCTATTAACTCAGGGGGCTAATAAATCTGACTTCAACTGTACATTATCATATATATGCATATACAGTATACTGCAAATAGGTTTCGAATATGCGCAAATATGCTCAAATAGGTTCTTTCCATCTTGGATGTGATATGTGAGTAAACTTTACACTGATTTAGCTAACATTCCCAGCTCCTGGATTTTGCGTAAGGTTTAAAACTGACAAACGTCTGCCTGTGTTTGCCAATTTTTTAGGATGTTGAGCATACCATTTAAGGCTATTTTGCCAGGTCTTTTAACTAACTTAACCAGCATGTCCTTGCTAGATTTTGAAGAAGATGCTAATTTTATCAGCTGCTGAACAGCTTTAAAGGCCAACAAATTAACACCAGCAAGCACATTTTAACAATTAATTTGTCCCTGGCAAATAATTATTTAAAGGATACAAATATTGGATAGTTAATGTTCATTCATTTATTTTATTTTCAGCTTATTCCCTTTATTAATCAGGTTCACCACAGCGGAATGAACCGCCAACTTATCTAGCATGTGTTTTACGCTACGGATGCCCTTCCAGCCACAACTCAGCACTGGGAAACATCCATACACACTCATGTCTTTGGACTGTGTGGGAAACCGGAGCACCCAGAGGAAATACACGCAACACTGGGAGAACATGCAAACTCCACACAGAAATGCCAACTAAATCAGCAGGCGCTCGAACCAGCGATCTTCTTGCTGTAAGGCGACAGTTCTACCACCGACACCACCATGTCACCGGATAGTTAACGTTTTACATATAATCGTACATCCTAGTGAACAATTTTAATAACTATTATGGGTTATGTTTACCGTTATGTCTCAGTATACATCATAGTGTAGTAATGACTTGTAAGTAAATATCAGACAATCTTGAGTAAACTTAAGTGAGTAAAGTTAGCCAGCTTCCCAAGGTTATGTAAGGTTTGAAACTGAGTTTGTTATGAGCTGTTCAACATGCCCATATCATTTATTTATACCAGTTCACTTTAATAACTTATCTAGCAACTTTATATAGTTTTGGTGTTGAACAGCTTACTGTACATTTAATTACAGCTCAAAAACCATTGTAAATGTTCACAAATTTCATTTATTACATAAGTTAATGTTGCTCTTTTTGTTGCCTGGGAGATGGTCTTGTTTAGTTCCATGGTTATGTGGATGTTAACAGTTATACCAGCAGCCGAGCGGCTGTGTTTTAATGAGAAACAGCATGTTTCTTTCCCTGTGAGGCTGTGCACGTGGTTTGCTCGAGAGGTGAACGCTTGACTGGGTTCTGGGCCTAATTATGTGCACCTTAGCTCTCTGACATAGTTCTTTTATAATTTACACATCTTTGTAGTCTAGCACAGGAGCTCTTCGGAGACCACATTTCACCTTTTAATGGTGATTAATGTAGTAGCTAGTTTGACTGATAAGTGGCAGGAGAGGGTCTGCAACAGGGCTTTGCTCCGTCATTGTTCTTGTTTGTTATTTTAGGAGTCAGCGCATTCATTCAGCCCAATAAGAGATGAAGAATGAGAGGCCAGTGTCCGTCTGCCACCCCTGGCGCTGTTCTGCATCAATGCATCTCTGGCGCTCACATCGCATGGGCAACCTGACTAAAGGCCAACTGCGGCATTCTGCCAGTCAAACACACACACACACACACACACACACACACACACACACACACACACACACACACACACACACACACACACACACACACACACACACACACACTTGTACAGCTATCTTAATGGGGACTTCCTATAGACATAATGATTTTTATACTATACAGACTGTATATTCTTTCCCTCT
Source organism: Danio rerio (assembly GCF_052040795.2). NCBI lineage: Eukaryota > Metazoa > Chordata > Actinopteri > Cypriniformes > Danionidae > Danio > Danio rerio. The sequence continues at coordinate 28,535,078 of NC_141031.1, read as the reverse complement.
AAGGCTCCTACAGTACCTCTAAATCCTCACAGGAAACAATCGCCATTTTTACATTTTCAAAATACTTCATTCCGTTTGATTTATGAGCCGTTTTCCTCAAAAATGTCCCTATGAAGTCAAATGGTTCTGGTAGTGCTATACTTGTGGGGACATTTGGTTTTATTTAATGTTTTTTTTAATGTCAGAAGACCTTGTTAAATATGAATTTTAAAAATATTTTAAATTATGAAGACACAAAGCATGCTCTGTAAACAACCTTAACAAGGGTCAGTAGCTCATAGTCATTATTTTGTCTTTTTTTTTTTCATCGTAGACTAGTATACATGCACACATACATATAATGATTTTTATATTCTACAGACCTCTACAGTACATTCGGTCCCTATACCCTAAACCCAGCGTTCACAGGAAACGATCAGCATTTTTCGAAATACTTCATTCTGCATTTTTTTCTCATGGTGATTAAAATTAACTGGTATTGCTGTATTAGCAGGGACATTTGGTCAATATCAGAAGACCCCGTTAAGTATGATTTTTAACCATTTTGAATTATTAGAGGACACACAGCATGTCCTTGTAAACCACCTTAACAAAAAAACATTTAGGTCATACCCAGAGCTTTACATTACCTTTTTTGATCACCAGTAACTGTGGCCAGTAGTTTTCCAACATTATTAGCTATTCACCATTTTCACTAGCCACAATTTTGTTGTTGGGAAAATGTATTTTATATGCAAACATTTGACTTGCTAAAATTACTTGATTTAAATTTTGTGTTATGTCTACATGCCTCCTTATTTATTTCACTTTTTTTGTGTGTTGTTTATGTCCTTGCTCAATGAGCATCAGCAAATGGGTTGTGGTTTCATAGTGTCGCATTGTTTTTACTCATCACTTTTCAGGGCTCAACACTAAGGATTTACCTATTTTCTTGGACTACACCAAAGTAATTTTTTCTTAGCCACAATGTTTAAATAATGTGTTAAAACAAACTAAATATCGCTGTCTAACTGGCCACAGCTGAAATCTCCCCACATTTGTGTTAAAGCCCTGGTCATACCCCTTATTTTGTCAGTTGTGTTCTTGTAAACCACATAGACAGGTATACACTCACAAACACACATATATGTAATGGATTTTGAACTCTACAGACCGTTCAGTATTTTGTATCCCCCTACCCTTAACCCAACATTCACAGGAAACAATGAGCATTATTCGAAATACTTCATTCTGTATGATTTATAAGACAGTTTTTGGAGACCAATAAAAAGCCCCCACAAGGTCAAAGTAATCTGTTATTGCTCTACTTATGGGGACATTTGGTTCCCACAATGTAAGGATTACAAGGTACACAGACTCAAGCCTAATCTACACTATCACTACTCTGGGTGACGATCTGCTGCAAACGCCGGTCTGAGCATGGAAAATACAACCGGCCTCTGAGTGAGCTGAGAGAGGATCCTGTAGGTTCTACTGGAGCTTCTTTTGGCTCAAGAAAGTTGCTCTTTACTCTTCATTCACACAAGGTTAAAGAATTCTTAACTTTGTTGTGTCGCTCGACATGGCTACCTAGTCTCCAACAATTGCTGATGCTTGGTAGAGGGAGATTGCTGGAAGTCGCTGACTCTCTCCGTTGATATGAATGGTCGCTTGCCGCTTTGTGGCTGCAAGTGGCTTGTAGTGTGAATGACGGTTCATACTCCACACATGTTGGGTTTTTATGTTTTATGATGACTTCCCATAGATGTAATGGTTTTTATACTGTTCAAACGGTATATTCTGTCCTCTTCCCCTTAAACCCAACCCTCATTGAATTACATTTTCAAAATACTGATTTATGAGCTGTGGTAGAAAAAAGGGCTAGTATTGCTATACTTGTGAGGACATTTAGTCTCAGTGGTTCCCATTTTTGACATTTACACACACTCCCTCAAACAATGCACTAGTTTTTTTTTTGTAATTTTGAGGTTGCTGCTCATTTTATTAAATGAGCTGAGTGTATTGTAGAACACAGTGTTTCTTCTGTGTGAGCAGCGAGTTTGTCGCTCTGTAATTACAGTTTAAGTGGATGTCATTCTTATGAGTGATTGAATGCGCAACTTGCAATTGTTGCATAAACTTTTTTGTTTCGGTCCAAATGTGATGTTGTTTTCTTCTCCTGACTGTTGTGAAATAACTACAGATTAGCTTTTCATAGTTGTATGATTAGATGCATCTGCAGGGATTACATGGATTGTTTTAGGCTGTGTAAAATTACTAGTTTTTAGCTTTATCTGTGGGAACTTGTTTTCACCTAAGAGTGTGAAATAAAAGAGAATTCTCAAAATGTTGCTGTTGTGAAATATGCAGTAAAGTCTCAATTTTCACTCACACAAAAACATTTTTGAAAACTGTATTCTCTATACAGTAAATACAATGTACTGTATATAGTGTAGTTAAAGTAAAAGTTTACTTTATTCTAAAGTAATTAATTGTCATTTATCAGTATAGACTGATTGATTTTTTTAGATTATATAATTTATATTTCAAATAAATGCTGTTATTTTCAAGTGTCTGTTTATCAAATAATGTATATGGTCTATAGTAAAAATAGTAAGCATATTTAATGTTAACTTAAAATTGTAATAAAAAATATTAATATTAAACTAAGTGTAATTAATTAATTGGAGTACTAAATCAGCATATTACAATGATTTCTGAAGGATTATCTGAGACCAAAGACTGGATTAATGATGCTAAAAAATACAGCTTTGCCTTCAGAGCAATAAATTAGATTTTAAAATATATTCAAATATAAGCAGCTGGTTTAGTAATAAATATATGACTCATAATCACAAATATATTTTGCAGTGTTACTGTATATTTGGTCAATTAATTGTGAGCTTAAAAGACTTGAAAAAAATAAATTTGCGAAAATAAATAGCTTTTTAAAATATTATTTTATACGTTATTTTATATTTATATAATTAATTTTATTCATTCATTAATTTTCCTTCGTCTTAGTCTTTTATTTATCAAGGGTTGCCACAGGAGAATGAACCGCCAACTATTTCAGTATGTTTTATGCATCTGATAAACTTCCAGCCGCAACCGAAGTCTCTTTAAGGCTAGTCATTTCACTCGGCAGCCATGTTTGAAACGCCTTTCGGGCAGCATGCTTGGGCATTCTGTCTAAATGGGGAACATCAAATTCTCCAAAACTGTTAGCCAAGCTTAAGATTACATTACATATTTGGAAACACCGGTAAAATTAAACAACATAAGGTTCATTTCTAAACATTTCAATCAAACAAAATCTGTTTCCGGGTTCAAGATGCTACTTGTTTGAATTTAGAAAATATTTGTTTATGACAAATTTAGTCACATGTCTTTTTAGTCACATCTCACAATAAAGTGATTTGTTTTTTTTATGAAATCATGGTGTACACAACAGTCTCTGGACTTGCTGCATCAAAAACACCAATATTTTAACAATTTATAAAAAATAATCCCTTTCTGGCTATTGAATATTAGGCTTGATTATATATACAGTATTGTGATCATGATTTTTGAAAGTTTTACATTGCATTGTAAACGTTTATTATTACCATTTGTTGAGTGTCCCAATACAGTTTGATATAGCGCTTGGACCCAGAAGCCGCTTTGCGTGATGTCACACTTAACAAGCCGATATGAGTGACACGTCTTGTGTATTCTATAGTTTTTGCCACAACCTAGCACTGGGAAATATATTAAATTTACTTAGTTTATTTATTTTCTAACTTTTTAAAAAAAATGGTCACAGTAGAACCAATTGAAATAAAGTAGAAAAGACAAAAAGGATGACCACAAAATCTCATGACATTTGATACTGTAACTGTTTTAGGTGTTGGAGAATTGCTGGCTGTAAAGTAATTTGTACGTTTACATAGAAGCTAATAACTCATTTTTGAAATCATTGAACTATCAAAAAGGAAAATCATACATTTTAAATTGTACAAATTCAGTTGAAGTCACTGCCTCATAAAATAGTTACATTTCCTCAGAGACTGGATTGGATGAGGGTCAAAAAAACAGCTCATGTCAACCAACCTCCAGTATATCATATAAAATATTTCTTTAGCGCTCTGTCATATTTTTTATTCACGTCATGTCCCAAAAACAACAAATCCTCCTCATCTAGACAGTTATAACAACAAGTTAGAAAAGTGCTTAAATTTAGCCAGTTCTTCATCAACAAATTCAAGTCCTCGACAGGAAATGATCTTGCTGTTTCCTGTGGTTTTTGGGCACACTGTTAGTGCATTGATTCAATGGTGTGTGAGTCTGTGGGAAGAGCCCTTGACCTCACACATGCCCATGATCTCTCTGTACTCCCTTTCTCTCTCTTTCACACACACACATACACATGCACATTGACACAAGTGAGGAAACAGAATTGGCAGGCGAAGGATTTTCACACAGCACCCCGATAAGAGCCTTACAAAAACTTGGCTGTGATTACAAAACTCTCTCTCTCTCTCTTTTTTGGAGAGCAAAACAAAACAAAAAATATTCCAGTGTACCTGGCACGAGTCGATATTCAATTAACCACACCAGCCTCTTGTCGTGGCCGTTTATCAATATCTTGTTTTAATTGCACTTGCTTAATCGCAAGCTATTTATGCCTGTGACCAAATGAACGAACAGATGAATAACAGCTATTTGGAAAGTTTTTCGATAGAGGGGCAGATGCACCGTGGTTTTGTTCTGTCAGTGGGTGTGCCGACATTGAATAATGACCTGATGCTGGGTTATTATAGCTTTTGTAATTAGTTAGTTTGCTTCTTTAATTTTGGTCTGTAACATTAGACTGTGTCATTTTTAGGAAAAAATTCATTGACTGTGAAGAATATTTTATTCTCTCTGTATGAAGTATTTTCTAAGTGTAAAGCAGTTAATTTTCTCTTCACAAAATGTATGTAGTATTTGCAGCAAACATGCCAGCGTGTGTTAAAAATACTGTGTAAGATGAGTATGCCTGCACAGAAGCAACACTAGGAGAAGGCTGAGTGACTGATTGTGTAGAATAACTGAATATGTAAAGCACTGATTATATATGTTAAATACTTGTATGAAGCTATATGTATCAGAAGTTAAAATGAGTAACATATTATCAAGTTATTATCATATCATAACAATGTATGTAAACACTTAGTTCCTTTGCATAAGTTGCATCTATACTTTGCTGACATAGACCTGTAACATCTCTGTTGACATGAGCTAGTGGGCTGAGAGGGAAGAATAGCAGGACCCCTTAGACTAGAAAACCTATTCAAAAATGGTCAAGAGTTAAAAAGAGACACAAAGAGGTGTGTCATAATTACCTTTATAAAGATTATGGAGAACACAGATACTTTAGAAGGTGTCCAGGAGAGACTTCAGAATGCTCTGGGTTCTGCTCTGCTCTTTCTCGGCTTTATTATGAAGAATAAAGTGTATTTTCTGATATTCAAAACCTCCGGTCTGATAATTTTTAATTAATAAGAAGTCGAATTTACGACAACTGTCATTCAGTATTATCATGATTATTAAAAGAAATGCAATAAATGTTGTTAGAGTAATGATGTTTATTTACCAAAAATTTTGTCAGTCATGTATTGTCAGACAAAATACTAATTAATTGTCTTTTTTTAAATCATTATACTTTGTCACTATCCTTCAAAAAAATTGTATATATTTATATATTTATACTGTATATGCACAACCTGACAAAAGCCTTGTTGCCTATCCAAGTTTTAGGAACAACAAATAATAACTTAATATCTTTTATTATTCATATTTTAGAAAAATAAAATATGATCATGCCTTGATTTCTAATTATTTAATTAGGACAGTAAGGTCTGACTTTGCTTAGACAAAAGTCTTGTAACAGAAATAACGTACAGTATAGAATATAAAGCCATGCTGCAGTGGAAAAACAGTTAATATTGTGTTTGACTCCCATAAGCTTGGATGACTGCATCCATACATCTCTGCAATGACTCAAATAACTTATTAATAGTCATCTGGAATGGCAAAGAAATCGTTTCTGCAGGACTCCCAGAGATCAAGATTCTTTGGATTCATCTTCACCTCCTTTACAACTTACCCCAGGCATGCTCAATAATGTTCATGTTTGGTGGCTGGACTAGCCAATCCTGGAGCATCTTGACCTTGCTTTTAGGATCTTTGATGTGGAGGCTAAAGTATGAGAAGGAGCGCTATCCTGCTAAACAAATATCTTGATATCTCAGGCTGTTGATGTTGCCATCTACACTGCAGATTTATCACACGTCCCCATACAGAATGTTATTCCAAACGATAATATTTCCTTCACCAAACTTGACTGATCTCTGTGAGAATCTTGGGTCTATGCAGGTTCCGATAGGTCTTCTGCAGTATTTGTGATGATTGGTATGCAGTTCAACAGATGATTCATCAGAAAAATTTACAAAATGAAGTTATTATTTCTTGCTCTTACAACTAGGATTGACGACAAGAGTTTTGTCAGGTAGTGTATGATCAGGTGTATTCAGTTTTTCTTAATAAATCCAAGTTAAATAAAGTATGTTGTTTTATCTTTACATAAATATCTCTTACACTCAGTGATGGAACATTATTTATACAAATTGTATTTGAAAACATTAAAGAAGACACTTTAATTGCATTTAAAATGCTTCTATGCATGTAACATTGCCTAAAACAATGTAAATTCAATGGGAAATAGACACCAAGTGATTAATAATTGACTAATTGGTGATCGGTGTTGACTATTATTTGAACATATTTGAGTTGAAAATTAATTTTTTTAGTGAAGAGATTTACCTAATTTGATATTTAATATGGTTTCAGAACCATCGATTCACATGTATCACAATCCAACTCACATGCAAGTAATATGAAAGCTTCTTAGCAGATTTATCTGTTTATTATTGTTTGCTTTACAACTCAAATGGTTGTTTTTATCAAAGGTATTTTTGTATTGTGAATTTACTTACCACTGAATTATGTCTGATATATCATAACCAGAGCACTCAGCCATTTGTTTATATTTCTCTAATGAAATAGTATTAGCATTTTAGATAGCTAGTATTAAAAAGGTAGTAAACAAAGGTTCTGCAGTACAATATTAAAGAAGTTTGTTTTTATTCATGGAACTGTAATAATACAAATAACAACAATGGATTTTTTAATGCACTTTTTTAAAAGCTTACTGCTACAGTAAGATGAATAAAAAAACAGTATTAAATACTATGAATTAAAAACAAGCTTAAATAAATACATCTCAACCAACTTTTTGAAGTGATCCAAAGTTGGTGCGTTATTAAAGATTTTAAAAGGAAGAGCATTCAATAATTTCATTTGGGATTTATAAAATGCAAGTCAATAATTATTGTCATTTTGAAAGTCAAATAAACTTATACAGGCAAAACACAGTTATTACCTTATAGATTGAGGCAATACATGAGTGCCCAATGAAAATGGTTTCTTCTTTAATGTTTTTACTAAAGAAAAAATGTACAGTATCTACATTTTGAATGACCCGAGGCTAAGTAAATTAATGACAAATTTTCATTTTTGGCTGAAATATTCATTTCATTCTTTGGAGATGAGAGTGAAACGGGTGATAAAATGTAAAGTGCATGACCTACTTCTACATCTTTAAGAAGTATATGTAGCCTGGTTCTGTGATCTGATATCCAATTTGCAGATCATACCAGCCACCGTCAGCGTTGAGCCTGAGAGCCTGAATTCAGCTGAACTGCTGCACTAATGACTCTCAGAGCCGTGTGGATATTCCTGTGAACCTTCTCTCCTTTATGATACTCCCGGGTCTCAATTCCCCGTGTGTCCGATCTCATAAAAATGTGTTATAAAATCAGTTAAAGCTGTAGCTCAGTGCTGAGACTTTCACACGGGCCTCTTTCTTTCACTTTTTGTCAGCTCATGTTCTGGGGTATCAATGGTATTATCACTAACTAAAGTCATTCACACATTTAAAGAATAAGGACAGATTTTAAATAGGTTTTTGACTATATTTCAATTTTTGAACTATACATTTACATTGATGTGTTTAGTGGACACTTTACAAGCTTTACGTTTTGTACTATTGAATAGTTTGTGGTCATGAAGATTTTTTACATTTGCACACCTGTCAACATTGGGATGTAAAAACACGGGATAATAAAATACAACCCACCAATAAAACACACCAGAACTGACATTTTTACATATTATTAAATGTATTTGTCTGTTTAAAAACATCCAAATCCAAAACTGATCACTTTCGCTGCTCTTCAAATTGCGTATACACAAACTGATCTGGAAACAGTGTTTTTATGCACTGTATTGTTATTGTTATTAATGTTATTGGTCAGTAACATTAAGGCTGATTTACATGACTGATTCAGAGGCTGCATAGGAAGGATGATGGTCCACGCAAACCTTTTATGGAAAGAGAGTGAACGTAACTGTTTTTATATTCATTTCTACATGTTTTCAAGCCAATATAAAGCGAAAGCACAAATCTCTTGAACAGTTCTTGCAGTTATATCAAATTTGAAATTGGCTCTTTTATGCTACTTTCACTTTTCATAGAAAAATTAAAAATTTGGGAGAAATACGGGAAAATAGAATTTATAATGGTAAAAGAGAGAATGGTAAAATACAAGAGAATCCTGGCATAAATGGGAGGGTTGACAGGTATGCAATTGTGACCTCGTATGCATACAGACCTATACAAAAGTCTGATGAAATCTGATATATCATCTTATATGAGCATATATAAATATAAAATTATAGGTAATATATATGAACATACACATATTTCATTTAAGATATTTATATAAATGGCCAGTCCAATTTCATAATGTGTCTATTTTATGTATTGTCAGAAAGGTAGCTAATTCGTACATATTCACATGATTTAATTAGTATGAAAATTAAGATTTTAACCCTACCTCTAACTGAAAGTTGAGAAAATTATACTAAAATGTATGAATGAGATTGAACAAATTAATACGAATTAGTCATTAAATCAAAAAGTAACAAATTGTCATTAGCAATAAGTTTAACTTGCAAAGTGCACATCAAAATTGTATATATATATATATATATATATATATATATATATATATATATATATATATATATATATATATATATATATTTAATTATCTATACAGTGCATCTGGAAATATTTCATAGCACTTCACTTTTTCCACATTTACATTTACATAAATGTGTTTATGTTACAGCCCTATTTCAAAATGGATTAAATTCATGTATTTCCTCAAAAATCTACACCCAATACCCCATAATGACAATGTGAAAACAGATTTTTGGAAATTGTTGCAAATTTATTAAAAATTTAAAAAAAAGAAAAAAATCACATGCACGTAAGTATTCACAGCCTTTGCTCAATACTTTGTTGATGCACTTTTGGAAGCAATTACAGCCCCAAGTCTTTTTGAATATGATGCCACAAGCTTGGCACACCTGTCTTTAGGAATTTTTGCTCATTCCTCTTTGCAGTACCTCTCAAGCTCTATCAGGTTGGATGGGAAGCGAAGGTGTACAGCCATTTTTCAGATCTCTCCAGAGATGTTCAGTAGGATTTAGGTCTGGGCTCTGGCTGGTTCACTCAAGGACATTTACCAAGTTGCTGTGAAACCACTCCATTCCAGTCGCCCCAGTCTGAGGTCAAGAGCACTCTGAAGCAGGTTTTCATTCAGGATGTCTCTGCATTGCTGCATTCATCTTTCCTTTTTATCCTGACTACTCTTCCTGTTCCTGCTGCTGAAAAACATCCCCACAGCATACTGCCACCACTATGCTTCACTGTAGGGATAGTATTAGCCTGGTGATGAGCGGTGGCTGGTTTTCTCCAAACCTAATGCGTGGCATTCACTCCAAAGAGTTAAATTTTTAGTCTTATCAGACTGTTTCTTATTGTCTGGGAGTCCTTCAGATGTCTTTTAGCAAACTCCAGGCAGGGAGTGTCTTCCGTCTGGCCACTCTACCATACAGGCCTGATTGGTTGATTGCTGCATAGATGGTTTTCCTTTTGTAAGGTTCTCCTCTCTCAACAGAAGAAGGCTGGAGCTCAGACTGAGTGACCATTGGGTTATTGATCACCTCCCTGATTAAGGCCCTTCTCCCTCGATCACTCAGCTTAGATGGCTGGTCAACTCTAGGAAGAGTCCTGGTAGTTCCAAACATCTTCCACTTATGGATGATGGAGGCCACTGTGCTCATTAGAACTTTCAGAGAGCAGAAATCTTTCTGTAACCTTCCTCAGCCTTGTGCCTCAAAACAAAACTATCTCGGAGGTCTACTGACATCTCTTTTGTCTTCATTCTTGGTTTGTGCTTTGACATGCACTGTAAACCCTGGGACGTTATATAGACAGGTGTATGCCTTTTTAAATCATGTCCAATCAACTGAGTTTACCACAGGTGAACTTCAATTAAGCTGCTGAACCATCTAAAAAATGATCAGTGGAAACAAAAAGTAGCTGAGCTCAATTTAGAGTTTCACGGAAAAGGCTGTGAATACTTCTTTGCATGTGATTTTTCAGGTGTTTTATTTTTAATAATTTTGCAACAATTTCAAGAATCTTTTTTCACATTGTCATTATGGGGTATTGTGTTTGTGTGTGTGTGTGTGTGTGTGTGTGTGTGTGTGTGTGTGTGTGTGCGTGCATGCTTGCGTGTGTTTGTATATATATATATATATATATATATATATATATATATATATATATATATATATATATATATATATATATATATATATATATATATATATATATATAGTATAATGCTATATATGTATACTATGCATATATCACATGTGTGTGAGGGTGGGGTGAAAGTTAAGATGTAAAAAAGTATCATTTTTACTTGCTTTGACCATCTTCAAAAGTGTGTTAATAAAGTAAAGCGTGTTGTCTATTTATAAACCACTAAACCAGACCTCATATCATCTGACAATTATGTGTTTTTTTTTTTTTTGGTAATTTAAGGCAACATAAAAACACTCTTAACTGCAGAGCTGACTCAGTTTGGAGCAAATTCAGCCTGCGCATATTCTTGGCAAAAGGCAGGTGACAACAGCCGAGCTTGGGGAAAGGCCCTGTTGTAAAGCCATAGAACAACTGTTAGCTGTCCAGTTCCTGCCCTTTGTCTTTTCCCACTGACATTCAGCATTGTTCACCCCGGGTCCTTTGTAAGGCCTGGTGTGCTTTACTCAATGGAGGTGACTTTTAATAAGACTTTTCTCTTTTTGCAGAATGAAAAAGCCACAGAATATGAAACACCAAACTAGATCTTCCCAAACATGCTCCTTTTTCTTTGTGTCTCCACCACTCCTTCTGGTTCTGTTTCTAACTCTCTTGCTCTTTTCTTTTGAGTGACTGTAGTGGTTTCAGGGCTGGGATTTGAAAACAAAGCTCTGCCTCGCTGGCTTTTTCAGCTGCAGCCTGAACCTCAGCATGAATGGTGTTAGCCAAGCACATGCGGTGCTCTTTCCAGTTCATTTCTGATGGAAATCAGTCAGTTTTGAACAAAAACTTTGCAACTTTTTTTATTTTGTTGCATTGTATTTGAGCCATCTCTTAATCTTGAGTAGGATGAATGCGAATAAAATCCCACTGGTAGCAGAAACCTGTTATAAACTGTCATATTTTAATGCCTGTTTTTAGTGTGGATTCCAATGTTGTGCCCCATTCATTTCTGGCATCCCATCCTATGAATACCAATGAGGAACTGTCTCAGTCAGAGCCGTGAAATGATAGGTGTTCGCTGTGTTTTTTGGTGTAATGGTTCACCAAATTTGCTTCTCTCACTCACACCCCATCAATTTGTTGTAGAAATCGAGTGATTTTGCTCATTTTTTTAGCCAGTGTTTTTCTGGGGAATGTAAAAGCCACTGCTTTAAGAGCTGGTATTGATTATAGTCATAAGCAAGGGTTAAATTAGGCTTTTTTTCTGTCCTCAATTGAAAATTGATGATAGGCAGTCTATGCAATTTATTTTAAATCCACATATACTTTAGTCAAGTTTCAGTTTGGTTTTTCACATAAATTTTGTGGGAATTTAAGCTCAAGTAAAGCTTTGATGTAAAATTCATTATCTTTTCCTTAACTACACAGGCATTCCACTTGACAGCTTCATATTTTTAAAGACTTTTGAAAAGGATTGACAAGCTCATATCAACAGGGTAGCCTTTAAAAAAGTGAATACTTGACAGTATTATTTTGAATGAAATTACTTATTTGATTTGATAAAATTTTATTATTATAATATTTTTAAGACAATGCATTAATTATAATGCCCAAATTGAATGCAATGCAAGTCACTTTTGTATAATCTAAAAAATATTTGACCCCTTTTAGTTAGCATATAAACCTTGAATCATATAAAACAAAATTTAGGGATGTCCAGATCCGATGACTCGATTGGAATCAGACAGTATTAGGACTTGAATATATATATATATATATATATATATATATATATATATGTGTGTGTGTGTATATGTATGTATATATATATATATATATATATATATATATATATATATATATATATATATATATATATACAAATGACCAATATCACACTCATAGCAGTGCGATATGGCTGTATATCGGCACTGGTGGGAGGCGTGCGTTGGCAGCCATATCGCACTGCTATGAGTGTGATATTGTGTTTATACAACAGTTTGACGGCATAATTGTGTATATAAAAACAAAACCAAACATGGAGAGTCTCAAAAACGCTTTTGTATGTGGAACTACTTTCTTCCGGATTCAAATCATAAGCCGACAGTTAAACAGTTGAGCATGCATCTTTTAAACTTTAGATCTGTAGTGTCTGCTTTTTGCTGGCTGTATGTGGGCGGAGTAATACACAAAAGGTAAAGAGGCTGTAGGAGTTCTGATATTGCAGAATATCGCACGGCTATCAGCCAATCAGATTTGAGAACCAGACAGAACTGGTGTGTATATATATATATATATATATATATATATATATATATATATATATATATATATATATATATTTATATTTATATTAGGAGTGTAACGATATTAAAACCGAACCGAAATATCGCGATACACCAACCACGATACGTATCGCGAAACTCTCGTGGCATACCGCGGCACTCTCACGCCCCCTGCTGCCCATTGTTGAGGTTCACGTCACTTGTCTCTAACTAATTGAACCAATTTAAATACATCTTTATTATATTATTTGATTAAATTGTTTTAGTAATGAGAATTTGTTCTAAATATTATATTCTAAAGTTAGTATTTTAGTGCATGTTATGTCATGTGACTTGAGTAAGCATCACACTCGTTACTACTGGACGCAGGATGGCTGCTTCACATAGTACTGAGATTGCAGATCCCCCAGACACATTTAAGTCATCTGTGTGGAAACATTTTGGTTTTCCAGTTGAGTACAGGAATAGAATTCGTGTCGTAGACAAAGCGCAGGCCTGTCTGTCTCAACTGTTTCACGAAACTTACTTGTAAGGAAAAAACATTTAAAAAGTGGGGTAATTTCACAATGTGAGGGTGTAAGCAACAGAACTGCCAACAAAAGTGATTTATTGTACAAAAGTAAAACCAGAATAATGCCCAAATATACAAAAAAAGAGAAATATTTACATTAATAAAAATAATATAATAAAGTAACAAATTCAAACAAAAGTATCAAACAAAAATTAGTTAAACTCGAGCAAGGGGGTCATAGTGAAGACAAACAAAAGAAATAAATACAATAAAACAATTCTAACTCATGAATAACCCCACTTACCTCGCTAAAACTGATGAAAAGAAAAAAAAGGTCTTCAGCGCCGTGCGCCGCATTCTTCCATATACTGAATAAAATAAACAAAGATGACCTTCACCTCTTACCTGATGTCTTTAACAATACATTTTCTACGTGTTTGCAAAATGGAAATCGTATGACATTTTCCCTATCCACCTTACCCTAAGACTGAACTTGAGGAGATGCAGCTATATTGTCGGGAAGGAGCGGAGCTAAAAAATAATATACAAATCAATTGAAATAAAAATGTACAAACCTCACAAAATTTCTTAAAGTGGGCAAAAGTAATGCAAAATAATTTTACCCAAACGAAAGTTAAGCAAAAACAACGAAAATCATAATCATGTCAGAAAAATACACGAAAAACGAGATCAAAGGAAAAGGCGCTCTCTCTCCCGCTCTTCCTGAATTGCTTTTTACATTCCCGCGCTGCGTCGCCAAATGATGATAGATCGGTCTCCTGACCAATCAGCTGTCAAAAAGGCGAACCTACAGAAATGACAGGCATCAGCTGTCGTGAAGGCGGACCTACAGTACATAAATGACTGGCATAGAGGGAGCGGGAGAGAGAGACAGTGAGAGATCGAGAGGCAAACATACAGCCGGCTACAACCCTAACATTAGTTTCAGACACAACCGCAATGTATTTTACTGGTGAATATGAAAAAACACTTTACAAACACAGTATATGTATATTTTTCATCAATTTAAACGGAAACCTATCTATCTAAATGAAACCATATAATTAAAAATGAGCGTCTGTGTCTGCACAGAGATCAAGCCTCTCATCGGAGAATGTGGATATTGTGGTGTTTTTGAAGATCTTTCACTAGTCTACACTGCAGTTATTTATTTAATTTTTGTTTACTTAGTTAAGATGGCTGCACTAAAAAGAATAGTTTTTTTTCTGACTAGTCTATATTGGAGGTATTTATTTAATTCTAGTTGTTTACTCGGGTATCCTGACTGTACTAAAAATGCGATGACAAAGTTAATAAAGAAAAAGTTAAGATGTTCTTGTTATTAAGTGAATTGTCCCTTAGCATTGCTGTTAACATGACATCAACCCTAACCCCACAGCAAACAGAAACCGAACCGTGGCTCCAAAACCGTGAACCGAACCGAACCGTGCCTTTTGTGTATCGTTACACCCCTAATATATATATATATATATATATATATATATATATATATATATATATTCTCATTATTTTTTAACACATTTATGGATATGTGATGCAACAGTTCGGTCTCTTTTTTGACTTCAGACAGAAACAGCTTTATAATAGACATCACTTAGTTGTAGAGATGCTATTGGTTAAATGCTGGCAAAGTATAACACAGAAGCAGATTGAAGCGGAAGGCGCGAGTATGTTTGCGGTTTGTAGGTATTATAAAGTTGATGACAGCAACATTACCATAGCAAACTGTGAGATATGTAAACTTGAGATTGTTTTCCGGGTGTTTTAAGTTGAGGTGCTATTTGTTTTTATATGCTTTTGTTTTTTATATTTACTGTTGCACTAAAGTCCAAAAGTGAAAAATGTGTGTTTTTTATTACTTGATTGTTCAGGCTACCTCACAGAAGTGCTCTGTTTGTTATCAGACTTGTTAAAAAATAAGGGACATCATGGATCTATATATATTTTTTTTAATATAGGATCGGGTTTCGGTATTTGTACATACTCAAAATCAAATGACTCGGACTCAGACTTGAGAGCAAAAAAACCTGATCGGGACATTCCTAACAAAATTCATACTTTATTATAATTTTCTCAATGTCTTTTAATTAAGAATTAGATGTTCAAAAGGCTAAACATTTATATCAGATGAAATAAAGTTCCAGCTGATCTCAAGATCCCTAAAGAACTTTTGTACTGTAGCCCAGCATTTTATTGAACGTCATAGGAGCTTCTTGCTTTCTTCCCATCCTTAAAGGACATAAGACTTTTCAATCTGTTGCGCAAGACTTCTGGGAAAGGGTAAAGCGTTTTAGGTCCGCTTCTGAAGACCAGAGGGCTTTTCAAAATCAGCCCCAAACTTTTGACCCTGTGAAGAGATTGATTGCATTCAGTGTAATTCTCTGCACTTCCTGTATGCAGGGGGCCGGACTAACAGCCGTCCCTCGTGTCCAGGGCTCCAGTGCTCTGCCCGGTCCCTCTCTCCACCCACACACCCCCATCCCCAACCTCAAGAGTGGGGGAGCCGTTCCCAGGGACAAAAGAATGAATATGTTATGAAAAGAAAGGGAAAGGGGTGGGAGCCTGCTTGTCCGAGAGAATAGATGTATCCAGCTTGACAAGTGTTTGTCAGGGGATCAAGGGAAGTGTCATTTTCCTTCTCAGAGATATAAGATCTTACTCGTTATTCAAACTGCTCCAAAAGTGGTGGATCTCCAAGGCGAAGCTCGCAGTTCACAGAGTTCCAGAAACATTGCACTTCAGCTCCCTACTTCTCTCCCCCCAGAAATCTGGTGCACATGGTACGTTCCGTTTAAAAGAGAGCATGTCATCTCTCAATGCACTGTGTTCTCTCTGGAAGCAGCTGCTTGGAGCGCAGTTTTTCAGCGGGAACTCTGTCTCACTGCTGTTTCGCCTGTCCGCTGCGTCTCTCTCTCTCTCTCTTTCTCTCTCTATCGCACACTTGGCACTCTTTCACAGAGGACAGGTAGCGATTAGGTCTTTTTTTGCTGGGATAAGGAGGAGGGAAGTCTGACTTGGGATTTTTTTGTTCCTCTTCTCCGGCGTGTGTTGTGTATGTGTGGTCTAAACTGTGGCAGGCGAGGAGGGATAAAGGGGGACCCGTGGCTTGTTCTACCCCCTGACAGAGCCCTTGACACCATGCCCCTCTGTGTGGATTTGCTTCTCAGGGCAAAATCCTGAAAATGATGGAGGACAACAAGCAGCTGGCTCAGCGGATCGATGGGGCCATCCAGTCGGCCAGTCAGGAGGTGACCAACCTGCGCTCCGAGCTGTCCGCCACCAGCCGCAGATTGGCCGAGTTGGGGGCGTGCAACCCCATCGGCCTGGAGAACAACCAGCAAAACCACCATCACCACCACCATCACCACCACCTCCACGGTAAGACGCATGTTAAGTTTTGCTTGGTCTGTTCACTGCGTTTCAACTTAGCAAACAGTTCATTTTGGAGGGTTTGTGTGTGAGATTGAGCTTTTGTTGAGAGAAGTAAGTAAGGAGGGGAGGACGGGGGCAGCTGATCCCGTTCTTCACCGCCTCGTCCCGTTTCCCGGGCAGCCAGTGGGACGGCTTTCTAATGCAGCTGTGACATATCAGGCAGAGAGAGAGCAGAGAAATGAAGGCTGGCATCAGGTCCGGTTGTCGTCATGAGTCCTGATTCGCAGGGAATAACATGAAACACGTGGTTCAGTTCTGATACTTTAACTTACTGTGTCTTTTTGTGAATATTAAACACTTTTTAATTCTAGAATTCAGGCATCTGTTGGACAGACATTTGTTGAATGTTTTACTAAAAAAGTTATTTGAGCATCTTGATGAGCCTAGCACAGCTAAATTGGATTAACCATTGACTTGATTTTGGAGCAAAACTGGCTGTTTGTCAAACAATGGCAGAAGGGGCAGTGTTTAAACACTCATTATTATTGCAATTTTGTTTGGTGGCGTGAAAAATTCACTTTCAAACTGACAATTCTCCCATGTTATGATTTCACTAAAAATGAAACTCTGTCATCATTTGCTCAACTTCATATTATTCCAGACCTGTATTTCTTCCTCTGAAAAGTACAAAGAACAGAAAATTTTGGCTTACATTTCTCAGAATATCCTTATGCATGGATCATGAAAAGCAACATCTGGATTGGTAAATAATGATGAATTTTTTATGTTAAGATGAATTATCCCTTTTAGATGAGATGTCAATCTCAGCATTGTCAATTCTAGTGCTTGGTGATATCACATGACCCTTAAAAATACAGCAACATTATAGTTTCTAAGGTTCTAAGTTAAGGGTTTCTATGGCATTTGATAGATTAGTTTTCCAAAAGTTTTCCACATCATGTTTATGGTTGGCTATTTGTTTATTTATCATTCATCCATTAAATTTTTTTTCAGCTTAGTCCCTTTATTAATCAGGGGTAGCCTTCATGCTGTGTTGCGACAGCGCTACCCACTGCACCATGCCACCCTTATTTATTTATTTATTTATTTATTTAATTATTTGTTTGTTTGTTTGTTTGTTTGTTTCTTATGTTAAGGGTCCATTTCTTTGATTTATGAAAGTAAAGTAAACAAATTGTGTATTAATATATTTTAGTTTTATATTCCTGTTAGGGCTGTGCGATTTGGAGAAAGTATTTAATTGCGATTTATTTATTTTTTTATGATATTGTCTACATATCATATTGTTTATTGTATAATCTCTAAAAGATATTGCGATTCCAATTTATTTGCGATATATTTTTGTAGTCAAGCTGCAGCTGAGTCATCTATATAATCTCTAGCTTCTTACTGCTAAAATGTAGTGAGTGTTAGTTAAAAAATAACTGAAAAGATACTAACTTAGTTTAACATTTATTCAAAATTAGTTTTTTAATATTCAGAAATGACATTTTTCTCTAGAGCAAACAGTAAACATACAAATAACCTGGTTTTGTTCGGTGTCTGTGACTTAGAAACAGAAATATTCCCATATTACCAATCTCTTATTTTTTGTATTAATTAATCTGTTAAAGCTAATGTCATCATTCCGCACTCATCACTCATACTCTCTTTCCTGTCTGTTTTATTGTGGATGTTCCACATAGTTCGATTGTGCAATTCTGATTGGGCAGAACAAAATTGTGCTCACTTAATTGTCTACCACACACAATTGACTATCACACACAGATGGCAGTCACGCTTTTGCTCTGGGTTGAGGAAATTAAATAATACATATATATATATCATATCCCAGCCTTCTGTGATTAGCTAAATGCAACATTTCAAATCTTGATTGCGATTCAATTTCGATTACTCACACAGCCATAATTCCTATTATGGTAAAGCTGCCATTACTCCAGTCTTCCATACCCAGGCCCCTCAGGAATAATTATATTTAAAGTGTTTTCAAACTTGTGCTTATTTTCACTTTTAAACAATTAAATGCTTCTTTGCAGAATAAAGTAGTATTTCTTTTTCAAAAATTGTAATGACTCCATTTCTACATTTCTGAACGCTAGTGTATATTTCATTAGAAAACATATGTTAATGGTAAAAAACAGTAATAAGAGTTGCTCTAACACATTGAACCTATTGTAAAGTCCAGCCAAAACTACTCTGAAAGTTCATTTATCATTGTGTGTTGTGACTCATCTATTTTTTGCTTGTCATCTCAACTTTCACTCCATGTTCTCTGAAACGGAAGTTAGGTGTGGTGAGATCCGTCCGCTTCTGTTGTGGAGATCTCATGGCCCGAGGCAGTTTTTAATTCAGGCTAGAGGTCACGTTAAGCGGCTCGAGCTGTGTGCGGGTGTTTGGGATGAGGACTGAAGTATTGATATTGTGTCAGGTTGATGATGTTATAGGGGTTACAGCATGCAGTGCAACCCAGCAGTGGACGGCGCTCCCCCCGGTGGTCTTTCGTATAGAGCGAGAGTGATAGAGAGTGTGTTTGAACAGGTGTCATTAGCAGGGCCTGTCGAAATGAATGAGATTGTATGGAGAGCATGGCTCTCCCTCTCTTTCTTTTTTCACATGGGTTTAAGGCATCTCACTGCAGTGAATCCACATTCCTCCTCTCTGGCGCACTGATGTAATGCTCTCTCTCTCTCTCTCTTTCTCTTTCTCTCTCTCTCTCTCTCTCTCTCTCTCAGTCAGTCAGGTGGGAAAGACAAGAGAGAGGTTTTATAAAAACTACAGTGACTGCTGTGGAAAATATATAAAGTTGTAGAAATGTAGTTTCGACTTGTTTATGCATTGTAATAGTGAATAATAATCATAACATTACATATTACACTGGATTTCTGTAGAGTTGAAAGTCTCATTTTTGAAGTCATAATACTAAATATTTCATCCAATGAAAAAGATGAATGTCTTGCGCAGTAATTCTGTCTTAAATCCATTCATTCATTTTCTTTCGGCTTAGTTCCTTTATTAATCAATGATGGCTACAGCAGAATGAACCAGCAACTTATCCAGCATATGTTTAACACAGCGGATGCCCTTCCAGCTGCAACCCAGTACTGGGAAACACCCATACACTCTCCCATTCACATACATACACTACTACAGCCAGTTTAGCTTATTCAATTCACCTATAGCGCATGTCTTGGGACTGTGAGGTAAACCAGAGCACCTAGAGAAAAACCTCTGCAAACTCCACACAGAAATGCCAACTGGCCCAGCTGGGACTCGATCCAGTGACCTTCTTGATGTAAGACGACAGTGCTAACCACTGGGCCACCGTGTCCCCTTCTGTCTTATATTTACAGTACAAATAACTCAATAAGGCACAGTTCAACCAAAAATGAATATTCTGTCATTGTTTATACATCCTTCACTTGCCACAAACCTGTTTGAGTGTCTTCCCTCTGTTAAACTCAAAAGAAGATATTTTGATAAATGTTGGAAATCAGTACACATTGAGTTTTATTAGATTTTTTCTATGATGGATGTCAATGGCTATCTGTTTATAACATTCTTCATGGTATCTTCATTTGTGTTCAACTGAAAGAAGAAGCTCATAAAGGTTTGGAACTACCTGAAGGTGAATAAAATGTGGGTAAACTTTACATTTTGGGTGAACTATCACTTTAAGTCAGTATACAGGAATGTGAAACATTTATGCATATTAATCATGGGTTTATTATCATACTGAAAGTGTTTTTTGGTGTGTGTGTGTGTGTGTGTGTTTGTGCCAGCAGACTGATTTTTTAGATATTATCTTTCAGTCAGATGACAGTTTACATGCGAAAGTCTGAGATATCTATGTTCTATAAATATTATTGGCAGCAAAAAATAAGTAAAGTGAAAAAGTAGTGATTCAAGTTGACATAATGAATGTTTTTTGGTTAAACTATGAGTAGTGTAGCAAAACCATGGTTACTTTGTGATTATCATAGTATAACTACAGTAGGATAATATATATATATATATATATATATATATATATATATATATATATATATATATATATACACACACACACACACACACACACACACACACACACACACACACACACACATACACACACACGCACAGTTAAAGTCAGAATTATTAGCCCCCTTTGAAGTTTTTTCTTCTTTTTTAAATATTTCCCAAATGATGTTTAACAGAGCAAGGGAATTTTTACAGTATGTCTGATAATATTTATTCTTCTGGAGAAAGTCTTATTTGTTTTGTTTTGGCTAGAATAAAAGCAGTTTTTAATTTTTTAAACATCATTTTAGGGACAAAATTATTAGCCTCTTTAAGCTAAATTTTTTATCGATAATCTACAGAACAAACCACTGTTATACAATAAATTGCCTAATTACCCTAACCTGCATAGTTAACATAATTAACTTAGTTAAGACTTTATATTGTCACTTTAAGCTGTATAGAAGTATCTTGAAAAATATCTAGTAAAATATTATTTACTGTCATCATGGCAAAAATAAAATAAATCAGTTATTAGAAATGAGTTATTAAAACTCTTATGTTAAGAAATGTGTTGAAAAAAATCTTTTCTCCGTTAAACAGAAATTGGGGAAAAAATAAACAAGCGGTCTAACAATTCAGGGGGGCTAATAATTCTGACTTCAACTATATATAGCCCACTGATGTAATGCTTTCTGTCTCTTTCTCTCTCAGCCAGTCAGGTGACTTAGCATGGGAGAGTCGGAGGCTGAGCAGGCAGAATGTAATCAGATACACATTCCTCTGTCCTGCAGTATGTGGGAGTTTCTCTCATAGTTTAAATAACACAAAGCCCCCCTTCCCATTTACAAAAAAACAGCATTCCTCTAATCAGGACTTCGGGTTCAGTTGTGTTCCATTCATATCCTTCCGCTAATATCAAGCCAAGGGCTGAGGGCCACAAAAAGTCCTGTTTGTTGTAGGTGCCGGATTTGGACTGAGTTCAGTTTCATTTTTTTTTTTTTTTTATTGTTGTTTGTTTCAAAGAAGTGCTTTTCCACCATCCTGACCTTTTACGAGCCACACAACCGTTTATTGCCGCTAATAACTTTTTCACTTTGCTACAAGCACAGAAAATGTTTACCCCGTGTTGCAGGCGGGAGCGTTCTGAATATAAACTTGAGAGCAGGCCGAGGTTTAATGGGCTATGACAGCCTAATGGAGAGAAGTGGCATCCAGTTGTGCACTGGCTCTCCTCCATCTTCGGATGGCAAGTGAAGTTTATGTGATGACAGGATCTAAAAGAGAAAATATGTAATGTTATTATATTAGGATAATAGATTGATTTCATTTTGTGCTTCCAGAAGTTTTGAGAACTGCTTGTTCTTCAATAAAAACTTAAACAGTTTATTTGATTTGTTTAGCATTTGAATGAATAATGTGAGTAATAATGCATATTACATGAATCAGAGGTGGAGATATTTAATTAAAGTTTGTAGAATTAAATGTTTTATCCACAAATATTTAACAAACCAGTTTGTGCTTTGGCGCTGAAGCATAGCATAGCATAGTATAGGATAGTTGATAACTGACCAACAAAAAATTATATTAAGATTACAAATTTTACATTAAATGATACAAAACACAATTCGTTTCAAAAAAATATTGTTTTCCAAAAAAAATATCCAATTTATTTTTTTGTTTGTGCTCGTCCACTACTCAGCTGTGCGGGTGGATAATTTGTTTTGAAAAGTATTTAATTAATGCTTCACTGTAATTGTTGTATCACAAACCTCTGTCATATATTTGGTATTTTTTAATATGTATTTTTTTGTCGTGAGCATCTGATTTATTTTTTATTTTTTTGGTGCTGATGTGCTTTCAATTTTTCTGTGTCACTCATGTTTTGTCAGTTCAGTCAGTTCATGCTAGGAAATGTTTAATAAGCAATCCATGCAGGAAAATATACATTTAGATTTAAAAGAAAATATTGTAATAATGTCGTTTTAAAATCGTATTAATGTCATAATGAATACCCTTAAATAATGTGGCCCTTAAATAATGTAATCTAGCTGTCATAAAGCATCCGTGTTTATTGAGGTTGACATAAGATAAAAAAACATTGGAATTTACGTAAGATATATCCTTTTAGCAACTGCTTTGGGAAATAATGCTTGTTGTAGACATCACAGGATAACTGATCGTGAAGGAACATGTAGTCTGGCACATTTGTGAACCACGACAAATCAAGAGTTTATCAAGACAAAATCACATAATCTGGCATAGTGACTTTCGTCACAGCAATAAAAACCACATGTGATCTGACTGGGCTTTATTCTTTTACTTGAAAGTTAATTATGATGTTTTAATATAGTAAATCTGGCAGATCAGTTACTATTTGTATTAGTAGTTTTAGTACTAATGCTATGGTTGAACTATGGTAAGTCTAGCAAAACCATTTCCATAAAGGAATGCAAAGAAGTTGGCATCTTTTTTTCTGAGAAATCAAATCAAAATAAGTGAATACATGAGTTTCCACTTCATGTTGATACATTTCTTAAAACAGGGCACCTCATGTCTTGATTTTAGAAACTTTTGACTTCTGCACATGAAACTGAGGCAAACATATTGAAAAATACCAGCATGTTATGCAGTGTGATCAGAAGATACTGGAAAATGTCAAATTGCAGTGTAAAATGTTACATACAATTAAGGTTAAATGTTATGATGATCCATAGTAAATTGCTTAATTCAGTTCATTTATATTTACATTTAGAAAACATATTGACATATTGTATTTTTAATGTTGTTCTTTAGAAACACTGATAATGTGGTGTATATATATTTAATATTTTGTACACAGTAATATATTGTTTTATTTTTATTATTATTGAAATCATTTTAAAACCACTGTTATTGATTATGCCCTCCCTAGCCGGAATGATATCTTTGAAAGTCTGGTGTCTCAGGTCTATAGGGATTTTGTTCCTTGTTTTTATCATCCAATTATATTGTTTGTGAAACTAAAAGCTCGCTTCTCAGAAAGAAGCACAATTTAGATATAATTAGTCGAAATGGTCCAATACACGCTATGCGGCAAAGTTTGTACGAGTGATCATAATAATTATATACTTTTTTCTCTACTTCAGCAAGCACCACTAACAAGGCAAAAATCAATACAGTGTCTTTTTGAGTAGAGACGATGTGATTTGACTTATCAGGTTTAGACTGAAGTTCATATTTGTGTGCAGTCTAATTATCTGATAAACTTGAACAGATAAGAGCATCACGCTTAGTAATATATGAAAATCTAAATATATAATCATCCATAAAATCACTGGATTAATGGTTTCCTTTGATGCAGCACTTATTTTTATTTTATTTATCTATTTCACAAACAATTATATTTTTATAATGTGATTTAAAAAAAATTTAACTAAAGTCTTGAGTCAAAAACATTCACTCCATGATGAAGGCTATAATAATGCAATTAGAATGGTCTTTAAATTTAAGTTTTAAAGCATAAAATATCCTCATTAAATTTTTTACTTTTTTGTTTTATTTTAGAAATGATATCACACAAGCAAGCAAGCCTTATATATTTTCCTAAGTATCAGTGACAAATACTTTTAATAATACTTTTTATTGATTTTCATTATAACACAATATATACAACCACATAACAAGTGTGACACACTGTACAACTCTATACAATACTAACACAGATAATACACAACCTGATGCATAACTTCATTACAAAACTATTAAACCCCATTACAAAACTAGAAATAAACAAGTAAAAAATAATATGAATTAAAAATGATAGTCAAAGAAATATTTGGGGGGGATCACATGCTAGCAGTTATAATATAGTAGCCCATAAAGATTCAATATAAGATAAGAAACGCTACCATACTCTGTAGAACTTTTGTGTAGTAACAGGATGATGTTCTAACCCAGCAGGCACAAGACGTCAAGCATTGCGTTTTACTTGAAAACAAAAATTAGGTTGACGTCAGAACCCAATGGCAATCTGACGTCAATAGCTATGTTTCCATCCAAAGATGCAAATTAAATGTATGAGCAAAACCTGAATATCGCATAAAAGACAGATGATAAAGCAGCATTTCCAAACAGTCACAGAGAACAAAATTGTCACTTCCTGATTATGTGGCACTTAATATCAAAAGTAAAAGCGGACTTTGCTGCAGTTGGAGAAACTGTGTCAATTTTTTCTTTATTAAATAAATTACTTGCGTCACTGAAGACAGTATGACGACAATCAGTGAAAGGATGGTGGTGTTTGAAGGCGTCAGACATGGAGCACAGACTCTCTTTACAGTTCTGGAGGTCATTAATAATATAATAAAGTTTCAAGCGTTTTAGAATGACCAAAACCACATTTCAGATGTTTTACAATCTGCTGAGCCTGCTAGTTTGTCTAATCACATGCATTTTAATCGTCACATGATCTTTATAACAAAATCACATGACTTTTTTTAATGGCGTACTGGAATTTGTTTGGTAAAAGTGTTTTAATCATAGTTTATGCGCATCGTTTCTAATTGAATAAAAAGTTTATCCTGCTCAGTTATCCACATATGTTTTTTTGTGCATTTTCAAAACTTATGCACATCTTGGTGTTTCCATCAACCGATTTTTAGTGTGCATATACAAAATGCACTTTAAAATAGGTAGATGGAAATGTAGCTACTGTCCAACCTAAAATCAACCAAATATCAACGTAATGATGTTATAGCTTGGCGTTGTGTGGACGTTACCACAATGACATCTATTAGATGTTAAATTTTGATTGCCATACCTGACAAATAAATGTCAGAATTTGACATCAGTATGATGTTGGTTTAAGATGTTGGCACAATGTTGGTTTTGGTCACTTTCCAACACAACCTAAAATCAACCAAGTATCAACGTCATTTGATGTCGTTACTGGACATCAAAGTAATGTCGTCCTTAGACACTGGCTAGACATTGAATTTTGGTTACCTGACGTCACGACCCAAATCTAACCTAATATTATTGTCTTATGAAATTGTGTGCCTGCATGGTAAGAATCAGATTGACCATATGCAGGTCACAATATTGACACTGTATTTTTTTTTCTGTTTCAGACAAAGCCAGAGGAGAACTATGAGCAACACTGCAGTGTTTAGATTCTGAATTAATTTCAAAAACTTTATAGTTAAAAGTTTACAGTTATCATCCCTGGTGTGAACAGCTCTTTAGACCACGTACTTCAGCCAAGAGCTGTTCTCAAGTTGAGTGCTTTCAACTTTTCTGCACTGCCTTTGCATATTATACATATTCTCTCCTTATTCAAGGGCAGACACGTCATTCATATCAGATGTTGCATAATTCAGGACCATATGGATGCTGTCTTTGCTTTGTCATCAATTTGCTTGTTCCAACAGTTTATTGGACGTAGTATGTTAAACTTTTAGTTTGTAAATGAATGGACTGTATTACCATAATCAGATACGCATCTGGTCTCGAGAGGGAAAAATAAATCCACACACAATATATGAATTTGCTGATCTTTTAAAACCAAAACTGTTGGCTAAAAATCAATATAGTCGAAGAATAATGCATTATTCACATTTCCAGGATGGTTGGTGATCAGGTGTCAAATCTGCATGAAAAAGCGCAGCGCCATACTACAAAGTTCTGGATCTTGCTTGGTGAGATAAAACAGATTACAATTCACCTCTAAACCCAAGCAATCAGATGCGAAAAAGAGTGAGAATAAAAAAGTAGGCCTAGAAGAGCTCTTTCGTGCACATATCATGCAGAGAGAGAAAGAAAGGGAGCGATGGAAGCCAGTCTCTGCATCCCTAGAGATGAACACTTACATGACAAATGAGAAAAAGTCTATTGCGATGACATCTGCACACTCTTGACTAGCCGATGGAAATTTTGAGATAGTAAATTGGCCAAGACACCATTCGGATTAAGTAATGCTTGAGAGGTGCAATCTCAATGTCATATCATGCCAAATCGAGCAGAATCACACTTGGCGTTTGAGAAGGAATGTGAGGGAAGCTAGTGATGGGATGTGAAAATATCATAAAATTGGTCCATTACGCTCAATTCTTGCTAAACAGGTACTGTAGGTGTCATTTTAAAGGCCCTTATATTCTTGGTTATGTTCTTTATTGTTTCTCATTTAGGTCTAAAAAGAAACTTAAGTCAAGTCAAGTCAAGTTTGGGGGGGGGGGGGTATAGGGAGCAGAATTGTCTCTTAAGTTCGGTTCAGCTAAATGTAAAGTTAAAGTTATCATTATTATTATTATTACTGTATTAATACCTGTGGATGTTTACAATTTGGCACACAATTCAAGTAAAATCATCTCAGGATTATAAAAATAGCTTTTTATTCTGTTGATTGCTGTTAATCCTTTTACATGTAGGTTTTAAAAAACTCTTGCTGACCTCTCAGGATGAGTTCTTAGATGTGACTTTTATTTAGGACACATCAATTTAAAAAGCCTACGGCAATGAGTCTATTTATCAAGTGGCATACAGTACTAAGGTGCCTAGTGATTTGTACTGTATTGTTTTCCCCCATCTTTTCTGCAAATACTAATTACATTGTGAAATATCTGACTTTCTAATTGTCAAATATGTGTAAGAACATATATTTGGTTGTATAAACAGGTTAATACTGATCATTTCATTTGATTTATGATGGGTGATAAGCACCAACCAAGACTGATCACATCGTTTAGATAGTATTCATCAAAAATATGTTTACTCATTGCCAATCACTTAGAATACATTGCTAATCACTTAAAAAATGCAGTAGTTAACATTTCAACTGGATCATCACCTTTCATCAAAGTCATCTTAAAACTGTTGAAAAACGTCCATTCTTGTCCTAGGACAATTTTGTGAAACCATTTCGATCTACTTTAAATGTTGATTACTGTATAATAAGCATTCAATGTAATCTGGCTTTTCACCAGTGTGACGCAAACATTCGTAGTTTGTACAATATATTGATATATAATTTTGTAAACAGTATGCTATGAGGCAATGCCATTGGTATTAATATACAATAGTTTGATATGAGCACATCTGAAAAATAGCAGACTGATTGAGCTGCTGTGGGCAAAGCATATAATCCAGTTTTCCTATGCATGAGTCATGCTTCTTTATTAAGGTCTTTAAAAAACCTTGTAAGATAAAGCCAAGATGTATAGTTTGAAGAGCTCTGCCACATCAACAGATGCTTGACAGAAAGAGTAAATGTGCTGTTGACAGAAAGGATACTTTCACTGTTTAATGTGTATGAGATGTGAGTAATGTTTACAGATATTGTAAATGTTTACAAACGTACATTTTGCTTTCTGGGATTCAGGAGTGTTCTGCATGTGAATTTTAGCTAAACGCACAGTTGAAGTCAAAACGTTTAGCCCTACTGTAATTTTTTTAATTACATTTTTTATTTTTCAAATATTTACAAGTTAATGTTCAACAGAACAAGGACATTTTCACAGTATTTCTTATGATATTTTTTCTTCTGAAGAAATTCTTCAAAAGGGTCTATAGTGTGCGAGTGTTGCTGTTGATATTGTTAATATTGGATTATTTAATAATATTGTGATTTTCAAGATTGGTGAATTCTTACAGCTTTGGAGAACTTGAAACAGCGACCACTAGTCTCTCCTTCATCTTTTTCATTTGATTGACTTAATCGACGATACATGCTTTTTTCCGCTTAGAGTTGACTTTCAACCGATTTGCTTAGTTTTTAATAGTTCTCGGATCTCTTTACCTGCTTGCATAGGTTTTTGGAATAATATATTTGATGACATAGATCGGGCACAGTTTTGGCTTTTTTGAAAAATATATTTTAATCTAATAAAGCTGTCGAAGTCTCAATCAAAATCATTCATAATTGTTATCCAATAAATACCAAAGTAGCTAAATTTAATAACATTATTTCCCCTAAATGCTCTTTTTGTAGTCGATATGACAAAACACTAAATCATTTATTTTGGGAGTGTAATCATTGTAAAGTGTTTTGGGTTGACTTTTCCAATTTCATAAAATAATTATTTGATTACTCTCTGATTGTAGATCCTTCTCATTTCTAAATTTATTATAAATTTCTTGCTTTGTTTTGGCTAAATTTTACATCCATAAATGTACATTTTCAAAGAAACACTCTGACTTTTTTTATTTAAAAAAGGACTTTGATTCATGTTTGAAGTCCTTAAATAACTCTAACAATTATATTGCATGTAAAACTTTTTCTTGGTGTAAATCATTTAAATTTCCTAATATTGGATTTATGTAACCCTGTCTCTTTGTTCATACTGTATCTTTGCAAACGTTCTTTCTTGCATAATTCAAAAATAGAAATTACACACACAAAAAAAACAACTTTTTTTCAACTGTGAGCGCGCAAGGCAAAAACATGAAGAGCAGTACACTCTCAGAAAAAAAGGTACAAAATTGTACCTTTTAGGGTACAAATGGCCCGTCACTGGGGTGGTACCCTTAAGGGTACAAATTTGTACCTCATTTTTGAAGGTACAAAATTGTACCTTCTACATTTGTACCCTTTAAGGGACAATTTTGTACCCTAGACACTGAAGGTACAAAAATGTACCTTTTTTTATTATATAGTATTTTCAGGGTACTGACCCAGGCATTTTGATCCTTTGGTGACTGCATGCACAAATAAATAAATAAAATATTTTGGTTCACAGATGTCCATTTTTATTTATTAATGTAGAAATATTTCATTACATTTCACAACTGAATGTGTTGAGAAATAAAATTACACAGCAAGTATAAAGCAGACATGTAAAACAGTAAAAAGAACAATTTAGATAACAAATAAAAACTAAATAATCTACACTTAATACAAATACCACAAGAATACTGTTTAAGATTTATAAACACATTACACAGGCTACATCAAGTACTGCACTTTATAAAGTCCAAAGTGTTTGTCTTTAGTCAGAATACTCGGTCATAATAAATGATTTGTCATCAACATTTTCTCTGAATTTCAGAATGAAGGCAAACTTTCTCTATAAATTGCTTCAACAGTGCAGAAAACCGAATACATCAGTAGCCTCTTCCTTAACATCAGTAGATTACTCCTCATCATCCTCAAGTGGAGTTGTAATTTGTTGTAACACAATATGTGTTTATGCTTTTGATAAACATGACATGTAAAGCACTCATATCTGGTTCTTTGATAGTCATTAGGACCACAAGTTATTTAAAAATTTGCTTTATGCATGAATGATAGCAGTGTGCTGGATTAACTTGATGATTGTGATTATCCCCAGAGCATGTAGAGAAACAAAAAACAAGGTTGATCACTCTGGTAACTGGAGTAGATCGAGGCTTGTCACCGTCCACCGTTCATTCAAAACATTCCACTGCAGAAACATCAAGGTGTTCTTCTAATAAGATGGATATGTCAAAAATGTATATTCGTCCACATCATTAGCCCGGCCAATCGCAATCCCATCAACTGAAAACTGCCGTGACTCGTCTTGTTAACACAGTTGTCCAGTCGGTGGCCTCCTCCTGTACTTGAACTGTTGGATGTGGTGAAGATGATTCACTGTAAATGACAAAGCAATAATTACATTAATATCAGTCACTCTATCACTGATGAAGAGAAAATCAACATGTATAGAAAGTGAAATCATTAATATTCACTGATTTAAAAAAAAAAAAGTATCACAGATTAAAAGACTAATATAAATTTCATTCATTCATTCAATTTCTTTTCGGCTTAGTCCCTTTATTAATCTGGGGTTGCCACAGTGGAATGAACCACCAACTTATCCAGCATGTTTTATGCAGCAGATGCCCTTCTAGCTGCAACCCAGTATTACGACACATCCAGACACACTTATTCACCACACATTTATACACTACAGACAAATAAGCTTACCAAATTCAGCTATAGCGCATGTCTTTATACTTGTGGGGAAACCGGAGCACTTGGAGGAAACCCTCACGAACACTGGAAGAATATGCAAACTCCTCACACAAATGCCAACTGACCCAGCCGAGGCTCGAACCAGCGACCTTCTTGCTGTAAGGTGACAGCACTACCCACTGCGTCATCCTAATATAAAGAATATCAAGCATTATAAAATGCATTTATTACAGCATATACTAAACAAAAAACAACATACGCACCCGAGCACAACGAAATGTTGAAGTGTCTCGCTTAACAAGGCTGGCAACATGAGAAGTGCTGCTGTAAAATCAATTCCTGGAACATGAGATGTGGCATACAAACAAATATGAAGGAATCCATCCAAAGCTAGAATTTAATAATATTAATCAAGTGGAGAAAGTTTAGAAAGAGTACCTTAGTGTCAGGTCCATAGCATTCTTCAGTTGATCTCTCATCTTTCGATGAAAACCTAGAAAATAATTTTAAACATGTGGGTGTACATTTATTGTTGTTTGTAAGTAAAAACCTACAAATTTAAAACAGTATGTAAGCCATTAAAACCATGGTATATAGATAATGAGACATACTTACATCTTGTAACTGAGCCATGCTTTCATATGACATGCCTTCATTGGTCTGATGCTGTTAGGCTGCATTCTGTTGTTCAATCTTGTCCTGAAAGACAATTGGAAACTTCAAAAACTTCTGAAAAGCAATAAGATAAAGCAATAACTATTTATTTATTTTGAGATGTTAATAAAATAGGTAAAATAGCTCAAGGTACCAGTTTCAGAACAGATGAGACAAATTATTACACTAAAGAACAAAGTATAACTTAAAACGTCGATTTATACAACGTGGTATGTTAATAATTCTACATTAACATAAGTATAACGTTAAACGATAGTAAAGCACCAACAATTCTGGATATGAGAGTTTGTGGACACTCCTCAACATTAATGTAACTTAGACACTGAAACGAAGATATGTAACGTTAGCATACACACGACGTTTGTAACATGTTTGTAACTTATATAACCGTCTAAAATTACATTTCAGCGGTCAACCGTGGCTAGAAAATTGCCTCAAAATATAAAACATTATCGATAATTACAAATTTCCAGTATTAATAACAAAAGGTTTTATATCAAGGTATATGAAGACTTTAGTCGCGCGAGCTCCGGGCCACACCGCACATTACTCACGGCCTGATTCCGGTGCACGGATACGGCAGCGTCGGCTCGCTTCTGCCGCCGCAACTGACCCGAGTGTATTTTGTTAATTGGGTTGCGATTATATTCCGCCGTGGCAACACTTATTAATAAAGCAGTAACGTAACGTAAGATATAAGGCGCGAATACATAACGTAGGCGATAAAGGGAACTTTTACACCGAGAAAACTAACAGCATATAGTACTCACCGTCTATAACGTTATATCCCTCGGTGACTTCAATATCACATTGTAGTAACTTCTTTAATAAGCTGCAGAAATCTTAGCAAACTCCATCCTACAGGCCAACATACACCAGGCAGTCCGGAGCACTTAAAGCGGGGGAAAGCCGAGACCCGAGAGTCAGACAAAATCAACAGAACACGGCTTCACATGTAAAAATGAGACTGAAAATATATCTTTAATACATTCTTACCTGAAAAGTGTGGACTCCAAAATAGACTTTTCTTTGAAAAGCGTGCGAAGTTCTGTGTAATCAGCCAGCATACTCTACCGACCGCCTCAGTAACAAACACTACTATAACGTCTCAACCAGCCAAATTCTTAAAGAGACAGCAACATCACCACCTGTATGAAGATGCTGTCACTCTGCATGGTTCTTACTTCTTATTCTACATCAAATATACTATAGGGTCTTAAACAGTAAGCAAAGACCAGTATTTCATTTTTAATGATTAAAATTACATTCAATTATAAATTTAATTATTAACACTTTTGAGAAAAAAATGTAATTTAAATACATGAAAAAAAATTTAATTATTAAAATATTTAACTCAATTTATTTATTTATTATATTTTTTAATTATGTATTTTAGTATTAATGTTTAGTATTAATACATTTTAATTAGTGTTATATAGTGTCTTGATCTTATCATTAGCTGAGGGTACAATTTTGTTCCTATAGGGAAACAAAATATATAATTGTACCTTTAAAGGTGCCAAATTGGTCCTTTACGGTACAATTTTGTATCCAAATGTGCTATAAAAGGTACAAAAATGTACCTTTCAAACCTAAATCTGGACATTTGTACCTTTATAGCCCATTTGGGTACAAAATTGTACTCTGAAGACCAATATGGGACCTTTAAAGATACAATTTTATATTTTGTTCCCTCTAGGAACAAAATTGTACCCTCATTGTACCTTTTTTTCTGAGAGTGTAGGTGGTTAAAACTTGAGGCACACAGGGCACATCAGCAGTGGGCAAAACGCTCACGCTATTAGTAAACCATTCAAAAGATGCACCTCTTAATGCAAAAAAACGCGTTCGTTGTGATCGGGCCCTTATTTATTTCATTTCGTTTAGAATAAATGCAGTTTTTTTATTTTTAAAACCATTTTAAGGTCAATATTATTAGCCCTCTTAAATAATTATAATTATTTTGATTGTGTAAAAAAAAAAAACATTGTTATACAATGATTTGCCAAATTACCCCAACTTACCTAATTAACCTAGTTAAGCCTTTAAATTGCACTTTAAGTTGAATACTACTATCCTTAAAAATATCTAGTAAATTATTATGTACTGTCATCATGGCAAAGATAAAAGAAATCAGTACAAATCAATTCCTGATTAGAGGAAAGTAAAAAAGATGAAGTCTCAGAGCTACGCCCACATATTGCATCATCACTATAGGCCAATGGTAGCTTAAAGCTGTTCATCAACTAAAGTGAACTTTTCCAGAAAGTTTGGTCTGATTTTATTTTGGTCTGATGTTACACCAGATCGTTTGAAGTATATCTTAAGCCCAAGTTAGATGACTACCAGGACAGACAAGTTTAGTCACAGTGAACCTTCAAGATAGGGTAAATGGAGAATGAGACATTTTTAAAGAGCAAGAGAGATGGAGAATGGGGGAGATGGGGTTAAGGTCGATGTTTTTACAGAAAAGAAATCCCAGTAGCATATCGATGGGCTATTTCTCAGTGACTGACAGACGGTAATAGTGTGAATGGGCTCCTGGCATTACTTCTGGCATGAGAGAGCTGCATGCCTCGTTGGCAGCTGTGGCTGTGAAGTCTGATGGTCCATAGAGCAGAACAAGCAGTAAACAAGATCATCAGAGAAGGCCAGCCAAACAAACCCACAATGTGGTCTTCATCAGACATGTCCACTTGCATTATTTATTTGAGTTTTTTCATAGTAAAATTTTTCAGTCTTACTACAGTATGTTATCTAATCTGAGATTTTTATACAGTTGAAGTCAGAATTATTAGCCCCCCTGAATTATTTGCCCCCCTGTTTATTTTTTCCCCAATTTCTGTTTAACACAGAGATTTTTTCAACACATTTCTAAACTTTAATAACTCATTTCTAATAACTGATTTATTGTATATTTGCCATAATGACAGTAAATAATATTTCACCAGATATTTTTCAAGACATTTCTACACAGCTTAAAGATACATTTAAAGGCTTAACGAGGTTAATTTGGTTAACTAGGCAGGTTAGGGCAATTAGGGAAGTTATTGTATAATGATGGTTTGTTCTGTAGACTATCAAAAAATTTTTTTACTTAAAGGCGCTAATAATTCTGACCATAAAATGGCTTTTAACTCTGCTTTTATTCTAACCAAAATAATGCAAATAAGACTTTCTCCAGAAGAAAAAAATATTGGGGTAGGGTTAGGGGTGGGGTTGGTGTACGCATTAAAACAGCTTACAGGAGGCAGAGCGAGAGCTCAGTTTTTATTATGCACGGTAATACCATATACTGAGATAAAATAGGGAGGAGGTTTGACGGTATCAAAATTTGGATTCCGCCCATGTCTAATATCGGAGGAGTTAAAACAATCCATAGCTGGAATAATATAAGCAAAAGATATCAAACCATTTGTTATATTCTGACCAATTGTGATGTTCTAAAAAAATAAATAAATAAATAAATAAATGCTTTCAATCAATATTGTCATTTGAAATTTAAAAGAAATTTGATTAGATGTCATGAACAACACCACACAAATATGACTATTTAATTATAACATATGCCTAATAAATATAACAAAAATAAGAAATGAGAATAAATTAATGAGAACTAAACTTCATATTTTTTTAATTATCTAACTGTGCTAATGACCTGCGGGTAGACATCTAAATATTTTATCTGACTTGTCTTGCCTATGAAAAACCAAATAAGTTGTTTTCCCCTTTTGTTCAAACACAGTAGCACTCATAATTATTGTTCTTCTTTCAGACTGACACAAAACAGTCCAACAAGATAATACTGAATATAAAATGATGATCATGACGAGACATTATTAGTTTAAAGAGACGGCATCAGCATCAGTAGCTGGAGGCAGTAGGCAGGGTGTTAGGGAGCCTGCGGTGGAGCTTATGGCTTTGCAGTGCCCTTGTGATTTATGCCAACACTAGTGGGACTGGCGCGACCCAGCATGCTAAAACCCCCCACGACCCTGAGAAAGTGATAAGCAGAGAGAAATGCGACGGAGTGAACTCAATAAAGCGCCCGCAGACGGAGGTGATGTTTTAAATTGCTTTTAAATCAGCCTTTGGGAGGTGCTGCGCCTCGCTGATTTTGTGGGATTTTATTTTGTCTGAAACGTGGATGAATTTTTGAGGATTTTGTTGAAAAGGTTAAGCAATGCTCACTGGGTGTTTGGAACCCAGGATTGTTTCTTTCTTTCCCTGTTGTTTTCCTCTTAGGTTTTTTTTTTTGTTGGTTGTTGCAGATGTGCAATTCCAACAGTTCAGGTGAGACTTTAACCTGTATTATTTCCACTAGTTTCTAGGAAATTATTTATCATGGTCATAGAGAGAACAAAAAATCTGTTTAATGTAACTATTGTCACATCAGCTCAATTAAAAAAAGAACTAAAAAGGGATAGTTCACCAAAAGTTTCCTCACCACACTCTAGTGGTTCTAAATGTTTATGAATTTCTTTCTTCTGTTGAACACAAAACAATATATTCTGAAGAATATTGTTCAATAGGAACAAAAAATACTATGGATGTCAAGTAGAGATTAGATTCTCAGCCCGAGCCCAGACTTAACCTAACGCGATCCGCCTGCCAATATCTTCAGGCTGGGCCTTAATTAAGCACAAGTGTTTTTTTGTTTGTTTGTTTGTTGTTTTAATCATTACCAAATTAGTCTAATGGGTGGAAAGCTATGCCATAATTAGAAATATTATCCATATGTTTTAGCAAAATCGGCCTAAGCAACACGTGTGGGTGCACATTTCGCAAAGCATGTCATTTGCTACAATGCTCTAGGTCCTGCAACAGCATCTTCTCCAGTGGCACACATTCACACCACATGCGATATGAAAGTTTTAATCTGTAAACATGCATGCCAAAAAACACGCGCGGCTCACACTCTGCTTATGCGTGTGGATTGAAAGAGGTGATAGCAATCAGGGACTTCCACAATGAACAGACACATGAAGCAGG
The DNA here is from genome assembly GCF_052040795.2 of Danio rerio. Classification (NCBI taxonomy): domain Eukaryota; kingdom Metazoa; phylum Chordata; class Actinopteri; order Cypriniformes; family Danionidae; genus Danio; species Danio rerio. The sequence continues at coordinate 28,498,566 of NC_141031.1, read as the reverse complement.
CTTGCCATGGCAGAAAGCATGATAGTCAGCCTTCAATGTCCTCTTTTGTTTTGATCCATTCTAAATGAACAAACAATGCAGTTTACATGCTTCGTCATTGTTGCATTATTAATTAAGATAAATCTAAACTTATTTCTGTAGTTCAAACAACTCAGAATTGTAGTGACTGTGTCGAGCTCGACACAAGATGCACAGGCTCAGGTAGGGTCGGGTTTAATTTTTGGGGCCTGATCTAAGCTCTAATGTCAAGGACTGTTTTTTTCCAACATTCTTCAGTATATCTTCTTTTGTGCTCAGCAGAACAAAGAAACTCAGATATGTTTGGAACAACTGGAGAATGAGTAAACGATGACAGAATTTAGATTTTTGGGTAAACTGTCCCATTGGCTACAAGTAAAATAAAATATGACAACCTAAAAATAAAAGTGATTCAAAATATAATATAAACTACAGTACTGAGTAATACAAAGATTAAGCTGCTTTCCACAAATCTCGTATTATATAGAGATTTGTATTTTTTTAAGAAAATAGAAAATGACTGTATATTTATTAGCTTTTCATGACTATATTTCTATATAAATTTAAATATACTATATTTATTACTGAATGTGTCACAGTAAAGACAATCATAATGTTACATGATTCTTGATTTTTTTTAATTCAATAAATGTTCAATTATTTTTACAGTACAACTAAAGTATTGCAGATGATCATTGCAAAATTACTTTATTTATTACTTCAGTTGCTAACCATATGCATTTTTAATCTTAAATAATTTAAAGCGCATTCTGTATGAACTTCACACATTCTGTATGAGTCATTCTGCAAATCTCCTGCCATGAGCAGCTGCCCTTTTCTTTAAAAAAAAAAGGAATACTAGTTCAGTGTTTGCTCTAGTTAGCTGCACCACTGCGCTTGAGACAGATTACAGTACAGCTTTGTTTTCAAAGAATAGGGAGTATCTCTTTCTCCTTATTCCCCCTGTGGGATCTCCCAGTTTTCCTGTCCACTTCCAGAGAGAGGCGAAAGAAAGCCCCCTCCCGTCTTTTCCTTTCCTCGGTCTCCAAACCGCAGCGAGGCCTCCCTGATCCACGCCCTGTCTGTGACCAATGCACCACGAGGTGAAACGAGTCCAAACAATGGCCCTCAGGACAGCCCTCACCGCAGGGGATGCTAGATAACCCAGAAAACATGAACACAAAGAATTCATTATCTTTATTTTTCACTGAAATTACTGAAATTCAAATATCAACTTAATTGTCATTTTATTTTATTTTATTTTTATTTTTTATTTTATTTTTCTTTATTTTACTTTATTATGTTTTTTCTTTATCAGTTATTAGTTTCACCAAATAAAATAAAAACTGTTTTCAAAAGGTACCCAAGGAATCTTTTATTGGTTATCAAAAACAACCGTTCTGTTAAATTCAAGTGAAACAAATTAAGAACAATAATGCTTTCAAATTTGTTGAAGCCTTTGGGGTATTTCTTTCGCCAATTGAGATTGCAAAACTGATTTTATTTTTGAACAGGTTTCCCAAACACTTCCAACAAATTATTCCACATTCAAATCACATCATTGATTGAACCAGTGTTACAATGTGGAGTTGATCTAAATACTTAAACACATTAGTGATTTATTAGCAAAACTAATATTCTCACTTTTTTTTGGAGACAGTAAATCAGGCTACAAATCATATTTGGTATAGTTCCATATTTTGGTATAGTATAGTATATATACAATTCTGTTAAGTTATTCTCCCTCAGAACATCCAAGATGTAGAACAAAAAAGAAGATTTGAGTGATTAATTCTTGGCAGTTGTTAAAAAGGGAACAGGTGTACAGGTGTACCAGAGTCAAAAATACATTCACAGGCAAACAGTAATGAATAGTTATGCCTTCTGACAAAATACATTGAGGTCTTATGAAGCAAGAGTCGGACAAATAACCCAGAAAACACGCACACACATTTTTCTCCTGAGACTTTATTACCAGCCTTGAGCTTAGGCACATTTCGGGAAGGAGAAATTCAGTTTGCCCTTTCAGAAGAGTGGTTATAGATCACTCCCCTAGATATCTCCCAATCCACACATACTGTACTTCTCCCGGAGGATAAACCATTCCAGGAATTACTAATTGTCCATTTCTGTGGTTAAATTGGACTGGAAGGAAACCATTCCTCGTGGGATGTGACCTTGATTAGCCCTAACAGTTCAAGGCAATTTAAATACAGTTTTTAGGTAGTCTGCGGTTGTTTTTTACACATGCTTTTGAACCCAAGGGTTAAATCTGGCAGGAACAGTTTAAGAGCTTTATGAATGCTTAAACCTTTTATGAGCAATTGCCGGAAACAAGGGGTTGAGTTTCAGTTAATCACTGTTTGTCACTGTGATTGACGGGGCTGTGAAATGTTCATCAAACTCTATTTATACCAGTCTTTGTTCTGAATTTTTCTTAAAGTTGTGTATAATTAAGCCTTGCTATTTGTATATCTGATACTAGATGTCTTTATACAGCCACTGTTGAAATATTTGTTCATTTGCTATTAATGTACTCACTCCAAATCAAGATTTCACTTTTTTTTTTTACTTCAGTGGAACATTAAAAATGGTTTTAGCTGAAACCATAGTTATTGGAGATGCATTAAATAAATGTCTAGCAACACTTTAAGAGTCTATATATATATATATATATATATATATATATATATATATATATATATACATATATATATATATATATATATATATATATATATATATATATATATATATATATATACACACACACACACACACACACACACACACACACACACACACACTCTTTATATATTGTAGTTGTTTGTTGTTGTCGCGCACGTTCTCATCAGCGATGTTGAACCGCGAGTACTGTAAAGCGGGGGTGGGGGGTTGTCGCGGGGGCACTTTTGATCATTTCGGAAGGGCACTTTCTATCCAAGACTAAAAAGGGCATGTGCACTGCACAGGTTCAGCCCTATGTGTGCACGTGCCTGCTGCATATGCACTGTAAAACAAAAACTAGTTTGGTCGACTTAACTAGAAAAAAAGTGACCCCATAAAGTAAACCCATTGCGTTAAAAATATTTATGTATGAATTATGAAATGTGCATAATTATTAAAAAATAAGTCAACTTAATAAAATTACTACAGATTTACTAATGTTATTTAAGCAAAGTAACTCATTGCATTTTGTTTTTTTAATGAAGTTATTTTTTTTTGCTCTTAATATTACTGCCGCCATTGACTTTGACTAAGGACCACAGCTTCAGCTCAAATCATCTTTAATGTTCCACTAAAGACAAACGTTTTCTGATGACATCTAACTTTAATAATAGTCTCTGCACAATTACCTGCCATACTGTAAATGTTCCACTTACCTTAAAGCTTATTCAATGAGCCCTTCTGACAACCCACTGCACGCACATTCACTTTTCCGTTGATAATCAGTGTAGATATCCCTTTTTTCAGGTTCAAGTCAATAGGAGCGAGTCTTAATAGAGAACGCCCTGTCAGTCACCTCAAGGCTCTTGGAAAATCGCCCATCTCTCAGCAGCAGATGGTCCTGTCCTCTACGCTAGTCACTAAAACGGCCACAAATTTGCTCCCTTGTGGTGGACACTTCACAGCAGTGGCCAAAATGAAAACGGAAGCATGCGCGGCCAAAGAAATTATGATTTTTAGTCAGCCTGAATAGTTTACTATTATCTGTATATATGGGTTGTGTGTGTGATGGATATTTAACTTTATTTTGTATCACTATAAAATTTAGTTTTGTTGTCCTTCTGCTATTTTTTTTGAAAATGTTCAACAAGTCATGGAGAAAATTTTTTTTTATAATTTGATCAAATAAATAGCACTACATGAAGATACAGCCTGATCTCTTTTATGTTTTGTCAGTTTACAAACTCATACAAGTTCAGTCTTATGAAAATATATCCACCAAAATCCAACCTTCCTTGGGGGATGAGCAAATCAGTCTAAATTGTACGAATGAGATTGTACAAATTCATACGAATTAGCCACTAAATCAAAAAGTTACGAATTGCCATGAGATAATGTTGGAAGATAAGTATCCAATAATGAAAATAAATTACTCTTATCAGACCCTTGATTTTGCTATCATCGAATCCAACGCTAAACCAACAAAGAAAGTCTCAATCTTTTGCGATTTTGCTGTATTGTTAATTTAAATGCAATATAAATGCAAAAAATGTAAATAATCTTATAAAACATCCAACTCTAAATCATATAATCAAATTATATTTTTTCCAGTTTGCAACTAATTGTTTTACATGACTTATAGTCGCATACGCAGTGCACGTGATGTATTTGAGTGTCTCTAGAAAAATTATGTCTCACCTGTGCCCTCACAATCATTACATTACATGACAGTGAGGGAGAATTGTTTTGCAGCCTAGGCAGTAAGCAGACACAGATAAAGCGCAAGTGATTTACATGTGAAGTCAATGCAAAGATGCAATTAGACATCCTGTGGCGTAAATCAAGTGAATAACATGGGCTGAACTGTTTTTTTTTATATGTGTTTGACATGCTTCAGACTGCAAAAGAAAGTGGGAGCACATTTTACAAACATACCAATAGAACAGACAGAAAAGCAAGCAGCTTACAATAATGGAGATTGTAGCAAGGATGGCTGCTGCTGGACGTGACCGAATTGAAGGACATTATTTGTGCTTTACATGTATGGCTGGTATTATGATGTGCATCAAATTGATAAATGATTTCGCTTAGCTATTGTCCTGCTATCAATGAGAGAAAACGCTTCCTTGTCATTGACTAGTTTTATGGCAAGCATATCAGCTCATTTTCAGCCACTTTTCAGGAGCCGGGTTACGAGGACAGCAGTTCATTTTTAGCCACTTTTCAGGGGCCGGGTCACGAGGGCAGCAGTCTTAGGAGAGAGCCTTAGACTTCCCTCTCCTCAGACACTTCCTCCCAGTGTGTTCCCAGGCCAGCAGAGAGTCATAGTCTCTTCAGCGTGTCTGGGTTTTCCCTGAGGCCTCTTCCCAGTGGGACATGCCTGGACCACCTCCCTAAGTAGGCCTCCAGGAGGCATCTGAAACAGATGCCCGATCCATCTTAGCTGACTACTCTTGATGTGGAGGAGCAGTGGCTCTACTCCAAGCTCCTCCCAGGTGACAGAGTTCCTCGCCCCTATCTATAATGATGCGCCTTGCCACCCTGTGAAGGAAACTCATTTTGCCGATTGTATCCAAGATCTTGTCCTTTCAGTCATGACCCAAAGCTCATGACAATAGGTGAGAGTAGGAACGTAAATTAACCGGTATATCGAGAGCTTTGCCTTTCGGCTTAGCTCCTTCTTTACCACAATAGACCTATACATAGACCACATTACTGCTGCCACAGTATAAATCTGTCTGTCAATCTCACAATTGTTGCAATCCTTCCCGCACACGTGAACAAAACCCCAAGATACTCGAACTCCTTCACCTGGGGTAAGGACTTTCCTCCAACCTGGAGATGTACAGTAAGTACCACTTTAATATGAGCATTACCACCGAACCTTGTACCGCCGCCACTCTAAAGGAGTAAGAACGTGTTTTTTAGGTATGAACGCAGTTTGCGACTATGCTGCCAGGGTGCACAAAATTGTTCGCAAATTGTGAAAAACTAGGGGGTCTGCCTTATGCTATTTGAATATTATTAAAAGTTGTGGTCATACTTTACAATAAGGTATACTAGTTAATGTTAATTAATGCATTTACTAACATGAACGAACAATGAACAATACATTTACTACTGTATTTGTTCATGTTAGTTAACGTTAGTTAATAAAAATACAGTAGTTCATTGTTAGTTCATGTTAACTCATGGTGCATTAACTAATGTTAACAAGCATGGACTTAGATGTTAATAATGCATTAGTAAATGTTCAATTATGATTAATAAATGCTGTACATGTGTTGTTTAGTTTGTGTGATTAGTTAATGTTAGTAAATGCATTAACTAATGAACCTTACTGTAAAGTGTTACCAAAGTTGTTTTCTTAATTTTTTATGTCACAGCTGCCTCTGGACTGCTTGGCCCCTTAATTGCTGCTTGCAGCTATATTTTAGAGTTGTTTTCTTAATTTTTTTTCTTAATTCATTCATTTTCTTGTCGGCTTAGTCCCTTTATTAATCCGGGGTTGCTACAGCGGAATGAACCGCCAACTTATCAAGCAAATTTTTTACGCAGCGGATGCCCTTCCAGCCGCAACCCATCTCTGGGAAACATCCACACACACATTCACACACTCATACACTATGAACAATTTAGCCTACCCAATTCACCTGTACCACATGTCTTTGGACTGTGGGGAAACCCACGTGAAGGCAGGTAGAACAAGCAAACTCCACACAGAAACGCCATCTGAGCCGAGGTTCGAACCAGCAACCCAGCGACCTCCTTGCTGTGAGGCGACAGCACTACCTACTGCGCCACTGCCTCGCCCGTTGCTACAGTTTAGTATAAAAAAAAAACTAACATATGATAAAATTGGTGACCCTTTATATTTTCTCAAACATCAGCGCGCGTACTGAAGAGCGGTGTTATCGCGCACGTACTGATCAGCTGTGTTGTCGCGCGCGTACTCAAGAGCGGTGTTGTCGCGCGCCTACTGAAGGGCGGGACCGAGGGTGTGTCGCGTCGCAGGGGCACTTTGGATCATTTTGGAAGGGCACTTTCTATCCAAGACTAAAAAGGGCATGTGCACTGCACAGGTTGAGCACGTGCCTGATAACACTTAAACTCTACAAAGTATGCAGCAATGCCATTTCATAAAACTTCTCTCTGTCTTTACGTGAGCCATCTCTAGGTTTGGTCATCTCTCAGCTACGGGTGTCTGGTGGAAGGCATAATTCTTTATCTAAGGAGTGAGTGATTGTTGAGGCTCTGTTTCATGCTCCAGTGCTGCTCTGGCTGCTGCAGGCCTCTTCCTCTTCTCCTTCTCCTCATCTCTTCCCTTCTCTTTCCTTCACAGCCCACTGCGCGCTGTCTGTCTCTCAGCCTCCCTCGCTAGGCCCTCTCATCATAACACAATAAGCTGTGACACGCCACATATTTTCTCAGCAGACCATAGTTACAGGGCCGGCTTCAGGAAATGAGACATTATGCATCCTTCAAATGGTTTATATCGCTTTGTGGGAACCTGAGGTTTATGAAGACCATATGTTAGACGCTGTTCGTTTTATTCTATGTGTGGGCAAGTGAAATAGTGCTGCTTCGGACATCGTCCATCCTCATGCACATCTGGAGGGAATGAGGAATAGAGCTGGGAGTGAGACATTGGGGACATCGGACTGGGAATTGGGAACACTGCTTAAGAATGCATGGAAGTGTGCAGGTGGGAGTGGTGAAAAGATAAAAGAGGTTGTTACTTTGCATGGGTTAACTTTATTGGTTCAGGTTTTTTCTTTTTACAACTTTTTTCCCCTTATATTTACATTCTGACCAAAATCCAGATTAAGCCGTGATAATAGCTTTTTAATTGAAAGTGAAAGTGACTATATTTACATGGACCTAAGTAATTTAATTATTTGCCTTAATCTGAATAAGACAATAATATGATTAAGGTGTTTACATGGGTTGCTTTTTGAATGTTCCTTTCATGATCCCGTTTTACATGTTATACACATAACTCGATTAACGTCATTGCGTCACCACGCTGTCCACATATACTCCAGAGTTTCATGTAGTTTCCTGTTTTTCTTTTTAAATTTTTTAGATTTAACTGCAATTTGGAAGTTTCACATTCATTCAGGAACTGTTCTCTCTCTGTGACAAACTGAGGTATTGGATGGGAATATGAATTAAGGACTGGTGGAAGAGTGTTGTCTTAATAGATTTTGATACCGCACACCTAATGGGAGAAAAAGAACTTCTGCATTTTACGGTGTATGTGTCTGTGGTCCATTACTGACTCGATAGGTGCAGAGAATAGTGACAAACAGTCGTGTGCGTATAAAATATCTTGTACCAAAATGTGGTAAAAAGTCCTACATGACGGAAATAGTTTGATTGCGATATTTACATGTCTGTACTGCACTTCAGTAATGTAACTTAAATCAGCATACTCCACATCTTAATCCAATTTGTTTCGTTCGATTCTGACCTTAATCAGATAAAATTATTTAAAAATCAGTTTACATGACTCGTTATCAGAGTATCGTCTTAATCATATTAAAATCAGATTATTAGTGTCCATGTAAACATACTCCGTGAAAATTGTGATGTGGCCAAGTATGGTGACCCATACTCAGGATTTGTGCTCATTCTATATACTTAACACTGTTAAAAATTCTAGGTTTCACACAACTACTTCATGTCATTCCAATGCAAATTAGTTAACTCAATGATTTTCTTTTTACAATTTTAAGTTGATTGAACATAAAATAGTTAAGTTGTCTCAAAAAACCTTTAGAATTGTGTTGTTTAGACTCATTTTTAATAAGTAGTTTGAACAAGCATCAAGAGGGAATACACTAAAATAAAATCTTACCAACATAAAATTTTAGAACAGTAGTGATTGTAATTAATCTAACATTATTTAATCTTCGTTGACTTTAATTAGGGGCATCACATTGGTGCAGTGGGTAGCACAATTGCCTCACAGCAAGAAGGTCGTTGGTTGGGTCAGTTGGTATTTCTTTGTGAAGTTTGCATGTTCTCCCTGTGTTGGCATGGGTTTAATCCGGTTGCTCTGGTTTCCTCCACAAGTCCAAAGACATGCGCTTTCGGTGAATTGAGTAAGCTAAATTGTTCGTAGTGTGTGTGAATGAGATTGTGTGGATGTTTCTCAGTGATAGGTTGCAGCTGGAAGGGCATCCGCTATGTAAAACATATGCTGGATAAGTTGGTGGTTCATTCTGCTGTGGTGATTCCAGATTAATAAAGGGACTAAGCTAAAAAGAAAATGAATGAATGAATAAATGCCTTTAATTACAACGATCCTACTGCAATCATAAACAATACTAGTAAAACATTTTCTTCAACAATATTGCTAGTAGATTGCTGAAATGTTCTATTTAATTTTCATCAAAATGCATTTTTTGAGTACATTCACACCTGCCACAATTAGTTCAGTTGAATCGCACTAGAGTTTTCTTTGGGCAGGTGTGAATGCAGCAATCAGACTAAATGGATACTAAAGAAAACTTACTGAGACCTGCTTGAAGAGGTGAAACCACTGGAGCAGTTCGTTTGTGGTGAGAACATGATCTGAACTGAAACAGACCCAACAGCAAAAAGTGCTACACATTTTTTAACTAAACCAGCTGCCATAGCTGCTCTATGTTTTATGGGTTACAGGCTATTATTTGTTTATAGTGTTATCGTCTCTCCATACTAACAAGTGTCGTGTTGTCTGCTGACTTGTCCTCTTCTCTTTGTTTACTTTTGGCAGTTCTGCAGAAATATTTCTGTGCGTTAATTCTCACCAATAGAAAAGCAGTTTAGAGAATATATTCAATGACACATCTGGCCAATGAGTAATGAGGATGTCACTTGTCTCCAAAACTGCAGAATAATTATACAATGTATCATTTATTGGCCTTGATCTAGACCAGATGATCCAAATCACAGATGTAAAATAAAACTTCTGATTGTGTCTCAACAAATAAAATGTATATATTTTTGCCAGTAACTAATGAATAAACAGTTCCCCGGTTTTCTCTTTTAAGAAGATTTTTCAACACATTCCCAAACATGATATTTTTAATAACTCATTTCAAATAACTGATGTCTTTTATCTTTGCCATGATGAAAGTACATAATATTTTACTAGATGTTTTTCAGGATACTACACTGTAAAACCTTATAAGTTAAGGTAACTCAAACTGTTTGGATTGCAACAAACCATTTAAGCACACAAACTAATCTTAATGAGTACTGTGAATTTAATCCATTTGAGTAAATTAAGCAGTTTGAGCACAGTTAAACCCAATAAATGAAGAGAACTCAAACCAGCTGAGTACTGTAAAACCCACTAAGTTAAGGCATCTCAAACCGTCTGAGGAAACCGATTGCTACAAACCATTTGAGTTAAAAAAAACTAAGCTATATAAGTACTGTGAACTTACTCCATTTAAATTGAAGTAATAAGGTATTTGATTAACTCATTACCTTCAACACAAAGTTCAAAACTTTTCAAATAAGTAGTGTTAACTTTCAGTAAATTTTGAGTTAACTACACTTATTTCATTTTATAAAGTTGACTGTCTTTACAATTTTATGGTGTAGTATTCAGCTTAAAGTGCAATGTAAAGGATTAACTAGGTTAATTTGGTGAGTGTAAAAATATATTGCTTAAGGGGGCTAATAATATTTACCTTAAATTGCTTTAAAAAATTAAAAAACTGCTTTTATCCTGGCTGAAATAAAACAAATGAAGCCATATTCACACTACAAGCTATAAGTTATATCTGCGGGTGTTTTAACCAAATTTCTCTGACAGACTAGCACGAATAGGCCTATGCAGACTCTCATTTTACAAATCACGCATCACCACAAAACATGCGAGGAGCCTCTCTATTTACACAGTGAGCTTCTGAGGTCTCTTCCTTCAGACCAGGTTTATTTTTCAGAGGTAATCTAACAATACTATAAGTGCTGCGAATAGCCTGTAAAGACTGTCCAGCTAATGCTGCTCAGACCGCGCTTAGTTAATGAATTAAAATAAAACCATGAAAATAGTTTAATGGACTGTTTTGGCCCTAAAGCATATTACCTATAGTGGGCTTGTTTTAAAGTGCTTCAACTCAGATGTTATTCATTCTTTTTGTTTATGCTGTATATAATTGACTAACACAATACACATCAAAATTAAGTTACACATTATACATATCGAAATTCGAAATATATATATATATATATATATATATATATATATATATATATATATATATATATATATATATATATATATACTTTTTTTTTTTTAGTTTGTGCCTGCCTTAAACAACTGCGGGTGGATGATACTTCTCTCCATGGAAAATAAGGATTTAAATAATAATCCAATGTTGTTATACATTTCTGTCATATATTTGCTGCATTTTTATTATGTCATTATTTTAAAGATTATGTCTTAAGCATCTTATTTCTCCTCAGTGATTATGTCCTTTCATAATTCTGTTCTGTTCTGTTTTTAAAAAAACATTTTAAGGTCAAAATTATTAGCTCTATTTTTTTCGATATTCTACAGAATAAACCATCGGTATACAATAACTTGCCTAATTACCCTAACCTACTGTACCTAGTAAACCTAATAATCTAGTTAAGCCTTTAAATGTCGCTTTAAACTGTATAGAAGTGTTTTGAAAAATATCTAGTCAAATATTATTTAATGTCATCATGGCAAAGATAAAATAAATCAGTTATTAGAGAAGAGTTATTAAAACTATGTTTAGAAATGTGTTAAAGAAATCTTCTCTCCGTTTAACAGAAATTGGGTAAAAAATAAACAGGGGGACTCATAATTCAGGAGGGCTAATAATTCTGACTTCAACTGTACCTACACAGACCTGCATTTGCAGCAGGATGCCACCCAGAGCGACAAACAGCTACAAAGTCGTTGCCAGTCTGAATGAGGCATAAGATTTTCTCCAAAAGAAAAAAAAAATATTGAAAATACTGTGAAAAATTCCTTGCTCTGTTAATCATTGTTTGGGCAATATTTAAATAAGAAAAAAACTAAACAAAGAAGGAATAGTAAGTGTGACTTCATCTGTATGCTTATTCTTCTGCACAGTTTCCACCTGGTATTAATTACTGTATGCATTTTCAGTGGTTTGGTCACAAATGGTCACCGAGATGGATTATATTTAAACATGCGTTCATATGCATTCCTTGTGACCATATGTGTTTTAATTCATTAAGACTCTTCCCTCTCACAGTATTTCTTCCTATTAAGAAGTTCCAGTTGTTTGTGGCTATTTGATTTGGTCCACATGAGTATCTACACTATTCATTCATTCATTCATTCATTCATTCATTCATTCATTCATTCATTCATTCACTCATTCACTCATTCATTCATTCACTCATTCATTCATTCACTCATTCATTCATTCATTCATTCATTCATTCATTTATTCACTCATTCATTCATTTTCTTATCGGCTTAGGCTCTTTATTTATCAGTGATTGCCACTGAGGAATGAACCTTATCCAGCATATGTTTTATGCAGCGGATGCCCTTCCAGCTGCAACCTATCAATGGGAAACATCCATACACTCTCATTCACACACATACACAATTTAGCTTACCCAGTTCACCTATAGCGCATGACTTGTGGGGGAAACCGGAGCAACCGGAGGAAACCCACGCTAACACGGGAGAACGTGCAAACTCCACACAGAATCGCCAACTGACATAGCCGAGGCTCGAACCAGTGACCTTCTTGCTGTGAGGTGACAGCACTACCCACTTCGCCACTGCACCGCCCTGTCTACACTCTCAAATGCATTTTCAAACGACATCTGAAAGTGTTTAAAAGTGGATAAGCTCAAAACATTTTACACCAGTATTTTGCGTCATACACTTATGCTCAAGTTGTTTTAAACACATCACAATGCCAAGTGTACTGTAAGTTGTGCCTTTTTAGGATGAATGTAGTCAGATGTCATCTTTACAGTACTGCAAGTCATCATCATGCAAGTCATGTTGAAACATCTGGTCTGGTTGACCATGGACTTCTCTGGGAAAGGAATGTTATTGCTTCTCCATGAATCGAGGGTTTCTAGTTTCACCAGAGCACTGTTTGGCTCTGCTCCCACATATAAATACTAAATACTCTTTTTTTTTTAATTCCTCCTCCTTTCTGTTTTCATCTATAGTAGGAGGAGATAATGATCCGAGTTTGAAAATCAATCTCCCATTTCATTTCCCCTTCATCTGCACAAATCCTGCCTTGAGTCTTCATCTTAAATCAAGCAAATCTTCCTCGAGTCCACACTTCAAACGGATGTAACTTTTGCAAGGAAGTTGAAGAATGCTTGAGCACTCATTCGAAAAGTCCCAGCTCATCCCATTAAAACGGCCCATTGCTTTAGCTGTAAAAAGAGCAGAGCGGAGAGCGTCCTCTGGCAGTCTGTACTGTATTCATTGTGAGATGGGTTCTGACAGGTTGAAATGAAAATCTGGTGTGCGGAGCCAGTTCATTTGTGAGACACAAAGTGTAAGATTCAACCAAGTAGGTCTGTAATATCTGGAGGGAGCAATCTTTTAGCTTTCCCATTCATCTCAATGGCAGATGTGCAGCTAGCGCAGGATCACATGGAAGAAAGCGAGTTGAAGTCAGATGTTTTTGCGCCTCGTTTTCTTTGGTTTTACTTTGTTTTGTTTTTGAAGCAATTGACTGTTATTTTACTGTTGTTTGGAAACTGTAGTGATTTTTCTTTTTATTCTCTGTTTTTGTGAGTTTTATCTTTAAAAAAGGGCAAAATAAAATGCCGAAATGTTATGCTAACAACAGAGTGTTTTTTTAAACAGTGTTTTTTGTTTTCATTTTGTCTATAGTTCTTTACTAATTGTATCAGTTGTAGTTATACAATAAAAAAAGTTGCTTTGACAACTAGCTTTCAGTAAAGTTCTTAAATTTAAAGAAATTTTTTTTGTGATTTTAATGCTTGAAATGCTTAAATATAAAAAAAAATCAGTTATATTATATTAAATTATATTATATTATATTATTTTATTTTATATGATATTATTCTTTTTTTTTTCCAGGTTAGTCCCTTTATTAATCAGGGGTTGCCACAGTGAAATGAACTGCCAACTTATCCAGCATATGTTTTACGCAGGGGATGCCCTTCCAGCCGCAACCCAACACTGGTAATATTATTATATTATATTATATTATATTATATTATATTATATTATATTATATTATATTATATTATATTATATTATATTATATTGTATTGTATTGTATTATATTATATTATATTATATTATATTATATTATATATGTTATGTTATATTATATTGTATTATATAATATTATTATTTTATATTATATTACATTTATTATATTATATTTTTCTATTTTATTTTATATTATATTATATTATATTATATTATATTATATTATATTATATTATATTATATTATATTATATTATATTATATTATATTATAATATAAATTTACATAGAATAAAATAAATTTAGCATATTTTTTTCATTCTAAAAATTTCTATCTTTTAAAAAATGGCATTATATCTGTAATTCACATTAACAAAGCAGAATTAAAATATTAATTTAGTTACCTGAAAGAAACTTAAAATTCATGCTCATGACAGGCATACCAGCTAAACTCTGGCTAATTGCTAACTAAAACAACATTTCTATGCACAGCATTATCTAAACATGGTCAGATTTTAAAGAAGAGGCATTTTCCTCTGATACGTGCAGTAAAATACTCTCAGTATAAAATGTGACGGACATTTTACAGATCTAATTTGTTTCCAGAAGATGCTCCAAGCGCATTTGTGATGATCACAGCAAATAGTGTCTGTCTCTCAGAGGAAGATTACACTGAATTGAAGGTCCTCAGTTTGATCAGCTGTCACTTCATTTCCATCGCTCTTAGGCAAATCACATGATAACCGCCGCAAAATAAATAGCTGGAGTAAGATATTAAAACCAGCCATGATAATTACACTGCCACCGTTCATTTTCACCTTGTTTCAGCATACATCATGATTAGATAATTACTAGTATTATCTTGTACTCCAGGCTACCATATGCCTACCATACGCTTTATAACGTGAGCTTCTGTCACTGAAGGTCATAAAAACACACATTTGAACTTTTAGGTTTAGCACTTAGAAAATTTCCACCCCATAATGAAGGTCTTGTTCACATGTTGCCATCTCTGCCCTTAATAAATTACTTTGCCTTAATCTCCAGCCAAAGTTAAGCCTGCCCTCCAGATAGCAGCTTCTTCTCTAGAGTCTGACGTTTCTTTCTGCTTCGCCATTTAGTCTCTGTAAAATTGAGTTTCCTCACGATATATGAAATGGTGGAGTGGTGAGATTCCCCTTTTTTATTCCTGGAAAGGACACAACGAAATTCATTCATTCACCATTTGGGCTGGCTTTCCCTTCAAATATTTTTCCATGTGCTTCATAATTAACTACGGTTAGTCTGTCAGCTGTGGATTGTGCTGTGGGATGTTGTCTGAAACCCAACTCTTTTTGTCTGAAACCCAATTTTTTTGCTCCACCTCAATACCTCAGTGAGCATAAAGGTTGTGGGCGTCACATTTAAGCTGGTGGTTGAAGGATCTGGAAAGCTTGTGCTTCAGCAGAATGTGAGGATGAAGAATTAGCGTTTGCGGTAAGAGTAAAGAATGATCGGGCACTTTTAGCTCAGAGCTGAAGAATTAAACAAGGTAGTCTTTCAACTGTGTGGTTTACTTCAGTGTAAGGAAACGGTTGGATGCGTAAACAAACAATTCTGAAGTAAAATCACACATACTATAGCATTAAATATAAAGAATAACTCAAGGGAGAGAGAAAGGGTTGTATTGGACTACAGGAAAAGGCATTATTTCCACCATTATTCCTGTTTATGTGTCGTTGTGGAGACTTTGTGCCCTGGAGGCAGAGAAAAGCTTTAGCATGAAGTCATGTTATGGTCAACTCAATTCTGTGCCATTGACACAGAAATGGAAACATTACGAGCTGACATTAAGTGTAGTGATTGAAGTCAATGGCTGTGTTTACATGCACATACAGTAAGCTGATAATGGCAAACCTCTCGAATACAGTCTATAGTACAGTATGTGCTGCTTTTCCTTTTAATTGTGTTTATTCACTTAGAGACTTGGTCATTTAACTGGCATTTTGCAACCCCAAACCACACAGATGGTCACTTTGAATGCAATAGATGTGTTTTTCCTTGTATACTTCAAAAGCAAGATGTTAAGTTCTACAGGTAATTTTCTATACAGAATAATATAAGAAAATATCAGTTTGCAATAATAGCAGCATAACAAGTTGTTTTTAATGTCTAAAAATGAACGGAAGTGAATGAGACCGGAAGTCTCGAGCCAAAGAGATTCAAATGGCTGTGCCTGCTCAGACACAAAGAATAAGGTGGATACTAGTTATCACACTACAGTGATTGTTCAGATGTTGTATCTCAAGACATTTGTCAAGTTTTTGTTGTCAAACTGCTTCTGTGTAGAACTAGTTTCTAGCACATCTCAAGCAAAGCCTTGTGTTTTGTTTTTAGTTTATTTTTGACATTTGTAGGCTGTGAAATATCTATTGGGCTGAACGTTTCTCTTTGCTTAGCCATTTCATTCCATGCCAATCCAGGCCAAGGAGTACGGATATAGTTTCATTTTCCATTGTGGTGCTCATAATGGAATTTGTTGGAATGTAATAAATGTGTTAGTTGTTGCCTTGGTAGTGCAAGTGGAATGTAAACAGTGTTTTGGGACTCCATTTCCGATATTTAAAGCATTAAGTGAAGTTAAACTATATAAACTAGTTTCAAGAGGATCACATGCTTATGATTGATGCATATATTTCTAGGTTTCCATATATGCTTCAGTCAGCGGTCTATTACACCATAGCATATTCTATAACTAACCCAGGGGAGCTCTCAAGACTTACCCAAGCTCAAACTCCCCTCTCGCTCTACAAAATGGGTGGGAGTCCCGTACTTGAGGGTCTTCTGAGTTCAGGGCTTGCAAATTAATTGCTATTTATTAATTATCAGCTAAGTGTGAACTCTTGAAATAAGTAGCGTGCTTCCACTTTTCTCGTGCAAACACGCTCTACCAGCACAGCTTAGCATCATCCCTATAATTCTCGGCTGAGAACAGTTTATAATTGTGCCGTGCCATACCAGGCTCATATGGATCCATACCAGGAACCATACTTGAATGTTTTAAGAACCATTCAGCACAATTGTGGAACTGTGCAGTTGCCTGAAACTAATTTGGATGTTTATCAGCCAATCAGAATCAAGCATTCAACAGCCTCACACACTCAAAAATATGCTGGCTTGTTTATACAGGAAATAAATTGGTAAATTACTGTATGAAAACATCCAACTATTTGATTTAAAATATATAAAAAACAAACCCACCCGTTGATATGTCAATATTTACCCAAAGTTGAACCAATCCAGAATTTGTAGAATATGTAAATAGTAATATTACTCAATTGTGTACAGTATTTTGTCATCAAATATGGTGTGGTATTATTGAGCATATAAAACACGTTCAGTTCAAAATAGTCATACTGAAACCAAACAATCAAACAATGTTTTACATTATCTGTGTAGTTTGATTAAAACCTTAGTACTCACTTTATTATTGTAGTTGCAATCACTGTAATAACTTACTGTATATAGTATAGCACAGCACAATCACAGAATTCTGTTTACATGAGCTCCAAGGCAATTGTATTACTGCCTATATGCAATTCTAATGGTGTAAACATTACAACATGTAAACAGAGCTAAACAAGAGGACAGTGCAGTACAAAATTAGCATGTAGGTCACTGACTTACCATTAAAAATACAACAAGTCAAAGATCGCTCGCTGAAAAGTGATACACAATCACTGAAAGCATTGCATCTGGCGTTTATCCTTGAGCTAATAGTGTTTGCGGTTGTAAACCAATAGTGCGGTGCTGCAGTTTAGCCCCTAAACTTGTTGCTAGCACACACTGTCTGTTTGCAGCTCTTTCATTGAGTGGATTGATGTTGCTCTCGACTCAGTATCAGCTGTGAATACACAATACACTGATGTGCACAGCCCGCTGACAGGTAAAAGCACTGCTCACGCACTGCTGGTGAAGTGAAAAGCAGGGGACATCACACCTTTGAAATGAGCGTGAAATGGAGTGTGGCATCTCTCATGGTTGTCTTTCCTCAGCAGTGCCCACCGGGTAGCTGGCGGGGCAGGCGAGTTCCTCTTTGTTTTATACCACAATGGAAACAAACTCAGCCCTCATGTCAGTCCACAAACCTTAATGCAAACCTTCATGAATACTAAGTCGCAGTACAGACTTCAGGCGCTGCTAGTGTTAAACCTCTGTCAACTCTGAGCCAAACGACCCTTCCCAGCCAGCAAACATGGCTGCTTTACAAATATTCTGCTTGACCTTTTCCAGTTGATCAGTCCAATCACCACATCCTGCAAGTTCACCTTAATTCACCGCCTCGGCCCAGATGGGGAAACACAGGTTTATGCCGCTTTCCATATTGGCAGTATGGATAAAAGAAAACAACCACCATCTGGACACTAAACAGATTGTAAGGGCCAGTAGCTGTGTCCTGTTTCATTTCATAAATGCTCTTTTTCAATTTGTTTTCTGGGCTTATTGGTTATTGCACTCATTGTTTAGTTATTTTTGAATTGATTCACTCAAATTGTTATGTTCTTATGTCCAACACCATATGCAGGGTTGTTATAAATTATATAATTGTAATTAGAAGGGCTTCATGAAAGAATTTTCATGTAATGATTGCTGTATTATTGCCATTGTGGGAACAATTTGTGACAAAACTTTAAAAATGAGCCCTCACTGTGAAAAACACTGTGAAAATCTCTAAATTAGCAAAAAATGAGCGTATGTTGCAACATAGTCTCATTCTGAAAAGGTAGCCCTTTAAACATTTTTGGAGATTGCAAATTATGTAGCCAGAAGTACGTATGGCTGTTTTTTATTTTTTAAACAAACATTATGAGGAGGTATGACGCCGGTTCCTTTTCGTGCTTATCAGCTGACTGCTAACTATTTCCTGCTGTCACCAGATTGTCCACTTAGCTCGTCATTTGGACTTGAGACGCAGAAAGGAGTTTACCACGACGATAGGATTCGAGTCTAGCTAAGAACGGTATCAGAATGCAGGTAAGACAAAAACAAAAGCCATAGAATTATATAAACAAGTAAATAGCAGGGTGAGAATATGATAAAATCTGAAAACATGGTAAAAATCAGTCAATAACTTTTCTTTTTGTGAATTGCTTTCCCAAAACTGTCTGTTGGGTTTAGGGAAAAGGGTGGACGGGTCAATCTGTGCTTTTGAAAACACCATTGGTTGGGTTAGGGGAGGAGGGTGGGTCAGTCGACCAGTCAGTCAATCATTCAGAAAGTCAGTTAGTCAGTCGACAGCGGCCTCTGGTGGATTTACGCTGAAATAGCAGGCGTGAGATCTAAAAAATTGTACACATGGCCTCTGGTGGATTCACGAAAACAAAAACTGCAAAAAAAAAACGTAGCTCCTGGGACGTCTCCAGAAATCTATATGAATAAGTCTGGGTTAGTATTTTGTGACACATGTCTTTTTCCCCCATTTATTTGTTTTTGAATTGCATTATTAGACCTTGATCTTCCTTTCAACAATTTTTTACCTTGAAAAGTCAAAGAAATTTCTTTTATTAACATTTGTAATAGTTTAAAGAGATGTATGGTTTGGGTTGGAGTTGTATATTACTGCAATAAAAAAAAAACTTGTAATAAACTGCCTGTACATTTTCTGTTATTTTACAGACTTACTTGTATATGTCCATATATGTAATTTTTATACATTATATTATTTCAAACTACTAAAATGTCAATAAAAGTCACTTTGTTAAACTGTAAAGTAATTTTTTTTAACATCAAAAGTCCGCAGAGCAGAGATCAACATCTTGTGAATCACAAAATACAGAACTGTCAATTAACAGATATTTTTAGTGTATATATCTAAATTCTGAATGATGAAAATATTTTTTAAGATTTTCACTGAAGCGTTAGTATTTTCATATTCATTTTGCAAGTTGTGTAACCTTAACTTATTACTTGTTGTGCCTTTGTTTGGAGCTGTTGTTGTATGGCAAGAGCTGCATAATGTTTTATTCAAAAGTCATTATTCCAAGAAATAATAACAGCAAACAAATGCTGTGAGGGTGAGTAGAGTCTTCATTTTGGGTCAATTTGTTTCTATACAGAAATATTTAAAGTCTAAATTTATTGGATTACATGATTAGCAGTAAGTGTCATTTTTGAATTGTATTGTAATAACATGTCATTTATATTAATGCCATCATTTTGATTCCTAAGTCCAGCAATATGCGTACATTTAAATAGACAATTACAGACATTGTATAGAACAAATTGCAAAGCTTCTCTCTCCCAATATGGTCGTGTTTAGGTTAGAAGGAGGTGAGATGGGGCAGACAAAAGCTCCAGCACTGCAGTGGGATTTCACAGCATATTTTTAGCCAGCCTCCACTGATTTATAGAGGGTCTGGTCTCATACTTTTGTGTCTCCTTTCACCCCATAGTGTAGTATTTACACTACATGAGAAAGACCATCTATATGTTCTCTTCAAATGTCTATTTTAAAATCACTAAGCAACTGTTCTGTTCTTTGGATCCTGTCACTGCGGGTCTTAGTTACAAGCCCCGCGAGGAACAGAATTACTGTTGGAGGAATCTGTGTGTTACTGGCTGATGAAAGCACATTGGCAGGCCGTTTGTGATGGCTGTGAGTTAGTACACATTGAAAGGCATCCAGGATTGAACAACAGGGGGGGTTTTGGAAAGTGAATTCGCAATTTATCAGTGCAAATGTGTAATTACAGGTCTAGTTTAAATCTGTTAATTCCTTCTGTTCAGTTTTCGTTGGCTCAGCCGTTTCATTATTTCCAGTTTTGCCTTTAAGAGGCCAGCTGAGTTGTTTCGAAGTTATTTCAAGCCACAGATGGTATTTGTTCTGTTTGATGGGAAAATATTCTTGGCTGGGGGCCATCTTCCTTTTTGGCAACATGGAGGGAAGCAGGTATATGTTATTGTCAGAACAGGAAAGCCCAAGAATATCCAAATCGTTTGAGAAGGAAGGTAATTATCGGCTCTCGTCTCATTCCAGCATGAGTGAGTTTGTGGTCTGCAAAAATATCTTTCAATTTAAACAACAGATTAAGGTGAAATTTAGCAAAATAGTTGTTTATATTGTTTTTTTTTTGTTTGTTTGTTTTTGCTGACTTGTGTAATAGGATGCACTGTTAAGAGTTGCCTGTATTACAGTATGAATGAAAAGCCACTCTGATAAAATACTCAGAATATGTGTATTATTTTCACATTCCAGGTCCATTTTCAAAAGATTCATTGTTTTAAAAAATCATCATTACTTCCCCTACAGAAAAAAATCCAACCCAAGCTCGTTCTGATTAGTACCCTTATATACATTTCTGGAGAGCGCCAAATACATCCCAGGAGCTACTTTTTTTTGCAGTTTTTGTTTTTGCAAATCCGCCAGATGTGTACACTTTTTCAGATCTCAAGTTTCTCTCACGAGTCCCAGTCGCACCTGCTCTTCTCGCATAAATCCATAAGAGGCTGATGTTGACTAACTGACTGTCTTACCAACCGACCGGTGGACAATTTAGCCTACCCAATTCACCTGTACCACATGTCTTTGAACTGTGGGGAAAACCGAAGCACCCGGAGGAAACCGCTCACTCTCAAATGAAAAAGTGATAAATTTTTCATGTTGCAGTGGTTTCTCAAAAGTCACACATATCTATATACATAAACAATTTTATCTGCACCAAATGGGTGTTAGAAATGTTATTGCTACTGATTCAACTTGGTAGATAGTTCATCTCAAACTATATATTTGATGTTAAACGATTCTAATTATGCAAAAATCACTTTTATAAGGGATTTAAACAACAGTGTGGCAGGAGTCTGTAAATATAGCCAAACTCTAATAGTTAAAATTAATTAATTCAAAATTTTTTTAATTAATATACATAAAAACAGTCTGCAGAAACACTTTGATTGGCATTCTCTCTTTGTACATGTTATCAGAGGGAGGAAGTCAAGCCCATTAGTGATGATCTCACCCTCATTAGCATAGACAAACTAGAGTGAGAAGCAGTCGTCCACCATTAGAGTTTTTGTGCCTAAACCTGCTGAAGATAATGTCAGCGACAGTTTTAGATGCAAAAATGAACAGTGTAGTGTCCACAGTCTGCCTTCTTCTGAGAAACTACTTTGGATATTTTTAGTTTTTCACAGAGATAACATTATTTTGCCACTATGCTGATGCATTGCTGTTTGTAGCACCACCCTCTTTTGAAAAGAGGGCTGGCAGCATCTCATTTGAATTTAAAGCGACAATCATCAAAAAAGCATACAACATTAAAAGGGGCAGTTTCAGAGAGTTATCAAACATTATTTGTGTGGTATTTTGAGCTGAAACTTCACATACACACTCTGGGGACATCAGAGACTAATTTTACATCTTATAAAAAGGGGCATAATACGTCCCCTTTAATGTAAATTGTAGATAAATACTAAGATTGATACTAAGGTCACTTTTGTCTGTAGAACATTAAAGAAAACTTCTAGTTTGTTCTAGCCTTGCTCCTTAGTGATTCATACAATACAAGTCAATAGCTACTGGCACTCTGAGAGTAAAAAAGATATGAAAAACCAACAATATGAATTCCCCTGGCTTCAAATGATACATTGAGGTCTTATAAAACCAAATAATCGTCCTGTGCAAGAAACTGACACATCATTGACGCATAGGTGCAGGCTCGCATGTAGGCTGACGCTTAAAGCAAATATTCTAAATGGAATGAGTATGTCAGGATCATCCCGAATGCATCCAGTACTGGTGTGTCAGACATGATGAATTGTGCAGAGAGAAGTGTTTAATTGTCAGAGGCTGTGGTAATGTGCTGTTGGGCTTTAATTGCTCTGAAGCGTCAGACTGACGGGAGAATCTCCATCATGATGGATTAGGATGAAGAGCCAGGTGGCAGGTGTTCGTAGGGACAGTTAATTGCTTTCTTATTCTTCCCTGCACTTGAGTTTGTATTCTTCATGAACTTGAGATTAAGTTGGACAACTTTCTGGATTTAGATATTATAGTTAACACCTCACTAAAACACTTGAACTTTCACTCACTCTAATTGTCTGGATGGAATTCAGAAAGCATTTATCCAAACTTTTAATATCACATCAGTTAGGAATAACCAGACAGACGCCCTGCAAGCAGCAAAATGTGAAACACGCAACCTGTTTTAAAAGGATTCATAAGGACACTGTCAACCACATGCCATTTCAGATTTGTTAAACTCAACTTTTGCACACGACTAACTTGAAGAGCTGTAAAAAGTTCAAGACTCAAAACAACATTCCAATTGACCTTTAATTGTATATGAAGAGTTCAGATGCAAAAACCTTTTTGGACCAAGAGTACAATTACTGAAACTAAACACAACATTCTGAGAAAAATGCTAATTTAGATGAAAATTTTCAGACAGTTTTTGCATCTAAACTCTTCATATAAAAAATACACAGATAACATTCTTAGTTTATTCTAGTATGTTTATAGTATGTTTCATAGAAGAAAGACATTCATCCTGGAATGAACTGAGCACTTGCCCTTTTTAATCATTTTTTCATCAAATGAATAATTATGTAAATATCACTGACTAATTTTAAAATATTAATAATAAACTATTGTTCCACAGAATTACATTCTAGTGTCTTATGTAATCATGGTAGAATGTAGGTTTGTAGAATGAAGTCACAAAAACTTAAACTTAAAACAGTTTAATTTAATATAAATTCAATTTACTTGTAAAGTTAATTTGTTATAACTTAATTTACAGCAATATGTGTTGACGATAAGTATCCATAAGTCCCCTTACAGGCTTAAGGTTATTGCACACTGAATCCGAAATTTTCACCCGTAATTTTTACACATTGAAAAATTAATTCGACCTCACGTTGAGTCAATTATGTTGACACACTGCCTCCAAAACTTTCGTCTGTCATAAAATTATTTAAACGAACCACCGTGCAAGCGAAAAGCTTGTCATTTGAGCTACAGATAACTTTATGACAAACATAGAGCATAAAATAAGGACAGAATGTGGCGTACAGTTGAGAACCCCTACTGCGTGATCATGTGACTGGTGCACTTCTCCCCTGTTGCTGCTTTGTGTGTGTGTGTGTGTGTGTGTGTGTGTGTGTGTGTGTGTGTGTGTGTGTGTCTGTGTGTCTGTCTGTCTGTCTGTCTGTCTGTCTGTCTGTCTGTCTGTCTGTCAATACATTTAACATACTGCCTAGAGCAGTGGTTCCCAACCTGGGGTCCGCGCCCCCCTAAGGGGGGCGCCAGAGTTCACAAGGGGGGCGCGGGAGAGGATAAGTGTTGAGGTAGAAAAAGGCATAAAAATGCTCCACTATTATATAGGGCTGTACAATTAATCCAAAATGCGATTTCGATTTCAAACAATTATAAAAAAGCATTAATCAAGATAAACGATTATATGCATCATATACCGCCCCCTTTCCAGTTGTACACGTGTTGCGAAAGACCGCGTGCCTATGTGTGTGTGTGCTACACGCACACGCAGTCAGAAGCATGCGGCCGGTCAGCATTCGCACACTGAGACGAGCAGAGGAGCGCAGACATCTAAAGTCATCTTAACGTGAGCGCTTTCATGGTCAAATAGGTGTCAAAACGCGGTGTTTAGTGATTATTTATATTAACCCTCATTTGTGTAATAAACAAACGAGTTGAGGTTCAAAAGACGTGAAAGAGAAACCATTAAAGAGACAGCGAGAAATATTCCTGCTGCCGCCTGTTTTTATGATTAATCAAACAAGGAGAAAATGTTTCTCTGCTCTTGACTGAAGGATTTTTGTAGCTAAAGTGTTTTTCTTACAGTGGAGATGCTTAAAGCACAGTTTGTTTTATATTTTTATTCTATTGTATTTATTTCTCTTTCCTTTGCAGGGTGGAAAATACCTGTGTGTATACACTTGAAGTCAGAATTATTAGCCCTCCTAAATATTAGCAACCCTTTTCCTCCCAATTTCTCCCAGTTTTTTTTAAACTTATTTCTGAACATAATAGTGTTGATATATCATGTCTAATTACTGATTTCTTTTATCTTTGCTATGATGACAGCACATAATATTTTACTAGATATTTTTTCAAAATACAACCATTTAAATTAAAGTGCAATTCAAAGGCTTAATTAGGGTAATTAGGCAAGTCATTGTATAACAGTAGTTTCTTCTGCAGACAGTCAAAAATATATATTGCTTAAGGGGGCTAATAATATTGACCTTAAAATAGGTTTCAAAATATTTAAACCTGCTTTTATTCTAGCTAAAATAAAACAAATAAGCCTAGAAGAAAAAAAAAATATTAGAGAAAATACTGTTAAATTCATTGTTCTGTTAAACATAATTTGGGAAATATTTATAAAAAAAAAAATTCTCAGCAGCGCTAATAATTTTGACTTTAACTGATAATCGTTTTGAATAATTGTGATTACAATTATGACCAAAGTAATTGTGATTATGATTTTTCCCAAAATCAGCCCTACTATTATATATGTATTTTTAAGTACCAAAAAAAAAAATCAACACACATGCTTAAAATTCCAACATAATAGTAAAAATAATTAAAATAAATAACTTTAAATTATTTTTCACATTTTGCTCACTTGCGCAATGTGCTTGTCCAACTTCTCGTAAAGGCAAAATCAAAACAAAAATGGCAGAGAAACGTCAATGCAATGATTCTTCAGAGGCGAAGAAAAGATAAGACAAAGCCTATCTAAATACACATAAACACACACATACAGTAAATATATATATGTGTATATATGTGTAAATATATATACGTATGTGTGTGCGTGCGTGTGTATTTATATGGTGGGGGGGCTCCAATGTTTGTATTTGCTCATGGGGGGGCCCCAGAGAAAAAGGTTGGGAACCACTGGCCTAGAGACATTGTAATAGAAAGCATGGTTCGCTTTCGGTCCTTCAACACGTCAATGCGGCTGCCATCTATGATAATGTCTAAGGTACTGCTAGTCTCTGTTCAGGATTCACATACATGAATGTGTGAAGCATTTTGGGATAATCGTAGCGCAGCTCTTTGATAATGAGCTGAACTCTCTATCCTCTCAATGCAGTATATAGTCTATTCCTCCTTCTTTTTCTACTTTGGAGAGGAGAGGAGAACCAAGTATCCCTGCTTGAACTGACACCGAAATGTTTTGCATTTTATATATTTGTGAAATAAATAAATAAGAAAAAATCGCAAATACTAAATTTCGGACTTCAGTGTGCAAGACCTTTATACTGTACTGGTACTGGCTTAAATGCTGGTTCTTCTCTCCTGGAGCCCTAAAGCAGCTACTGACCACTGGAGCTCCAGCACTGGTTGACTCTTGACATGACCCTGTATTAGTTTGGCTCAGGACATGTCCAGGGTGTGGAAGTCCAGCAACTACAGGCAAACTGTGAAGGCCAACGCCTGTTGAGGATTACTGGAAATTTTACGACTGCTTGATTTGACATGATCTCAACAACCCAAGTGAGGAGAAGCCCATCTGGACTCTATTAAGCCCTGCTGCAGAGGAATGACATGGACATGCTGTGCCAGACTGAGAGCTTTATGTGTGCCCTTGAATTACTTCATCTCTCCCTTCTTTTACACCGCTCTTTGCTCTCATATTCTGTCACTGAAACTTGCAAGCATATTTTATGAACATGCACAGCTGAGTTAGCATTTAGTGCAGGCTAGTATAAAAAGTTATGAATCTCAACAATTAATGATGGACAAGCCAATACCATGGCTGACATGGTGTCAGGCGCTGGTGAACATCGTCTGCGGTCAGCAATTCTGTAGTTTTTCTGCATGCATTTAATTATTCTAAAACCAAACAGAATATAAAAACACTTTCTAAAAGCATTTAAAGTACATAAATAATAAATAAACCTGTTCTTACTCACAATCAAAGCAGAGAAAGTAAATAATTTATCCACTTAAAATTATCGGTCTAATGTCAAAAATGTTAGTTTTGCTCAATAAGCAGAGCTGGAAATAGTACAGAAAAATCATTCTAAAGTTAAAATGCCATTACTTGGCAAAAAAATGCAGTTCAGGTATAGTAAAAGTTATTCTTTGCATACGAAGCCATTTGAATCTTTTTGGCTCGAGTCTTCCAGTCTCATTCACTTCCATTCATTATAGATGTTAAAAACAGCTCATCATGCTGCTTGATGTTGCAAACTGATATTTTCCTATTATATTATTCTGCTTGGGGCGACGGGGTGGTGCAGTAGGTAGTGCTGTCAGCAAGAAGGTCGCTGGTTCGAGGCTCGACTTGGTCAGTTGGCATTTCTGTGTGGAGTTTGCATGTTCTCCGGTTTCCCCCACCGATCCAAAGACATGCGGTACAGGTGAATTGGGTAAGCTAAATTGTCTGTAATGTATGAATGTGATTGAGTATGTATGGTTGTTTCCCAGTGAGGGATTGCAGCTGGAAGGGCATCCGCTGCATAAAACATATGCTGGATAAGTTGGCGGTTCATTCCACTGTGGCGACCCCAGATTAATAAAGGTACTAAGCCGAAAAGAAAATTAATGAATGAATTATTCTGCTTTGTCTGTATAGTCCTGAGCATACTTGAAGAGCAAGTAGTTTGACCATTTTCTGATGTTTATTATTCCTAGATATTTCTCCCATTGGCAACTGAATTGGAAGTTCTAAAACAATCACAAAAACTTGGAACCTCCCCATTGGAGAATAAGGTCAATACCTTCAAATTAAAAATGTAGCTTACATTTGTGGCATTTTTTACAGTGTTTCTAATTAAACCTAATTATTTGGCATTTATGAAAAATAAATTTTAACATTAATAAATGCACCTATAATAGACTGAACAGAAAAGACAAATTGTTGCGCTTACATGCGGAGCAAAATCTGTGTAACCTAAGTGGCAAAAGTCAAGCTGTCAAGCTTCAATAAGCTAACACTTAGCTTACGCATTTTGAACCCCGACTAAGGCCGTGTTTACACTAATAAGTTTTAGTTTTAAAATGCATGTTTTGCTGCGGTTATGCCTTCCGTCCAAACTACCATGGTGTTAGTGTGGATGGGGGAAAACGGAGACATCTGAAAATGGAGGCGGGGCTACAGACACTTGCCTATCTGATTGGAACTTTTTCCTCAATATTAAGTAGCCTACACACGGTTTAGTCTTGCATCCTTACCTTGTTCAGACTTTGCAAGTTTGATATGGAAAAAAAAAAACTCCAGAGGACAAATTGGGTAAATCTTCAAAGGGATCAGTCTACTTTATAACCTCATTTGAATCACCCTGGCTACGTTGTTTCAGTATGTTAACAATAAAATTGAAACATGATATAAGGAACTGCCTTTTCATTTTGTTATTATCAACTTAACAGACACTAAAAATGTTGAGGCGTCATGTAGCTGCATATTTATAAAATGGTAATCTTCACTGTATGCATGTTTATAACAAAGTGGAGCCTACTACATAACTGCCTTTCATTTTCATTGAAAATACGAAACATGCCCTGTCTTTTTTGCTGAATATCTGTTTTAATAACCAATAATGGCCATTATAAAAGTATAACGTACAATACGTTCACATATTATAGGAAATAAATACAATCAATTAGTCAGATGTGCAGAATCAGTGTACGTGGTTACATAGATTAATATATTATATCTTTGTAATATATTACAAAGATATAATATATTATCTTTTGGCTCCGCCAAAACACGTTACCTGAAAACAAGAAATAGATTCAAAAGACCAAAATCTGAGAATATATCACGTTTATCAAATATAGTGTGATTAGATTAGCGGTAGATCTTTGATGAACAGTCCAACGTGCACAGCTCTCATCTAGGTAGATGTTCTCAAAGCACTCGCCTGGAGCTCAGACACGCCCATACGCAGCAGTGCATGCCAGAGTGTATGTATGATCACGTGATGTGCGTTTTCAGCGTTATAGTGTGGACAGAGAGTTGTTCAAAAACTCTGGGTGAAACGTCAGTGTGGACGTGGATCGTTTTCATTCTAAAATGCTGTAAAATGCTGTAAAACAAGCTACTTGTGTCCAACAGTTGGTGCTGCAAACTTCCTACAGCACTGATAGAATATATGCAATTTGTGCATGTATTTGAAAAC
This sequence comes from Danio rerio, assembly GCF_052040795.2. Classification (NCBI taxonomy): domain Eukaryota; kingdom Metazoa; phylum Chordata; class Actinopteri; order Cypriniformes; family Danionidae; genus Danio; species Danio rerio. The sequence continues at coordinate 28,469,527 of NC_141031.1, read as the reverse complement.
GTAACATTCTGTAGTGCATTTAGTTTTTGGGTAACGGCATTTGTTGATTTCAGTCATCATACAATAGACATTCTTCATCTTTTTATCAGTGACATGCTGTCTAAACCGTCTCTTGGTGACTGCGTGTAATGATTTTGCGTGTTTTTGGACACTTTTAGTGCTTCCACACTGTACATCCTTGCTGCATTTATGAAGCATCAATGTTTTGAGCTCAGTCTATCTGATGTGATTTGACTATGCATAATTTGATTGGATGGATGGGAATCACAGGACTGATTATTCTACTTAGCCAATCACAGTAGACAAGAACAAATAAATTAGTGCAGTAAAAGTATTGATACAGCACTGAAAATATATTCAAGTAAAAGTACACAATTTTAAACGACTTATAAAGTACAATTCCTGAGAAGAACTTCTCACAGTATTTTAAGTATATCTATAAGTCATAACTTTATATCACTGTAAACAAGGTGTATTGTAAAGACATCAAAGCACTGATGAGTTGTGTTGGTGTAAAAGTCACATTTTATAATTCAATTCAGAAAGAGCGTAAAACAAGCTACTGGCAGTCCTACATTAAACAAAATGTTCAAATCTCATTCGCTGTAGTAATCTCCGGAAACACAAGTGACCCCACACAAACATTAAAGCTGCATCTCCAAACTCACGAACTGCTGAGATGTTTGTTTGTGGCATTTTCACGGATGCTCTTTCCTCTAATCGAGATATCAAAGGCACTCTGTCTAGGCTAGTAGTATTAGATCAGTCACACTTTAGCTATGGTACTTCAAAGCTATTACTTGCGTGCATATCACATATTTTTGACATTGCCGCACGGTAAGTGGTTGTGATTAAAGTTTAATGGGAGGGTTCAGTAAGACAAAGGCTACACTTACGCTTGTGCATTTTTATTTTAAAACCCACAGCTTTTGCTGCAGTTAAATCTATCATTCACAGTACTCAGTGAAGATGGACCAAAAAACTTTATATATTTTGCCATTTTGTTTTGTTTTCATGATGAGTGTTACAGATGTGTAAAGTATTAATGATGTCTCACATAAAAAAAAAATTACATCAAAAAGTTGGATAATAGTACTTGCAGACATTTTGTGTTAATGTTTTACCTTGATTAATAAATGATCTTAATTAAAAGATGGTGTTGGATTGATTGATCGATTGATTAATTGATTGATTGATTGGTTGATTTGATTGATTGATTGATTGATTGATTGATTGATTGATTGATTGATTGAGTGAGTGAGTGAGTGAGTGAGTGAGTGAGTGAGTGAGTGAGTGAGTGAGTGAGTGAGTGAGTGAGTGAGTGAGTGAGTGAGTGTTTTATGTATGTATAAAGATAATGTATACTGGTAATTTTCTGCCAGGACCTTGTCCATTGTTCGACTGATTCTATTTTTACAGTTGTATTATTGAGTATTTACATTTTTCCCTGTTTTAATGACAAAATGTTAAATGAGGCCTGATCATCTCAAATGCACACAAAATATCATAGCCCTGAATCAAGCTTTGTTTTTAAAAAAATATTCATTTGCATTCTTCATCTTCTCATCAGTGACATGCATTCTAAACAGTCATTGTGTGTATTGATTATGCATCTTCCTGGATATTTTTAATGTTCCACACTGTACATATTTGCTTCACTTATACAGCATTCGTATTTGAGGTTGGTCTGTCTGATGCATTTTTTCATAATGATAATTCTTCTACTTCAATCAATGCATCAAGTAATCCAGTGTTTCTCAGCTACGTTCCTGAAGGACCACCAGCCCTACACATTTTCCAAGACCTGGAATGGGTTTGACAGACAAATGAGACATCCAAAACATGCAGTGCTTGTTGTTCTGATGGAATGTGGTTGAGAAACACTGAAGTAATTAATGTAAAGCATTTATTTATTCTTATTTATTCATTCATTTTCTTTTTGGCATAGTCCCTTTTTTAATCAGGGTCACCACAGTGGTATGAAACACCAACTTATCCAGCATATGTTTTACACAGCTGATGCCCTTCCAGCTGCAGCCCATCACTGGAAAACACACATATACTCTCATTTACGCACATACACTACTGACAATTTAGCTTACTCAATTCACCTATAGCGCATGTCTTTGGACTGTGGGGGAAACCAGAACACCCGGAGGAAACCCACACAAACATGTGGAGAGCAAACTCCACACAGAAATGCCAACTGACCCAGCTGAGGTTTGAACCAGCGACCTTGTTACTGTGAGGCAACAGCGCTACCCTCTATGCCACCACATCTTTTTATTTTATTTATTTATTTTAACACTATTTTTAAATTTGCTCTACAATTCACTTTAATTTTTGTTCATTACATGACTGTTTTCATCATTTTCATTTTGGCTTAATCCCTTTATTAATCAGGAGTCACCACAGTAGAATGAACCGCCAACTTATCCAGCACGTTTTACACAGGGGATGCCTTTCCAGCTGCAACCTATCACTGGAAAACACCCATACACTTTCATTCACACACATACATTACGAACCAGCAACCTTCTTGCTGTGAGGCGACAGCACAACCCACTGCACAATCATATTTATTTATTTATTTATTTATTTATTTATTTATTTATTTATTTATTTGTATGCTGGCCAAGGTTGTTATAGCTTTACATTTTTACATTTATTTCTTTATTTGGAAACTATTTCACATATATCACATTTACTGTTCATTTCAGTTTAATTTTAGTTCATTCCATTAATAATCTTGTTAGTTTCATTCATTCTTTAATTTTCTTGTCGGTTTAGTCCCTTTATTAATCCGGTGTTGCCACAGCGAAATGAACCGCCAACTTATCCAGCATGTTTTTACTCAGCGGATGCCCGCAACCCATCTCTAGGAAACATCCACACACACTCATTCATACACACACACACACACTACTGACAGTTTAGCCTACACAATTCACAGTCTTTGTACTGTGGGGGCAACCGGAGCACTTGGAGGAAACCCACGCAAACGCAGTGAGAACATGCAAACTCCACTCAGAAATGCCGACTGAGCCAATCCGAGCCGAAGTTCAAACCAGCGACCCAGCGACCTTCTTGCTGTGAGGCGACAGCGCTACCTACTGCGCCTCTACGTCGCCCTTGTTAGTTTCATTTATTTATTTATTTATTGTTATGCTGGCCAAAGTTATTATAGTTTTGCATTTTTACATTTATTTATTTTATTTTAATGTTATGTTTAAATGTGTTGTAGATTTCAATTTAGTTTTAGTTCATTCAATCAGTGTTTTTATTTATTTATTTTATTTTATTATTATTATTATTATTATTATTATTATTATTTGTTATGCTGGCCAAAGTTGTTATAGCTTTGCATTTTTTTTATTTATTTCTTTATTTTGACACTATTTTTACATTTGCTGTAGTTTTGTTCAGTTTAGTTTTAGTTCATTCCATGAGTGTATTTATTTATTTATGTATTTATTTATTTATTTATTTATTTATTTATATTTTTGTTATGCTGGCCAAAGTTATTATAGTTTTGCATTTTTATATTTATTTTTTTTATTTCAGTACTATTTTTAAATTTGCTGTAGATTTCAGTTTAAATTTCAGTATGAATTTCAGTGTGTTTCATGAATTGAGTCAAATGTAGTGACTCAATATAGACAAGAAAAAAATTAACATGTACAGTACACTAAAGTAGTGACTTTAGGTTGAAGGAAAATGGTGAAGAAAGAGTACTGATACATCACTAAAAATCTAATCAAGTACACATTTTTAAACTACTTAATTAAGTATAAATCTTAAGAATAACTTCTCAATTGCACTCATTTGAGCATTTGTACTGATACTTACAAACCTTTACAGGAATTAATAGCTAATTTTAGCTTTGCGTTGGGTGGATGGAGATCTTTTTTGATATCCAGCGGAAACATTGTGGATGAGGATCATTTTCATTTTAAAACATCACAAATGCAGCGGTGTAAACATAGCCAAAGACAATGAGAGAGAGAGTCAAACCATCTGCTATGCAGCCCATTTCCGGGGCAGGGCGAGAAACTGTCCCAGTGAGTAAAGGGGGAAGGGGAGGGACTGCACCAGCTGCTGGAGCACCGCTCAATGGGTCAATACTGAGATTTCTGAGTCCGCAGCCTTAGTTAGGTAAAGTTACACAAGGATGCAGAGGGCGAACTTGGCGTCATCTTGGTTTTGGATGGAGGACAGCATGCGCTGGCCTGGCTGTGTGCCCTGGGACAAGGATGAGGAGGATCTAGCACAAGGTAAACTGAATTAACATGCTTCTGTAGTTCACACGGTGCTTTAAGAACTGCTAAGGATGTTAGCTTTAGCATCAAGTGGAGACTATAATCCACAGGCTTTCGCCCACCAGATGTGCATTGTCCCACTTAGTGCAGTGGAATTTGTCTGCGATTAACGTTTTAGCTGCTGTGGGATGTGTTCTGTGTGTGAGAGAGGGTGCTGTGGTTTTTTCGGTTGTGCCCTCGCAGATTTCAGGACATCATTTTAAACTGCTCAGCAGAATCAGGGCATCTGACACCAGCAATTCTTGCTAGTGGGGAAATGACAGAATGGCTTTGGATGTCACCTTCATTCTTACTTTACTGTAGGTCAGGAGCTGGCAGAACTAGATGTGTCAAAATGAGAAAGATTAGTTTTATTTTTTATTAACCATTTTTATGGCGCTCATTCAAATTACTGGAGGTAATTACAAGACTTTAAAATTTTCATGACTAAAAAATGTAATTATATTGTAATCAGTGTCAGTAAAGTTACAATATACGTTTTTTTTTTTTTTGCTTATTTGATTTTATTTAAACATTTCTTATTGTCACTAAAATTATTTTATAATGAGATAAATTATTTAATTTTGTTTTTAAAATGTATCATATTTATTATTTATTTTATTTAAAAATGTATTTAACATTATTATATTCATATTAAAATATTGCCTCTTTATGGAGAAATGAATTTCTAAGCCTGGTTTTTAATGTGTGCAGTGATTATAGGGGATTGGAAGCGATTAAAATAATTAGCAGCGATTAAAATGTCGCACTTATTGTTATCCTCTCTTGTACCGCTGAACTATATTCAACATGTAATGTTCTATGTAGTGACTTTTAACCTTTAAATACTTAAGTTCATTGTTTAATACATATGTTCACAGATATTATGACACACACTTTAAAAAAGGTTCTTTATTGTCATCAGTTGTTCCAAGAAGAATCTTTAACAACAATGTTTACATTCCACAAAAGGTTTTTGAGATTATTAAAAGATTCTTCATGCTAAGAAACAAATGAAGTGAAAGGTTCTTTAAAGAGGATGGCACTGGCTCAATGGTTTGCATGGCCTCACAGCAAGAAGGTCACTGGTTTAAGTGCCAGCTTTCTATGTTCTCTTCATGTTCATGTGGGTGCTCCAGTTTCCCCCACAGTCCAAAGACATTCCTTATCGGTGAATTGGGTAAACAAAATTGACCATAGTGTGTGTGTGTGTGAATGAGAGTGTGTATGGGTGTTTCCCAGTATTATGTTGCAGCTGGAAGAGCATTCATATGTGTAAAACATAAGCTGGAATAGTTAGCGGTTCATTCTGCTGTGGTGACCCCTGATAAATAAGGGACTAAACTGAAGCAAAATGAATGAATGAAGGTTCTTTAAAGAACTCAAAATGGTTCTGACATTCCTGCAAAAATCCTCTTTTGGAACTGTTGTTTTTAAGAATGCATAATCTTTAAATAAATCACTCTAATCTGTTTCTGTTATGTACAATATTCAATATTCAGCACTCTAAAACAGCACAGCTGAGACCTCCCTACACCCACAAAACAAAGTTTTAATCAAATCTGTTAAGAAGTCAAGGGTAAATTAACTGTAGACATTTATAGAGAAGATGAAGATGAAAGATGAGGGACTATCAATACTGTGATGCCTTGCAAGCACTGTAATTGTATGAGATTGTTCCACCTATAATTAATTGTTCTCTGTGTTCATCTTCGCTCCATCTTCTTAAAACACAGAGGAAGCCTCCCCCTCTTTATCCCCAGACACTTTCCTGTGCAAAGGGGATTCAGATTTAAGCTTGCGTTTTTTTATGTAACCGTTGCTTAGCAACTAAGACAGTATTCTCCATGTGAGTAAAGTGCCATTAGACACAACGCAGTCCCTCATGTGGATATGTTATATTATAAGAAAATATTTATCTTCAAGGCGTGTGTTATGACATCAGACACATTCCTCAGGGTTCTTTCTGCATGCCTGCATCCCGCTAGTTTATCTCGTCCTCCTCACGACTGTGTTGACACATCAGCGGCTCATTCCTTCCTAAATTAGGCTAATCATTTCTGTTTTCTTTCTGGGTTCAATTTGAGGAATGTGTGGTGGCTTAATGGACATACTTTCACTGTTAAATGATGGAAGAACCGTGTGAAATTCTTTAAAAGCTATGCTAAGAATGTAAAACAAGGCCACAACAAGCACAGACACTGCTTTTAATGGGGACACATAATTAGTTGCTTAACTTATTTTACAGGGTTTTCAAAGACTTCATTGGTGTAACGTCTTCATGTACACTTATAGAAAAAAAAAGTACAAACTGTGACTGTGGAAAAACTTTTTTTCCTTTGCACTTTATTTACATGTTGGTGCAATGATGACATACATTGGATATTGAATTGGGCATCACTACATCTCTCATGAACTTTGATGAACGTGCTGGATTTGATGTATGTGCTTTCTGTTTTAATAAAAGTCTGAGGATTAGACTGGGAGTTTCTCTACAAGATGTATTTCAACATCTCCAAATTAGAGCTCTGGCAGGGACCTGACAGATTTAAAAATTCAAATACATCTATATGGATCACAAGTTATCAAAATTATAGTTTGTGTTTATCTCTCTTTGTGTTTGTTTTGTTCTGTTGACATGTGATCCAAACATTCATAGCTTGAAGAAGAAGGAAATCTGACTGGATTGTGGCACGTTTCTATGGAGATTCCTGTATAAGCTGCCGTTACTAGCCATTGTTTTGCCTGCCAGGTCTTCGCACATCTCACGTGACTGAAAACAATCAATTGTTCCATTGGCCTATGCATACATCAATAGAAAGCTTGTTTATTCAGTTTCAGATGATGTGAAAATCTCAAATGTACACTTAGGACAGTTTTCTGTGTGTGTGTGTGGTCTAGGGTGCACTTAACATTGTGGAGGGGGGGTTAACTATCTGGTAGTTACTATGAATTTTATTAGTTTTTAGGAAATACATTTTGCATATGTGTATTTTGAATTTGTTTTTTCCACCCCTAATAATGATCATAATTATCTCTCACTCTTCACCTAAACAGTGAAATAATATGGTCACACTTCACAATAAGGTTTCATTAGGTAATGTATTTACTAACATGAACTAATATAAACTTTACATTTACTACTGACGAATTAAAATCATAACTCATGCTTGTTAGCATTAATCCACAAGGAGCTAACATGAACTAACAATAAAGAACTGTATTTTTATTAACTTACTAATATGAACAAATACTGTAATAAACATTTTGTTCATTGTTTGTTAATTACATACAGTTGAAGTCAGAATTATTAGCCCTTTTGTTTGTTTTTTCCCCCAATTTCAGTGTAACGTAGGGAAGATTTTTTCAACGCATTTCTAATCATAATAGTTTTAATAACTCATTTCTATTAACTGATTTATTTTATCTTTGCCATGATTACAGTAAATATACTACATATTTTTCAAGACACTTCTATACAGCTTAAAGTGATATTAAAAGGCTTAACTAGGTTAACTAGGCAATTAGGGTAATTAGGCAAGTTATTGTATAATGATGGTTTGTTCTAAAAAATATATAGCTTAAAGAGGCTAATCATTTTTTATTTAAAACTGCTTTTATTTTAGCCGAAGTAAAACATTAAGACTTTCTACAGAAGAAAAAAAAATAGCAGACATGCTGTGAAAGTTTCCTTGCTCTGTTAAACATCATTTGGGTAATATTTAAAAAAAAAAAAATAAATCAAAAGAGGCCTAATAATTCTGACTTTAACTGTACACTGGGGATTGAATTAATAAAAACTTAATTTAATGAGAAATGATGTAAGATTCATTTCTCAAAATGAAGAAATTTTAATTGTTGCCTTTATGAAGGTGCAGGCAACTGTTATACCTGTTTTTGTGAGAATATAGATAGTTATAAAGTGATAGTTCATCTAAAAATAAAAAAGTACTCTTCGTTTACTCACCCTAAAGTGGTTTTAATCCTTTATAAATTTCTTTTTTTTTTCCTGCTAAAGCTCAAAGAAGATATTTTAAAGAAATCTGGACACTTGACTTCCATAGTAGGGAAAAGAAACACTGTGAAAGTCAGTGGTCACAGGTTTCCAGCTTTCTTCAGAATATCTTCAACTCAAACAGGTTTGTAACAAGGTGACTAAATGCTGACAGAATGTTCAATTCTGGGCCAACTATCTTTCTAATTAAAAAAAGTTTGATCAAAAAGTTGCCATTGACAAAATTAGAAAGGTTGTCTGTCCTTACTTCCACCAGATTTGCATTTGACCTTTTGAGAAGCTATTTACATAATGCATGGTGGACATAGAGTAAGCGTGTTTTTGATGATGCGTTTTAGAGGGCACATTGATTATAAGACTTTAATGAGCTGCGTTTTCGGCCACTTGCAAAGGAAATTCGTCTTTCGTTTGAGCCTCACCAGCTGCTCTGAACCTCTCTTGAGGCTGTTTTTGGTTACATTTTGCTGAAATAAAATCAATGCTGAGGTCTCCATAATTAAGAATCGTGTGTTGTTAATTAAGCAGAGCTCAGGAGGAGAGAAGGGTGTTCTGGAACGTCCCTTTAGGGACATGTGAGTGTCGCCAGGGACGTCCCAATGTGATTTAGTTATTCCTGCCCTGAATGCATCAAGGAACAGAGCTTGTCTCATTTCACCTGTGTTGCATGAGTATGTGTGAATATTTTAGTAAGTTTCTATGACTGTTTAATTATAGATCTGTCCGGTTATTAATGGATTATTTCTGCCAGATGAAAAAGAGATAAAGAATGTGTAAAGCACAATGAAAGGGTTTAAACTTAATCAAATGATTAGTTCAGTAAAGATGGATTCATTCCTGAATTAGGGATCGCTACATCTCTCATGAACTTTAATGAAGGTGCTGGATTTGATATATATGTGCTTTCTATTTTGATGAAAGTCTGTAGGGGTTCATTTGTTCCTCATGCTAGAAGCTGACAGGATTTCCGACAGTTTTTTTTTCACTGTAAGCTTCAGCAGTCTCAAACTTTCCCTCTTTCTTTCTTACTCATCTGGTGGTACTTCACACAGTGGCAGCCTCGATATCATGACTTTCTTTTCTATTATGGTGAATCACAGCACCTTGTTGGCCCTGGCCAACCTGTCATTGATCCACACTGGCTCATTTCACTGCCTGCAGTTTACTGCCTTTTATTTACCAGGACACCCACAACACTGGAAACCAAACCTGAGTTCCTCTAAGGAAATACTTGTCATCACCCAAAGAGCTTGTTAATTAGAGCCTGAACAGAGTTTCATGAGAAGGAAGAGAGCAGGAGTGACACCCACCTTTTCACTGATTTAGTTGGAATTTTTTTTCTTCATTCATTTTTTTCCATACAGTATTTAAACCGAGATCACAAAACCAGTCTTAGGTTGCATGGATATGTTTGTAGTAATAGCCATAAATATATTGTATAAGTCTGAGTTATCTATTTCTTTTCTATATGCCAAAACTCATTCCAACATTAAGTACACTCAAAAATATCTCATTGGATGAACTCAATTTAATCGAAGGCCGGATTTCCATCCAATTAATTTGCTTAGCACCAACAAAAAATATATATTCACTCAATTAAAAACAATTAAGTTGGTCCAACATAATTTTATCAAATAAAGGTTTAAGTAATTTGTATTTTTTTTTATTCAACTTAAACTCAAAGGCCTGAAAATATTATGTGTCTTACATTTTGAAGTCTCTTAGTTTTATTTGAAGTTATCCTAAATGAACTAAAAGAGCCATTTTTAGTCATGTTTCATGAGTTATGTATACAGTTGATTGAGACTGATCTCAGAACTGGTTTTAGGACAGTTATTACTCAGAGCAAAGCAACAAACTGTATTTTTGCTAATTAAGCTGTCTAAATCCAAATATGGGTGCTTCTGCAAGGAGGTAATATCAAAACTCAAAGCATTACATGAAAATCTGTTAAATTTTCAAACTAAAGTAAAGATGAAACTCTAAAAGGCGTCACACACCAGATGCACCGCGACACGGCGCGTACATGACAGTTAAAAGTATCGCACACCAGACCCGCACAATCGCATGCTATTTAAAATTAAACTAATCAGATGGGGCTCTGTGGCGCGGCAGAAATATGAACAGTGTCCTGAGTCATGGCTGGGCGCCGCAGACAGCAGCTGACTTGCGGCGCTGGTGTGTGTACCCTGATAGAAACCTATGTTTAGACTTCTGAAATGCATGGCAGCGCTTTTGGTGTGCGATCTGCTTAAGTCTTTCTATTAACGTTAAACACCTAAGATTACTTTTGTTATTGTCAACATTTCCCTCTCTTAATTCAACCCCACACCATGCATGCAGGGAAATACAAATCCCCTAACCAGGTTGTTGGACCAATGCAATTACTTCATGTTGTCCCAACACAAAATGTTTAAGTGAACTTATTGATTTACCCATTTAAGTGGACTGAGCATAGAACAAATTAATTGGCCAAAGAAATCACAAGAATTGTGTTGTTTCAGCTCATTTTAAACAGGTAGTTTGAACAAACAGCCGTAATATTTTTTTGAGTGTGAAGGTCACATTCCATAAAGACATTTTAAATATAAATGTGATTTTTCCTAGACGATTTCCATTCTAATAAAGTATCAATCAAAATGAAATGTCAAATTATAAATTAAAAGGGAACAAATATGTTTTCCCCACCAGTAAATAATAAACTAAGCAAAAGAAAAAAACAAGCATAAAAGCAGACACTTTAATGCTCTCCAATGACTGAATTGCTGAGGGTTTCTCTACAAGATGTATGTCAACATCACCAAATTGGAGCTCCAGCAGGGACCTGACAGATTTTAAAATTCAAATACATCTATATGGATCACAAGTGTTCAAAATGTACAGTTTGTGTTTATCTCTCTCTTTTTTGCTTGTTTTGTTTTGTTTGACATGTGATCCAATCATTCATAGCTTGAAGAAGAAGGAAATCTGACTGGATTGTGGCACGTTTCTATGGAGATTCCTGTATAAGCTGCCGTTACTAGCCATTGTTTTGCACGCCAGGTCTTCGCACATCTCACGTGACTAAAAACCTTCAGTTGTTCCATTGGCCTATTCATACATCAATGGAAAGCTTGTTTATTCAGTTTTAGATGATGTGAAAATCTCAAATATACACTTAGGACAGTTTTTTTTTTTTTTTTGGTCTAGGATGCAATTAACAATTTTTTTTCCAACTATCTGGTAGTTACTATATATTGAATTAGTATACATTTAAAAAATATATTTGTTTATATAAATCTGTGTTTTTTTTTACCCCTAATAATGATCATAATTATCTCTCACTCTTCACCTAAACACTGAAATAATATGGTCACACTTCACAATAAGGTTTTATTAGGTAATAAATTTACTATCATGAACTAATATAAACTTTACATTTACTGATTAATTAAAATCATAACTCATGCTTGTTAGCATTAATCCACCAGGAGCTAACATGAACTAACAATAAAGAACTGTATTTTTATTAACTAACATTAACTAACATGAACAAATACTGTAATAAACTTTTTGCTCATTTTTGTTCATTATTAGCTACCATTAACTAATACAACCTTGTTGTAAAGTGTTACCAATAAGATTAATTAGGTTTTACATTTTGATGCGTATTTCCCATACTTTACACTGCATATTTGAGAAAACGAAGCACTAAGGAGGACAGACCAGGCTAAAGGCAAGATAGTAGAAGTGTCAGTCTGCTGGGAAATGGACATAGATGCTGACACACCGTAAGCTCTTCCTCTTCTATAGCTGGTAATGAGAGCAGATCAATCACACTGTCCACCTCTAAGCCAGTGGGCTATTGTCTGTACTTAACATTAATCACATAGAGGTCAAGTCTCCGAGATGTTGAGGAATTATAAAGACACACCTCTGAGCTTGAATGCTGTGAGAATGTCAAAACGGGGGAATGCATTATTTAAATAGTTGCTTTATTTCTGGACTCGCTTGGAGGCCTTCGTTTAGACTGCTATAAAAACACCTATGCTGATAACCAGACACTGGTTAATGAGATGGCCATTTGTCATTGTAATTGCTAAGATTTTTTTATTGTTGTCTGAGGAATCAGGGCACAAATTAGACTTTTGTCTGAGGGTCAGATAAGCCCGGTGACTTGTTACCGCTAGTTGGAAATCTGAATCAAACATCAAGTCAGATCGGAAAATTGTTTATACTGCAAGCCTAGCATTAATTGAGCAATTTATTATAATCACGCCACAGTCGGGGTCAGAAAGCCAGTCATAGACGGACCCCTAATTGCTCGGGCTGTGTGTGAGCGCCAAAAAAGATGAATCGCCTGTCTGTTCTGTGTCCTGATCTGGGGTCAGAATGGTCACAGAGTGTTCCTGGGGATTTTTCACTTATTTCTCTCTCTCTCTCTCTCTCTCTCTCTCTCTCTCTCTCTCTCTCTCTCTCTCGACTTTCCGAACATGACCTTGTGATTTTTGTCTAAAATTAGTCTGACAACATTAGCGTAGCCACATTTTTGGTGATCCTTTTTACGCCTTTTGCACATGAAAGAGAACGTCCTCTGTTTTAATTGGCTTGAACATGCATATTAATCACCGAATCTCTAATGTGTGCAAAGTCTGCCATTATGTAAGAATAATTCAGCTTTTGCTTTAGTGACGGTCTGTCCTCCTACCTGTCTGATGCATAAGTAGAGGCCAAAGGCCCCCTTGGTGCAAACTTCATAGGGTTTGTAACTTTGATGCTAATTAATGTCACCATGTAGCTGAGTGTTAATTACAGGCTTCAGCAGAACAGTGGGAGTGGATTCTTTCAGAACTACTTAGTATGCCTGACATATGTGCCACTTGGTTCCACGTGGGTGTTTTTATCTTTGCTTTCCCATCATTGTGTAATTTAATGGAAAAAAAACACTTGTTCTGTTTATTTTGTTTTTAGTCAAAAGATACATTTAATAATATGTTCACTAAAGCAGAATGGAAAAAATGTATTCACCCTTCACTTGTCAAACCTGTTTGTTTTTTAGTTGAACACATAAGAAGATATTTAAAAAATGCTGAAACCACTAACCACTGACTTCCATAGTAGGAAAAACATTTACTATTGAAGTCAATGGTTACAGGTTTTCAGCATTTTTCAGAATAGCTTCTTTTTGTGTTTAAAAGAAAAATGAAACTCATAAACGTAAAATAAACTGGTCTAAATAAAATGTAGAAGCAGTGTGCAAAGTGTGCTTATTTTTAACATTGAAAATCAGAAATGTTTCTTGAACAGCAAACAGATTCATAAAACTTAAGACTCGAGTTAAATAACTGAAAATTATTGTTTAAAACAGAGGTGCCCAAAGTTTTTCCTATAAAGTGCAAAAAAAAAAAAAAACTTTATTGTGGACTGTGGGCTGAATACATACCAAAATGTTGCTTTAAATCATATTAACTAACGCAGTATAGTTTGTAGCATTTTATAATAAACTTACTATAGTAGACATGAACAATTAATTTCATAACACAATAATGCTGAATACACTAGCTGCTCTTGCCTTTACCTTGATTTGCTCGCAGTTAAATTTGAAATGATGATTTGTGTCAAAGGCATTTGCCCCAACCACTCTATTTTCAGATGGGATGATGGGCCAAATCAAAGGTTACCATGACCCAACTTTGACTTGCGGGTCCTACTTTGGGCATCTCTTATTTAAAATACCTACTCAGACTTATTAGAGATGTGTACCTAAGCCTACATTTTTACAAAACCTGAAATGTGTTGCTCCTACATTTTGTTGAACGTTTCAGATGGCAAATCCATTGAAGGGTGCTCTCTACATTCTTCCAAATCTAAAATATATGTTACTCAGGGTTCGTTTTGTTGTATGTTTCAAATACATGAGAAGGGAGGCTCATCGGCTCTGGCAAACCACTGACCTAAACCCTTTCACTAAACTTAACCAAAAGTGTTTTCAAACGCAAACGTAGGAGAAACACTGTGACCATATAGTTATACCTTGATTTCACATGGTGTGTATCTGTCTTGTAGAACCGTGCTTTACTTTGCAACCCAAGTACAAAGGCATACAAGATGAGCTCCCAAGCAAACTGACCACGGAAGAAAAGTTTTTGAATATGTTTTGTATGCGAAGTTGCAGATTAATAGTTTTGTATTTGTAAAATGTCATTCACGAATACAAAATGACAGACACAAATGTGTTTAGCAAATTTACCTTAACACTTTAAACTTTCAGTTTTGCTGTACAACCATAAAGCCTGGTTTATACTTCTGTGTCAAGTGACTGGCGTAATCCACGGCGCATGTAACGGGTGTAGCTGTGCATTTATACTTCTGCGCGCTGTCTCTGTTGGTCTGCATTAACACTTCCGAAACGCTAGTTGGCAGTGAGGTGTAAATGTTCCTCTGTGTCGAGTTTCTTCGCTGCTGTTTTGCTTTTCCTAAACACTTCCGGGATGTACTAGTGGCTCAAACTCGCTCATTTTGAGGCAGGAACCGGCGGACGTGCAACAACTTTAACTATGAGGTAAACACAAAACAAAACTTTCTATCCGGAGCTCCTTCACGGGACTCCACACTTGTAAACAATCGCTCCATCAGGCTCGCACCATTCACACGGCTCTCGATCCTGCCCAGACTCGTCAGCGCTACCAAGCGGACCAATCACAGAGCTTGCGCTACGCGTCGTTGTGATGTGTAGTTACATTTTTTGAGAGGTGCACGTCAGCGACGCTGATGGCCACGGTGAAGGGCTATGCGTCAACACCGTAGCATATGCCGGCGTTTGACGCAGAAGTATAAATTAGCCTTAAGTCGGCACTTACCACCTCTCAGATTTCACTCCACATGTGCAAATTCTCCCACTCTCACATTTTGCGAGATATCTTTAACAGAACTCAACTTGAGTACAAAATAATTATTTGTATGATTATTTTATTATTATTACTTTGTTTTTTAACTATTTTATGGAAATATTTTTGTTAAATATCAATAATTCTACAGAAATGCATTTACCAGTAAAAAAACAGCAAAGTTGGTTTATTAGCTAGAGTCCGCAATCCAAGAGTAGGTTTTTGTTTTGTTTTAGTAATTACTGTACATGTTCAATGCTGTTAGCTAAGCTCCAGATTTGCTACTGATTAGCCTCATAGAAAAGAAACAAAAGTTGTTACTGTCAAACGGCCCTGTAGATTTTACTTTATCTAAACTGCTTTCAAATGTATGTCGATGTAAATTTTATTTAGGTTTGCAAAAATGTAGACTGATTTGTGTATTACCAATGAGCCACAGTTGCAAAATAAGGTATACCTATCTGTACAGTGGCATGATGCTGACAGACTTTTAATTTTTAATCAACTATCCCTTCATTTAGATGTTTCACTGGACAACAAGTCAAAACTCCCGAGTAGGAAAATGATTCTCTGCAATGTTACCGAAATTGCCCAGTCATATAATACCACACACATCACAGTCCTGCAGAAATAAATGAAAGTAATACTCCAATGGCCAATATCCCTTAGAGTCTGCCAGCAGTTCTGAATCACAACCAAGTTTGTCGCTGTATAGTTTTCATCCCGCTGTAAATTTATGTAACGCTGCTGGCCTGTTTTGTGGCAGACAGATTGCTCTTAGCATCTGTGTGAATTATTTGTTTGCGCTTCTGTTTTTTTATTTTTTTATTTGGAGGGTTAGACTTGTTAAAAAAACTTCCTTCACCTTTGTCACTGCAAATAATGTGACATCTGTGACACAGCATGAAACGCATACAGTGATTGAATTAATTATCATCCATTAATTAATTATTGCTGGGGAAAAAAGCATCTCATAGCTGACACTCAGAACAAAACTTGTGGCCTAATATGGAACAACACTAATATTATAAACTATGACAGCTTCTTAGAATTAACTTGAAAGCTATTAATAACTGCATATATGATCTATCTGCCGCAGCCGTAATTGTTTGTTTACATGCCACATTATAATAACATTGGAGTCTATTAGCATAGGAATTGCTCTGGAGATGCAGGCCTCAATGCTGAAAGATCTCAGAGAGAGAAATTCATTGCAGGGCGGTTTCAACCGACAGTTGGGTCAAATATGGATTTTATTTCTGCATTTTACTTTCATATATTTTTGGGGAAAAGAAGGAATAATTCTAGAATGAATGTTAAAAATAAAAGAAAAAACATTTTAATTCTAGAGTTAAAAGCTTTTGAGTTTGACCAATTTAGTATAAAATAATAATAAAAACAACAACCCCAATGATAATAATAACTATTATTATTATTATTATTATCATCATTGTCATTATTATTATCATCATCATCATTATTATTAATGTGATTTTTAGAGGCTAAAGATTTTTTACAATGTATTTTATTCTAGTTGATTATTATACTTATATGATTTATTTAGTTTTTTATTTTTAATTAAATGATTCATTATTAGTTAACAATTAAAATAATAATTCTAGAATTAATGTAAAAAATAAAAAAATAAAAATACTAATTCTAAAGTTAAAAGCTTTTGAGTTTGACCTATTTAGTATAAATATTATTATTGTTATTAATATTATTACTATTGTAATTTTTAGAAGCTAAAGATTTTAAGCAATTTATTTTATTCTTATTGATTATTGATTGAATGATGTATTTAATTTTTTTTTAGTTTTTGTAAAAATATTAATTATTAATTAAAAAATAATTCTAGATATAATGTAAAAAAATCATAATTCTAAAGTTAAAAGCTTTTGAGTTTGACCTATTTGATATAAAATAATAATAATTATTATTATTATATTAATTTAAAAAATAATGAGCTCAAACCAGCGACCTTTTTGCTGTATATTTTTACCGATTTATTTTATTCTTATTTATTATTAATAGAATGATTTATTTTTTTTTTATTATTAAATATTCTATAGTTAAAAGGTTTTGAGTTTGACCTATTTATTATATAATAACAACAACAACAATAATAATAATAATTATTATTATTATTATTTTTATTATTGTTGTTGTTGCCGTTGTTGTTGTTGTGGTGGTTGTTGTTGTTGTTCTTGTTGTTATTATTATTATTATTATTATTATTGTTATTAATATTATTATTATTATTATTATTATTATTATTGTGATTTTAGAGGCAATATTTTTACCAATTTATTTTATTCTTATTTATTATTAATAAAATCATTTATTTAGTTTTTTATTTTTAATAAAATAATTATTAATTACAATAATAATTCTAGAATTATTGTAAAAAATATATACAAATTCTAGAGTTAAAAGCTTTTGAGTTTAAACTATTTCATATGAAATAACAACAACAACAATAATAATATTGATTATTGATTGGATGATTATATAGTTTTTTTTATTAAAATTGTTAATTATTAATTAAAAATCCAAAAAGATTAGTAATATGAATTATTTAATACAATCTGCATATTCAAACTTGAGTGTAAACGGGGAACGATCTATCCCAGCTGTAATTATTTGTTTACATGCCACATTAAAATAACCCTGGAGTCTATTAGCATAGGAATTGCTCTGGAGAAGCAGGTCTAAATGCTGAAAGACCTGCGAGAGCGTGATTCATTCATTAGGAATCTTTCCAGGATCTCGACAGCATTGATCGCCGCTCTCATCTCTGCACCCTCTACACACACACATACACACACACACATTCACTCTCTTCACCTCCTCGTTCTGCAGTGGTGACGCACTTCTCTACTTCCGCCACTGCTGTATTCCCTCCACGTCTCCCATCCAGATATCGATCAGGGGCCAATATGTTACTTTCATTTCCCTCTACGCGTGTTGCAGCTGGAGGAAATGCCTAATGTCATCAAAGCACTCCATTAAGTTGAGAAGAGGAGGAGGAGTTGAAGAGAGCCCATCCTGACAGACGGCTTCCGACACGGGGCTGAGGCCAAAGCTTTCGGCTCGTGAGGAACCACTGATGATGTTGCTTTATGGGAGACCAGATAAAATTTGTAATGGTTTTTTTGTTGTTACTTTTAGTATAAACTTGCAGTGAACAGTGTTGGAAATGATTACTTTGAAATCCTGGGTTATTTTTATCCAAACTTTGTTTAAATTGTTTTAATATAAAACTTTTGTGGTTAGTTTTTTTTTTTTTTTTAATCATGGTTGCGTCTGAAACCACCTCCTAGTTACTGCTTTTGAATTTAAATTTACTACTTGGCTGTTAGAAAAGTATGTTTTACACAGTATTCATACTGTGAGCAGTATGAATGGAACTCGGATATACTAAATCTGCCAATTTGTCATGATCATGTGACGTACTTGTGTGATTTGTGTCGCTTCACTTCTATTCATGAATTCTCTTGTGGTAAATGATGGGATAGTGTAGAGTCCATCCAATGCACACAATGGTTTTTCTCATATACTGAATTTTAAATTCTATGAATTCAGACATACTACTCGGCTCGGCTTTTCAGCATACTATATAGTATGGAAGTATGCGATTTAGATGCACCCCACGTGATGCAGTTTTTGTTTTCTTCTGCTTCATTATTTTACATACTTTTTGGAAAGAATGATTAATTCTAGAATGATTATAAATACAGATCATTATAAAAATCTATAAATAAAAGATATTAAGTATTTCAAGAAAATGTTTTAACTTACAGTATACTACAAATACACAATGTTTAAAGCGCTGTTGATTCACTAAATTAAGATGCGTTCTGATATCTTCGTACTGTAGAATGTGGTTTAGGCAAGTTCAAAAGTTCTCCAGGAGCATTTTTATATGCTAATTTATCACAAGAGGAATTACCCATAGAATGAAAAGCTCAGTTTTGACTTTATTCAGAACGGTTTTGAATATTAATGAGATTAATATTCAAAATAAGAGTCCCACTTGAGTTATAGGTTTAATATAAACTTAGATAAACTTAAAAATAAGGCAACAAAAAAAAAAACATCGTAATCCTACTAGGAAGCGTTGTGTCCAATCAAATGCACCCTGATCCAGTGAGTATCCTGTGATCCATTGGCCTGTTTTTCACTGGGATTTTACATTCACATGATTTACATGAATGAGGAAATAATGGGGTTTAAGGGTCAAGTTGTGGCATTTACATGTACTGAACTCTTATTATACAGTTATGCCTACTGTATGTATATCCAGATGTTCATTCTATGGCACCTTTAAAATGAATATTATTCCTTAAATGTTTTTTCCTAAATAATACTTTTATTTTGACAGGTTCCTGGCAAATGAATATTTTATTACAGCATAATATACCAACAACTGCCATATAAATATTTAACATTTAAAGATGATTCTTATCAAATCTCCACAGATTTCCACTAGAAATGTGAACAACCAGGTACTTCATTCATTTATTTATTTTCATTCGCCACAGTGGAATGAATATGTTTTACACAGTACTGGGAAACACCCACACACTCACATTTACACACATACACTATGGCCAATTTAGTTTATTCAATTCACCTTTAGCGCATGTCGTTGGACTGTAGGGGAAACCAAAGCACCCAGAGGAAACCCACACGAACACGGGGAGAACATGCAAACCCCACAAAGAAATGCCAACTGACACAGTCGGGACTCAAAACAGCGACTTTTTTGCTGTGAGGCAAAAATGCTAACCACTGAGCCACCGTGTTGCCCCCAGGTATTTCAACATGTGACAATTTGAGCCACACTAATTCCAATTCCAGATTTTTTTTTTAGAAACCATAGCATACACTGAAATGTAACATGTTGTTTTGGATGCTTGTAGCTTATGCCCTAAGCTATCTACCAGTTTTATTTCAATTCACTGTTCCTCCTTGGTACAACACATGTTTTGAAAGAGATTTTCTGCTTCTGCAGTAGTCTTCAGCTGGTCAAACAACAGGTTGTGCGCTCAAATGGCACAATGCCTTGCGAAACAAAACAACGCTGACATTAACTCTGGCATTTTAGCAAGCACACACGCTCGTGTCTAGTATCTGAGCGGCCCTATTATCTGACAAAACAGCAAGCACACATATAACTTTAGCATACAGCAGAATTGAGGCGTAAATGTTGCACTTATTTGTCTTTTCTGACAGGCTTTGTCATGAATAGCAGTGTATAAATGTCTCGTCCTGTTCACCTTTACCTGCCGCACCACAGATCGGACCTGTACAGCTGTAATGTATAATTCAGCCAGATCTCTAGTGGAGGATCAGTAGTGCTGTGTAAACCTGACCAGACGAGTCACTAACGCTTCTCAAAGCTGTGAGGTTTTGCTCATATGTACAGCTGTCAGCAGGGGCTGTGATCAATAATTCAAATGAGAGCGGTCCCTCTGGAGAGCTGCTGCGTCCTCACAGGTGTGCCTTCATCTTTCATACTATCATTTTTAGTCCTGCTTTTCTCTCACTGGTCGATTCGGGCCACTACTGTCTGGCAATTGATATAAGGAGAAGATAAAGTGCACACAATATTACAACTTTCAAGAGGTTCTTAGTACAATCACTGTATTACAATAGTAGTACACTGCATCTATCTATCTATCTATCTATCTATCTATCTATCTATCTATCTGTCTGTCTGTCTGTCTGTCTGTCTGTCTGTCTGTCTGTCTGTCTGTCTGTCTGTCCGTCCGTCCGTCCGTCCGTCCGTCCGTCCGTCCGTCCGTCCGTCCGTCCGTCCGTCCGTCCGTCCGTCCGTCCGTCCGTCCATCCGTCCGTCCGTCCGTCCGCCGTCTGGTTGTCTGTCTGTCTGTCGTTGTTTCATTTTTCTATCATTTTATTGTTCTTTCTATCATTCTATCTATTGTTATTTTGTTCTTTCTATCAATCGTTCTTTCTATTTTTCTTTCTATCTATCATTCTTTCTATTGTTGTTTTATTCTATCGTTCTCTCAATCGTTTTTTCTATCGTACTATCATAGTTTTTGTCATTCTATTGTTCTTTATATCGTTCTTTCTGTCTATCATTCATTCATTCTTTCTACCTATTGTTTTATCTGTCATTTTATCTATTTTTTTTTGTTCTTTATATCTATCATTGTTTCTCATTCTATGTATTGTTCTTTCGTTCTTTATTTATATTGTTCTTTATATTTTTTATTCTTTTTATCAATAATTTTTCCATCTATCATTCTTTCTATCTTTTGTTCTATCGTTTATTCTATCGTTTTTTTCTGTTTATTGTTCTTTTGTTCTTTCTGTCTACCACTCTTTCTATCTGTCATTCTTTCTATATTTTGTTCTATAGTTTATTCGATCGTTTTTTTCTATCATTCTTTTGTTCTTTCTCACTATTGTTTTGTCTATCATTCAATCTCTCGTTCTATCTATTGTTTTTTGTTCTTTATATCTATCATTTTTACTGTCGTTCTTATCTATTGTTCTTTCATTCTTTATATGTTTTGTTCTTTATATTTGACATTCTTTCTATCATTTTTTCTATCTATCATTCTTTCTGTCTTTCATTCTATCCTTTTTTCTATCTATCTTTCTTTTGTTTTTTCTATCTATGGTTCTTTCATTCTTTTATCTGCCTTTTTATCTATCATTCAGTCTATTGTTCTATCTATGTTCTATTGTTCTTTCTATTTATATTGTTTTTTGTTCTTTCTATCTATTATTTTTTCATTCTTACTATCGTTTTATCTATCATTCGATTTAGTTTCATCAACACTATGTATTGTTCTTTTGTTCTTTATGTCTATCATTCTGTCTATACAATCTATACACCTTTCTATTATTGTTTCATTCTTTCTATCATTCTTTCTGTCATTCTCTCTGTCATTCTTTCTATCATTCTTTATATCTGTAGTTCTTTCTGTATTTCGTTCTTTCTATCTATCATTCTTTCGTTCTATCATCTTTCTGTCTATTATTCCTTCATTCTTTCTATTTGTCATTCTTTCTATATTTTGTTCTATTGTTCATTCTATCTATCTTTTATCTATCTTTTAATCTCTCGTTCTATCTATTGTTTTTTGTTCTTTATATCTATCATTCTTACTGGCGTTCTTATCTATTGTTCTTTCATTCTTTATATGTATTGTTCTTTATATTTGACATTCTTTCTATCATTTTTTTTATCTATCATTCTTTCTGTCTTTCATTCTATCTTTTTTCTATCTATCTTTCTTTTGTTTTTTCTATCTATGGTTCTTTCATTCTTTTTATCTGCCATTTTATTTATCATTCAATCTATTGTTCTATCTATGTTCTATTGTTCTTTCTATTTATATTGTTTTTTGTTCTTTCTATCTATTATTTTTTCATTCTTACTATCGTTTTATATATCATTCAATTTAGTTTCATCAACACTATGTATTGTTGTTTTGTTATTTATGTCTATCATTCTGTCTATACAATCTATACATCTTTCTATTATTGTTTCATTCTTTCTATCGTTCTCTGTCATTCTCTCTGTCATTCTTATCATGTTTTTCTATCTTTTGTTTTTTATATATCGTTTTTTATATCTGTAGTTTTTTCTGTATTTCGTTCTTTTTATCTATAGCTCTTTCTATATATCGTTCTTTCGTTCTATCATTCTTTTCAGCCTATCAGTCAATTATTCCTTCTTTCTTTCTATCTGTCATTCTTTCTATCTATCGTTCTATCTATCGGCCAGCCAGTCGATTACTTCAGTTTGTTTTTCTGGCTGCATCTCATAGCATTGGTCATCTGTACTGGAAGTCATATGTGGTGTTGGTTGAAGGCCAGTTTGTGTGACAAGGAAACTAATATGATGTACAGACCTGAGGGAGATGGTAACCCAAGCATCTGTCATTCTCAAAATGCCCCTTTACTCCACAAGAATATTAAAAAGCATCTGGTTCAGCAAGGGATCATTTTCCCGTTTTCTGTTCCCATCAAGTATTTTTGAACCTTTTATAGAGGTCTCAACTACTCATTTCAAAGTGCCTCTGCACTCTGTGTGTGTGCGTGTGTGTTTGAAAGGCTTCTTGTTTTGCCATTGTGTCTGTTGGATTTATTTCAGACAGATTTTCTAGCTTTAATCTGTAGTGTAAATCCGACCTTATCGTGTTGGCGTGCTCAGCAAAGCTGGAGATGAGGGCCTGGTACAGCTGTGATTGAAATCTGCATCAGATAAAGGACTTGCACCCTGCTTAAACCTGGTATTAAGATTGGTGTCTGATCTGATCAGGAGTGCTGGAGCACCATTCTCCCATGATCAGATTTTAAAAGACTTCAGTGTTTAACAAAACTCAACTTTACAGAAACAAAATGTACATATTTATGTTTGATCCCATTTGGAGAGACTGAGGTAACTGTTCATTTACATTTATCATTCATTCATTCATTTTCTTGTCGGCTTAGTCCCTTTATTAATCCGGGGTCGCCACAGCGGAATGAACCGCCAACTTATCCATCAAGTTTTTACGCAGCGGATGCCCTTCCAGCCGCAACCCATCCCTGGGAAACATCCACATACACTTATTCACACACACACTCATACACTACGGAGAATTTAGCCTGCCCAATTCACCTCTACTGCATGTTATTGGACTGTGGGGGAAACCGGAGCACCTGGAGGAAACCCAAGCGAACGCAGGGAGAACATGCAAACTCCACACAGAAACGCCACATGAGCCGAGGCTGGAACCAGCGACCCAGCGACCTTCTTGCTGTGAGGCGAACGTGCTACCCACTGTGCCACTGCGTCGCTCATTTACATTTACTAAAACTAAATTATTTTTACTAAAGTTCTTTCTATCAATTTTTGCTCTATTGTTCTTTCTATCATTCTATTGTTTCTTTCTATCATTCTTTTTTCGTTCTTTCTATTGATCTTTCTGTTTATCGCTTTCTATTGTTCTTTCTATCCATTGTTCTTTCATTCTTTCTATCCATCGTTCTATATGCATCAGTCTTTCTATCATTCTTGTGATTATCGTTCTTTCATTTTATCATTCTTTCATGATTTTTCTTTCTATCATTGTTTCGTTCTTTCTATTGTTCTTTTTATCTCTTGTTCTTTCATTCTTTCTGTCATTCTTTTTATCCATCGTTTTTTTCTATGCGTTGTTCTTTTGATCTATCCCCCTTTGATTTATAATTTTTTCATTCTTTCTCTAAATTGTTCTTTCCATCTACTATTGTTTCGTTCTTTATATTATTCATTCTATCATTCTTTCTATCTATTGTTCTTTTATTCTTTCTATCTATTGTTCTGTCTATCTTTCTATCTATCGTTCTTTCATTCTATCAATCTTTCTATTGCTCTTTCCATCTCTTGTTCTTTCATTCTATCGTTCTTTTGATCTATTGTTCTTTCATTGTTTCTATCAATTGTCTATCATTGTTTCGTTATTTTTATAGTTCTTTCTATCATTCCTTCAATCTTTCTTTCTATCTGTTGTTCTTTCATTCTTTCTATCTATTGTCCTTTCTATCTGTTGCTCATCCCATGGATTCCCCTGGAACCAAATCCAAGACCTTGGCATTGTTGGTGCCATGTTGACCATCTAAAGGTGATCTATGTTGAAATTCAGAAAACCTTGTTATAAGCCACACTGGTGGCCATTAAGTTAACATTCAGTGAATCTCTTGAGAGACAGGTTTTAATGCTGAATGAATCAGATTTTAAAATAAATCTATTGCACGAAACATTCAATGACAATGTCATCTTAGCTTCTCTTTTCATTACTGAGTTGAATCAGTGTTTTTGAATGAATCTCTTAAGCAAATGATTCAATGGCTCAGATATAAAAACTTCACTTGTTTTAAAACAGTATTTTAAATAAATCTGTTAAGGAAATAATTCAGTGATTCTTTTTAAGGCTTGTTCTAATTGAAATTTCAGTAGTTTCGTTACTGGATAAAGCAGTGTTTTGTCAACCATTATGAGATTGATAGATTCTCATTTATGAAGGCTAGTCTCATACTGAATGGATCAGTTGGTAAACAAATCTGTTAAGTGAGTAATTCAATGACAAATTGAATTAAACTGCTACTTGTTACCACCTCTCCATCTAATAAGGAGAAGGTTTTTGGTTTTATTTTCATTATATTAGGAGTCCAGAAAGCATCTGAACATAGCAGATACCATAGCAATCCCCTGGCATCATATCACATCATCCTGAGCAATGTATAAGCATTGGTTTCACTAGATAAACCCTTAATTTTGATTTCATAGAAGGGAAGAGGGGTTCTTAAGAATGCACTTTAACATCATATGCTTTTGATTTCACTGGGAACATCAAGTACTGTACTTCACATAAGATCAGTCAGGCTTTCATAAACATCCTAGAATGTTCCAGAAGGTCTTTGTTGTTGTTTTCGAGTTTCTTTAAAAGTTTCCATGATTATTACATAAGTCATATAACCACTTTAAGCTATAATACTGTGAGAAATAATAAGTTGTACTCTTCCCCTCAATCAGTCCTTTCGAATGTTTTCCTGGTACTTCTAATAAGGAATGCAGGAAGGACGACTTTAAATTGTTGGGTTAATGAGAACCTGCACATTGTTTTGCAGCCTTAATGTTTCAGTCAACCTCCAGCTTTCCACTAAGCAACTGAAATGTAATTAAGAATGGGAATGACTCATGGGTAAGTTGTCAGTCAAAGCAGATTAAGGTACAGCGTTTTTTACGTTTATCTCCATTTCTGCTGTTCTTGCTTTTTTTTTAAATGTTTTTGTACGTACAAACACCAATCATTGAACATTGGACCGTAACACTGATAATTGCCCAGATTTACTGCTCTTGACATTCAGCGAAAGTGGATTCGGTTTTGGCCTTGAATGCAAGTGAGTTGAATGTTAAAGGCTGCCCTCTCACAGGCATATAGGGACCTACAAAGATGCATCTCGAGTACACAGTGAGATAAATCTTTGAGCTTCAGTGTGAAAGAAGATGAGAAGATGGTCTGTTTAGAAATAATAATGAATTGCAAAGCAAGAAGCGACCAAATGGGAAGAGAAAGGCGATTCATCAGATGCTGGCTATCTCACATTTCATTACCGAGATGCCAGTCATTCTCTCTCTGTAATGTGCATACTGACAGCTGTAAGCTTTGGATAAGCAAAGGGCAGAGTAGGCACTTTTTCCCCTCAAAGAGAGGTGCTTGTGCTGAATGACATTAATAAATCACTCTCGGTCACCGCCACCTGATACCTACTGCATAACATTTCGTCGACAGATGCAGGAAAGCCTGTTTTCCTCAATTAAATGCAGAGGACAGGGGTCACTAGTCAGGGAACTAGCAGTCCAGATTCAAACTCATGATTGGTTCCAGTGGGCTTCGGTGGAATTTTTATCATAAATTAACTATCATTTAAAAAGTTGTTTCTTCACATGGATAAATAGCATTTAAAGTGGAATAAATGTTTAATGTCAAGACAGCAATACATTGTAATGGCATTTTTATCAAATTTCTGTTTGTCCATTTGCCATACAAATGCTGTAATTATTCTAAGATGCTTCAAAAAATTGTAAAAGTAATAATTGGAATTGTTTTCTTTAATAATTGGAATTAAGTAATCTCTTAGCAAATATTTATGGTTGATCAGTTTTTAAATGTCACAATCACCAGCGATCTAATTTTGGCACATCGCTGGTTACCACGCAGTTCGCTAAAGAACTACAAGTTCCAGTCATGCACCGCTCACACGCACCTGTACCGGATTCATTTCTTTTACATTGAATATGTATTATGGCTTATTTATTAAGTTATTTCAATCAAGTTATCTCATGATTGTAGATACACTAAATAATGTAATTTATTAAAAGTTTTGCAAAATGTTAATTTCTGCTTTTTGTTTTAAAATAAATTACCTAATTACAGCAATTATTTAATAAATTACAAATCTTTGCATGATTACTAAGCTACCTGACAAAAGTTTTGTTGCCTATCTAAGTTTTAGGAACAACAATTAATAATTGATTTCTAGTTGATCATTTGAAATCAGAAGTGGCTTATATGAAAGGCAAAATCCTCTAGATTACGCTTATTTTAACAAAATAAAAAATGAACATGGCTTGATTATGTTGCTTTTAATTATTTAATTAGGACAGTAAGGTCTGACTTTGCTTAGAAAAAAGTCTTGTCACTTTACAGAAATAATGTACAGTATAGAATATAAAGTCATACTCCAGTGGAAAAACAGTTAATATTGTGTTTGACTCCCATGAGCTTGGACGACTGCATCCATACATCTCTGCAATGACTCAAATAACTTATTAATAAAATCATCTGGAATGGCAAAGAAAGCTTTCTTGCAGGACTTCTAAAGTTCATCAAGATTCTTTGGACTCATTTTCAATGCCTCCTCCATCTTACCCCAGACATGAGAATAATGTTCATGTCTGGTGGCTGGGCTGGCCAATCCTGGAGCACCTTGACCTTGTTTGCTTTCAGGAACTTTGATGTCGAGGCTGAAGTATGAGAAGGATCCTGCTGAAGATTGTGAACACTCTTGTGGTTAGTAATGTAATGTGCAGCACAAATCTCTCAATACCTCAGGCTGTAGATGTTGCCATCCACTCTGCAGATCTCTCGCACGCCCATGATTTTTCCTTCACTTGTCTGATTTCTGTGAGAATTATGGGTACATCCAGGTTGCAATAGGTCTTCTGCAGTATTTTTGATGATTGAGATGCAGTTCAACAGATGATTCATCAGAATAATCTCACTCCTTCCACAACTCAACTAGAAGTCAAGTTATTATTTGCCGTCCCTTCAACTGGGATTCACAACAAGACTTATGTCAGGTAGTGTAGTTTTTTTTATGTATTTCTCAGAAAGACTATGATTCATTACTTTCATTTTCAATTATTCATTACTTCAAATTTTGTTGAGCTAATGATTCGATGTCTTCACTTTTTTCATTACTGGATGAATCAGCATTTTTGAAAATTCAGATCAAAACTCTCCATGACTACCTTTCTTCAGCACTACTTTTATCTATACCCTTGAAATCACTGTCATTTAGGACTCTGATTGTTATTTTTGAAAGTGTTATTTTGGGATCTTGATTGATCGGACCTTTGCTGAGAATGAAATTTATACTCTGGATGTCTTGTAGCTATTGAATACCCTTGAGGCCTTGTGAAAAATGCTGATTTTCAACATGTACTGCAGTTTTGCAATGAAAAGCAATGTTTCAAGCTTAATTGTAAGTGCTCTGAATGTCAAAGTGCACTTGAGAAATCAAACTCAATTTATAAATTAATGCTCCTCTATAGGCTGGAAGCCATATCTGTTTTGACGCCTTAGTGATTTCTACCTCACGCCTCATCTTTTCTATGGTGGCAGGTGGAATTGAAATGTCAAACCCATGTGACCTTTCTCAAAGATCCCCTGTGTGGGTTTTTGACCCTTAAAGAGCAGCTCGGATCATTAGTATCCAGCTTAGCCCTCTGTAACATTTAGATTGCCCCGCATACTCAGTCAATCCCTTATGAGTTAGCAGTCATTCAGATCTGCAGGGAAAGCGGCCACACACTGTGGACTGTAATGTACAGGCCTGAAAAGCCCTAACTAGATACATATATCCTTAGGAACCCACACATCAGAGTCATTGCTGTAAGAAAAAGTTTCATGTGAAAACATTTCTTCAAAGTGCACCAGTTAAGTTCACCTCAGGCTTTAGTCCATATCTTCAATGGATTGTAATTTTTCATTTCTGCATGTTGCTGCTCTTTACATCTGACAGTCCTGTCTGATGTGCTATATACACATATTTATATATATTTACACATAATCATTGTCTTCGGCACAATTCAAATACACTGAGAAGATAGTTTATGAATAAATGACACAGTAATTGTTGCCAAAAATTCTGATTTGATTTAATGTTTAAAGCTATATCTTATACAATGAATATAACATTCAAACAATAATTCACAAATGTTTGTATTCTTTATATATATATCAGGAATTAACCAACATGAGTTTGTAACTGTATATTGGAGACATAAAAAATAATAATAATAATAATGGTCAGACTTTATTTTGATGATCCATGTCTTGATTTTAAGTTACATTGCATCTATGTGCCAACTTATTCTCATTAGATTATAAGTAGACTGTTGTGTTAGGGTTGGGGTTTGGGTTAGTGTAAGTTGACATGTACTTGCAAAGTTTTGTATAGTCAGTTTAATGTCTGCTTAGCAGCCGGATCAACAGATATTAAGCAGGCAGTCTACTAATACTCAAACGGACCATCAAAATAGTGTTACCAATAATTATAGTTATTATTTTCCTAAAAGTGTAAAACTGCTTTACTAACTGCTGTCATATTTTACTTTAATTTGTTATTGACTTTATACTTTTTTCATGTCACATTCACATTTATATTGTTCACTTGGAATTGCAAGACTTATTAATCAAAATATGAATCAGAATTCATTCATTCACTCTTTTTTTTTTTGACTTAGTCCCTTTATTAATCAGAGGTCGCCACAGCGGAATGAACCACCAACTAATTCAGCATATGTTTTACACAGGGGATGCCTTTCCAGCTGCAGCTCATCACTGGGAAACACCCATACACTCTCATTCACACACATACACTACGGACGATTTAGTTTACACAATTGACCTAAACCACATGTCTTTGGACTTGTGGGGAAGACCAGAGCACCCGGAGGAAACCCACTCGAACATGGGGAGAACATACAAACTCCATACAGAAATGCCAACTGACGCAGCTGAGGCTCGAACCAGCAACCTTTTGCTGTAAGGCAACAGCACTCCCCACTAAACCATGGCTCCGCCCCTGAATCAGAATTATTTAATATATTTTAAAAGGCAATTTGTTAATGTGAATATTATGCTATCCACTGCATAAAAACATGGGTGTAAATAGTTGTCAGTTCATTCCACTGTGTTGAACCCTGATAAATAAGGGACTAAGCTAATATTATGCTTCATGATCATATATCCTGGGTGGTGTAGCGGGTAGAGCTGTCGCCTCACAGCAAGAAAGTCGCTGGTTCAAGTTTCTATGTGGAGTTTGCATGTTCACCTGGGTTTCCTCCGGGTGCTCCGGTTTCCCCAACAGTCCAAAGACATGCGCTATAGGTGAATTGGGAAAGCTAAATTATCTGTAAATTAACGTGTATGAGTGTTTCCTAGTGATGGGTTGCAGCTGGAAGGGCATTCGCTTTGTAAAACATTTATGCAGGTTTGGTTGGCAGTTCATTCTGCTGTGTTGACCCCTGATTAATAAAAGGTATGAGCCGTAAAATGAATGAATGAATGAATTACATATCCTTAATGTAAAATGCAAGTAATAAAAACATCAGAACTGTTCCTGTGAGTTTATACAGTATTCAACCATGTTGCATTTAATAGATCAAAAATACAGTAAAGACTGTATTTAATAATTAAAACTCATTCTAATGTACTGATGTAATTATAATATTCATAATATTAATGTGGAAATCAGTTGAGTTATTTATTATTTTTGAGAAAACTGTTGCATTTTTAAGGTTTCTTTTAATAAAGTATTTTGTGCCATTACAAATACTTTTATTCCCATTTGGTTAATTTAACACATTTAATGTTGAATACAAAAAATGTTTCTTAAAAAACATATTTCAAAAGTAACATTTATTTATATTATTAAACTAATAAACATATAGATATTTTTATTGTATAATTTTGGTTGTTTGAACAATGACAGTATATTTTTTTAAGGTTTTTTTTTTAAATACAGTAAAAATTGCTCTTTATACTGTATCTTAGCAAGAGGTCCTTTTTTTAAGAGAGATTTGGTTTTCATGGCTTAGAAGAGATTGAAACTATTGCACCAAGCTAATATGTAATTGGTCTCAGACCAGCTTTTACTCGCATAATGAATTTGCTTGCATTCATCCTTCTCTCTGTGTGAAATCTAGAGACGTGGGAAGCCAATTTCAAAACTTTTGTACATTTATGCTCAACAGGAGCATCAAGAAAAAAACTGAAGGAAAGGAGTACCAGTGTATTGTGTTGTTTTTGACTAGTTCTTCGTCTCCCGTTGCTTAGAAGAGATTCGAGTTTCACAGTTTCCTGCCGATATTACAGAAAGCAGTCTATTGAAATATTTATGGTCACAGCTGACCTCACCTGAACAGATCCTGTGTTCAAAGACATTCTTTCCTTGCATTATTCTGACACGCCTCGTCACTCCCAACATTCCACACTCCATTCTCTGTTTGCTCTTCATTTTATTCATCAGCCTTCAGAGTCCTTCTTGTCAAAAAGACAATGAGGAATAGGACTGCATTTAATATTTAAACCCCGCTTGCATTATGAAAAAAATGCAGAATCAAGCCTCCCGAAAACCACTTGACTGATAGAGTAATATCATATCATTATTGTACTCTCACCACAAGGCAGTTGTTGCAAGAAATTCAATTTGCTGAAACTCATGAAAGCAACTATTTATCAGATTTTGTGATGGTTCGCCCAGGCCTGAAGCATTGCAGAGCTCCATTGACTTCTTTGGAAATCTGCAAACTGCCTACAAAGCATTTTTTACCCCCATCCCGGTCATGAATAAAACTACAATGGCCTTCAGTAGGGAAGTGGCTCTTTGAATCATCGCCTGCAGCATTGTCTTTTGACAGCTATTGTCATTCAAATTGATCGCGCACTTCATTTGGTGATACTTTGTCACCTTTGATAGTGAGATCCATCAGTTCATTATCATTATAATGCTTCTTTAATGCACTTTATTTGACTGATTCATTATCACCTGCACAGAAGGATGAGAGTGAGTAATGAGTTTTCAGGACTTTTTGCATTAGTTTGTGTTTGATATTGGCGGAGGATGAGGTGGCGGTAAGGAGATCTTAGTGATTTTCTTTAAAATGTTTTGATGGTAGATTTGCTGGCTCCAGAGGCATACAAATAAGTGTTAAAAGGGATAGTTCACCCATAAATTAAGAATCTGTCATCATTTACTCTTCCAGTGTCCTTTTTTCCTATTGAACACAAAAGAAGTTTGGTAACACTTTACAATAAGGTTCATTAGTTAATGCATTTACTAACATGAACTAATCATGAACAACACATGTACAGCATTTATTAACCCTAATTGAACATTTGCTAATGCATTATTAACATCCAAGTCCATGCTTGTTAACATTAGTTAATGCACCATGAGGTAACGAACTAACAATGAGCTACTGTATTTTCATTAACGTTAACTAACATGAACAAATACAGTTAATTAGTTAATTAACTTTTACTAATGAACCTTATTGTAAAGTGTGACCAGAAGTTTTTTGACAAATGATGAAAACCTGAAACCACTGACTTCCATAGTATTTTGTTTTTCTGCTATGGAAGTCAGAGGTTACGGTTTCTAGCATTCTTGAAAATATATTGTTTTGTGTTTAAGAGAAAAGAGGAACTAGTCAAGGTTTGGAAAACTTGTGAGTAAATGGTGAATAAATTTCCTTTTTTGGTTAACTATCCCATTGCTCATACACAGGTGGTTTTGCATTGTTGTTTACAAATCGTATAGCTTAGACATTAATGTTACATTAATGTTAAAAATGTTACACTTGAATCTTCCATCATGCACAATAATCAAACTTTAGATCTTTAAATCTTTAAATGTGGATTTGGATGTTTTTATTTTTATATAACAACTAGTTTGGGTATAAATTCCAGCACCAAATCCATTTTAGAAATTGGTTTTTATAAATATTTTCCAAAGCCTTATAGTACTTGGTAATGCTTTACAAAAGGTTTCATCGGTTAATATATTTACTTGCTATTTGTTAATGAATAAAGTTGTTCATTGTTAGTTCTTGTTAACTAATAGTGCTTTAAGTTAGGGATAAAGTACATGCAGGAGGTTGTCATCGCAGAATAAAGTCTAACATGCCGAACAACAGCCTGGCGCAAAGCAGAGGGCTGTTGTATACGACTGAAGTGCCTAATTCTGTGAAAGCAATCGCCTTGATGTACTTTATCCCATTTATTACACTGCTACTTGCCACAAAACATAAAAATTTGAAAGAAAACATTGTTCTGAGCTGTACACTGAACAAAATGGTTCATTGCAAATTTTTGCAAACAATATATATATATATATATATATATATATATATATATATATATATATATATATATATATATATATATATATATATATATATGCTGAATTTAAACAAAAAAATTAAGTTGAACATTACAACATTTTATTTGTTTGTTTAAATTTATCCTATATAAATATTTTTTAAAAGTTTGTAAATGCAATGAATCTTTTTTTTGTGTGTGCAATGGTTTATTAATTCTTTACGTAAATGCAAAGATTTCAAAAATAAAAACAGCTGATTGAGCATACACTAACCTAAGTATTATTCAGTCACAAGATGGCACCAAATAGTCAAAATCACAAAGCCGACAAGTGAAATTCTACAACGTATTATTTATTCACAAGATGGCGTCAAACAGTTAAAAACTGTGGCATGGTAGACAATTGCTCATTATTAATTCATGTTAGTGAATAAATTGAAACCTTATTGTAAAGTAAGACTTCTTATAACAATCTATGTGTAGCAAATGCTGAAGGACAACAATGCCTCCAACTACTGATCTAAGGTCAGGTTAATGACTTGTAACTTTTAGAACAGTCAGTCAATTTGGGAATGAGAAACTGATGCTAGACCAGTAGTTACAGGTGGTTCAAAATCTCACCACTTCCTACTATTGTAAATAGTGTGTAGGTCCAAGTAGTGGAGTATGTCCAAATTCACAGCATTGACAAAACAGTTGGCAAAACTTACCCAGATGGCCTACTACTTCATTTACACACTGTGTACAGTAAATGAACTGCTCTAATATGCAGTAATCTTGCTCTGTTTATCGCTTTTGGGATTCTTCCCACCCCCTGCCTCCCTTTTCTGTGCCTGTTTCAAGCTGCTTAATTGCTGACCTTTGTATTCCATCTGCCCCTCGTGTGCATCGCATCATGGTGCTGTTTAATGATCTGAGAACAGACATTGGCCTTTCACGCTGATCCACGACTGATTCCCCTACCCGAATGCTAATCTCAGCTGTCGTTAAAGAAACCAGCAAATCATGTCTCATCCCTGTCGACAACACTCTTATTAATGTATGTTAGCATTCCCATTTATTACAGTAATAGTTCATCATCTGGCACACACTGTAAAGGACCCTGAGGACACCCACAGCAGCATTCTTTTTCATTCAGACAAAAAAGAACTTGTTTTTCCTTTCAATAATATAAACTTGCCATTAAAAAGCATCTGATAATATTTATTTGGCTATGTTTGTGCAGTCAAGTCAGCACATGTTTATTTGCCATCAAAGACAAAAATATTAGCGCTGTAAAGTTTTTTTTTCCCAAGTTGTGTTTAATGGAATTTTTTTCATACACGTTTAAATAACTCAATTCTTTGCCATGATGATATAAAATTCTACTACATATTTTGCAAGATACAGTATTAACCTTAAAGTGTAATTTAAAGGCTTAACTAGGTTAACTAGTCAAGTTCAGTTAGTTTGAACAACATTGATTTGTTCTGAGCCAATCCAAAAAATATACTGTATATTAAAGGCTGCATGACATTGGAAAAATGTAACATTATGATATTTTGTTATTTTGTGATTTCTATTGTGATTTGAAAAGCTGTATGATTCTGTAGGGGAGTGTACATCTACAAAAATATCATAAACAATTTACAAGCATAGATAAATACAATAAAGAAAAGATAACAATTAAATAAACTGTCGTTTAGGGCTGCAGAACATATTATTTCAGCATCGATATCGCATTGTGTGTGTCTGCAATAGTCACATCACAGGATATGCAGTGTTGAGGGATTATTGTTGATCAGCATGAGCATGAATGCATGACATTTGTGGAGTCATTGCAGCTTATAACCATAATAGAGTGAAACTTTATCATTGCTTGTGTTTTAAAGGCATTTCAAGTTAGTTTAAAGCATTCGGGCACAAAAAAGTCCATTTGTAACTTTATTGAGGAATGAGTTCACAGAATTATTAATACAATAAAGACTCAATAGTGTTGTTTTACATTTTGTTATTCTATTTCCATAGCTGAATGCTGTTTGACACTCAGGAAAACCATAAAGCACTGTTTATTTGACTTTTTTCTTTGCTCTGCTGTAATTATTCTTGCTAGTAATTTGTTAATTATTTTTTATGCTTAATTCACATCCTTCCAAATTTCCCCAATCACTCTAAATTCAAGACTTTTCCCCAAAAAGTGCTGTTGAAGTCATCTGGTGAAATTATATTCATATCGCAATATATACAGCAGAAAATAAAATATCGCAATGTCAGATTTGTCCAATATCGTGCAGCCTTACAGTGTTTGACTGTTTTCCAGGAGTCAAACAGTATTTAAGTATACAATAATTAAATAATTAAATATAAAACAATACTACAGTTTTCATTTTTATAAATAATTCAATAAAATGTTTTGTTATTAAAGTAACAAACAACATTTTTTTAGGCCTGAATGCTTTTAAAATCCTCATACTGTCCTCAAAAACACATGCAAATGATTAATTATAATCTAGACTCGACATTGCAGATTCAGCAATGTGACTATTGCGAATGAAAGAGTTAATAATATTAGCTCAGCATTTTTTCAACTCAAAATGCTACATTTTCAGCCAAACACAAAGAAGTAAGACGGTCTTAAACTGAAAAAGATAATTTTTATTCTTTATGTGAATTGGACGCTGACAACAGGGGTGAAAATCCAAACACAGGTTTTATTATGCAGAGAATGGTCAGACAAGCCACAGTCAACACAGGAGCAAACAGATGTATACAGGCAATGCAGAATCATAGACAATATGGAGGCGGATGGTCAAACACAGACACGAAACAAAACAAAACAAAGCAGAGCAAAGCAAAGCTTGATACACTAGTGATGTGACGTTGTATGCCGAGGCTTTGAAGCATGTATAAAAAAAACATACATCTCGCAGTGAAGCAGTGTACCGGAGCTTGAATTGTTTTGCGATCATCACGTGATCAGTGACGTTCGAAGCTTCATTTTCACCTATACCCACGTGACTGTTTTGAATTTTGATTCAAAGGTTTAAACCAGTTTAAACACCCTCATGGGTTAGTAAAGTGCATAGCGAGAAATTAGGTGTCGATTACATACAATTCTACTGTTTCAAAGCACTACACCGGTCCCAAACACCAGTAATAAACTAAAATACAATAGTAATTTATGGTAAATAAAAATTTTGAACTTTACTAAAGTGTATCAGCGTATGTTTTACAGCTATTTTTATAAAAACCACTGCATATCAAAGTACAGTGTTTAATGGAGGCCAGCTGGCGAGTGCAACCCGATAGCATCATTCACATAGGCTCCTCCTTAGAGCATTCGCATCCCATGCAGGAATCGCTGGTTCAATCCCTGCTTGGAACAAGTGGGTGAGTGAAGGACTAGTTGGAATACGATAAATGTAAATGCTTTTGAATGCCTTGGATTTTACTAGTCATCGGTGGTGTAATGTAGTATACCTTATGTGTAAAAAAAACTACAGTAGTTGAATAATTTGTTTATATTAATGTTGTTATATAACTGTGAATAAGTTAGTCAATTGTGAACATTTGACATTATTGCAACACAGTGATTTCTCACACTTTAACAAGAAGAGGTCCTCATCGAGCACTGATTTAGAAAGTTTCAAGTAACAAACCTTTTTCCAATACAAAAAAGTTGAGCGATTCTAGTTTAGAAAGCTTATTTTCACCATCACTATGATACAGGGCAAGACTAGGCAAGGGAAATGCATCGTAATGTTCACAGCAATGTATAACAAGACTCAGCCACCTCTGTGTGTTTGTGTGCTGACTTTTATAGTCCATGTAATCAGTTCATGAGTGGCTTCAGCTGTGAGTTTGCAATCAGACAGGCTCTAGGCCAGGTGTGTGAGTGGTGCATGACTGGATCTTGTAGTTCTTTTGCTGGCAGATTTGTAGTTCTTCAGTGATCTGCATGGGCTAGATCACTGGTGATCCTGACAGTAAAACATTACTTGGAATATATTTATAATACTTTTGTATGTAAATAGCACATATACAGTGTTAAATATGAAAAGACTCATGCTTCTAATAGAAATATGCTTCAATTTCTATTATAAACTAGCTCTTATATGTGTGTTTTACCAGTCTGATCTTGCAAGGAAACTTAACTATTTTTACGTTTTGTCAGTTAAGCTGCTAATTTGTATGAATTTGTATGAGTTCAGTCATACAAAAATATACAATGTTTAAAAAAGGAGGCTTGGCACCCAAACCAGCCCCTAAACCCAACCTTCATTGGGGGATGAGCAAATCATACAAAATTGTATGATTGAGATTCATAAGTCTTTCATTGTCTTGTTTCTAGTCCAAATATATGTAAAAAAAAAAAAAAAAAAAAAGCCAATAAGCAATTTTTAGACAAGCAAATATTGTCTTGTTTAAAGAAATAATATGCCAAAATTAAATGAGTTTTTTCCTAAAACAAGCTAAATAATCTGCCAGGCTTAGCAGCATAATCTTATGTCAAAAGAAAAAACTAAACTATTTTGCTAATTAAACTATTTTTAGTTTATTCTGGAGCAGCGACATGCTGACCTGGCTTAAAATTCCTCTGTGAAGTGGGAAGAGCTTGTGTTTGATAATGCCAGACTCTGGATTTGATTGTGCATTATGTATGTAAAACTGCTTTAAGCCAGTAGTGAGCAAAATGGATTAAACGTGTATGCCTAGTTTATTTGGATAAAACTAAAGCTGCATAAATGCTGCAAAAATAGTTTATTTTACTAAATAAACTATTTTTATTTAGACCAGAAACAAAGTAAGAAAAGCATTTTTGCAGTGTTGATGGGCTGAACATAGAATTAGAACTAGAGAAGATGTCAGAGCCGCACCCACCTAATAACAATGAATGATTCCCAGGTAGTTTGAGGGTGTTTACATTTACATTTAGTTCACCAGCCCAAGCAAACTTTTCCAGAAAGCTGTTTTGAAATCAAACTAAAACAATCTAGAATATTCCTGATGAATGTATGTATCATTGACTGAGTTTTAGCTGTCTGTGACGGATGTGTCAGGTCTGTGATGAGGCAAGGAATGTGTCTGCTGAAAGCCTGTGCTCTGGGCAGTGGATTGTGGGAGTATCTGACAGTATCCACACACATACATGCAGTGACAGTCAATCACGCAGCCCTTCAAGCATGGTCTCGGGCTTAATGTGCAGTGAACGCAGTGCCTATTGATTTCCTCTGTTGTCCGTGACTATAAATACCGATTAATAAACAACATTTTTCCAGCCGCTGGCAACATCCTGTCCACGGGGACAGAACTCAGACGGAGTTTCTGAGGGATGAGAGAGATGATGGAGACAGGGCTTGAGCTTTTGATCACTTACACCCATCAGGACACTGAACACGGACCTGAAGGGTTTCATGTTTCGTCAGAATGGTTTTTCATGTCAGTCACAAACCAGACAGGAAGTAGACTGATGCAGAAGGAGAATTGATGTGTGAGGTTTTAAAATGTCAGAACTCGCTGACACACACACACACACACACACACACACACACACACACACACACACACACACACACACACACACAAATAGTATGTTAATTAATACAATTGTAATTTATTTTAAGTTCTGTCCTTTTGATATTTTTTTATCAATCAATATAAAAATATATACCTCAAATAAACCTTTTTAAAGAGCACATATTTTACCCCTTTTTCAAGATTTAAGATACGTCTTTTGTGTCTCTAGAATGTGTCTGTAAAATTTCAGCTCAAAACACCCATCAGATTATTTATTATAGCTTTCAGAATGTTGGAATTTTCTGCTCTCAACACACTGTAGCCATTTTTGTTGCCTGTGCCTTTAATGCCATTTCTTCCATTAGAGGTTGCCTTAATCTCCGGCTGTGTCGGATAAACAGTGACAGACATGAAGGAAGCAGATCTCGCATAACGTTTGTGAGAAATACTTCAGTAAAAACTTTCCCAATGATTATTTGATGTATTTGTTGTAGAGTTAATTCAAGCCTTTTTGCAACGAGTCACACACAATGTTGTTACAAAGTTCAAGCACAGACACACACACACAGCACGCACGTTTAACTTTGCACTTTGCACGTTTTTTTACGCAAATGTGACAGGATACACGTCAATATCCACTGCTGTATGGATATCTGTCATGTTAATGTACAAAATAAACCTGATTTAACGTCCACAAACCAGTATAAATCGTCTTTCATGATTGTAATGCGACTGTGGTAAAGAATTACAGCAATTTTACAGTCATTAATTTACTTTATTCCAAACATGCACTGTTTAAAAACGTTTTAAACTTGTAAAACTCATTCTTGATCACATTTGATGATGATCGATGATCACTGCGAGCTGAACAGACTTTTTAATCTCAGTTGCGCAGATCCTGTCTTGTTGTTATGATTATTTGTGTTACTACGGAGACATGTTAGTACGTGGCTGTCAATCAGTTCGGTGGGCGGGGAAACCACACTCTCATGTCATGTTGCGGTGGGCCTCAAAATCAATAGTATTTGGATGCAGCCTTTATGATGCAAGCTGAGATTGCACTCTAATGGAGCGAGTGACGTCACTGTGAGGGGAAGGGTTAGCGGTGGGGTTTGGTGAGCCTATTAAAAAGCATTGGATGCAGCCCAGATTGCACTGCACCAGGTCTGCATCCAGACCCCTCTCCTCAAAATGGAAGGGATTTGGAATTTATTTTTAACATCAGGAAATAAAAAAGAGACTTATTGTCTTTATATCACCCCAGTAAGACACTATACCTACACACAGTTCTGTCCAAACAGCTTACAAAACATGATTTTCAACATAGGTGCCCTTATAATGACAATGAAAATAATTTGTCATATCTTTTTTTATATAGTAATAGTAGACATTTCTTTTCAAATAGAATTAATAATATATTACGATGTAAACACGTATTTTACGCACATGTCATGATATTGCAGTTTTTACTTTATGAAAGAGTCTTCTCTATTTTGTTATACATTCTCTTCTGCTTGGTGAAAAGTGCATTTTTTGTACCAGTGCATTTTTTAATTCAGTTTTCTGTTTTAAATCACACTTGTACACTTTGTTTCTCTAAGGATTAGTTTATCATGCACAGGTGAAGTTCATTTGCGTGCTGAACTAAGATTTATAACATTAACTCAACATTTATTCTCAGAAACATTAATTTGCTTCTGTTTGCTGAATCTGGCCTTAAGGATTTTTCTGTTGCAGACCAAACAGAAAAAGACCCTCTCCAACTGGGATTTTTTTTAAAGGTTTCTGAACCTACGCAATATCCTTCCGTATTCCATCAATGCCAAAAAAAAAAAAAACCTCTCTCTACTGGAGGGGCTAACTTTTGAGCTGCCTCCAGCTTTTCTCCTTCCATAAGTTTTTTCGACCCTTCTTCCTTTTACCAAAGCTCCTAATCACAGAGAAGATTGTTTCGATTCATCAATGCCATCTGCAGCATAGCTGTGCTAATGATTCTCTGTAACTGCTGGGTAATGCATCTAAGTGAGAAAATCTCTTTTTTTGTTCTGTCAGCATTCCTCTGTTCTGAATTTGAATGAGGTCTACTAGTTCATGCTTATTTCTGAGAGGCCAGATGTGAGGTGGGCACGTCCTGAGTCTGACAGGCATGAGGTAGGCGTGGCTACAGTCTCACGGACATGATGTAGGCGTGTCATTATGGCTGAGCGACCTGAGGTTTCAGCCTCAGAGTGACATGAGATGGGCATGTCATACATCTGTGAGACGCAAGGGGGCCATGCTTTTATTTTGAGAGACATGGCGTAATTGTGTCTTAAGTCTGACCACTCACTTTAAGTCTGGTTTTGGGCCTGGATTGCATTCATCAAATGAAGAGGCACGTCATGATTTTGCCAAATCTGATGCGATCCTGGTTTAACATCTGTGTTGATCCTGGAACATAATTTTTGTTTGAAAATGTAATCCATACCTATTCCCTACTCCAAAACCCAACTATACCTGTAAATATTCCCAAAAACAGAGGGGAATAGTAGTTGGATAACTCTCATGTAGAAGTGTATAAACCTTACCGGAAGCTTAAACTTACAAACCCGGCAAATGTATCCCTTAATTCTGATTGGCTGATTGGAATGATCTTCCAGGATCAACTTAGATGTTAATTCAGGAACATGTCCTATGTGGTGAAATCAGGTTAGAGTATGAGGAGCGTGGCTTGTTTTGAGGTTTCTCTCAACTGACTTTATATCCTAAAATCCTCAGTTGTGTTGTGTTATTATGATTATTTTTCTGCTTCCAATCAAATCAGGGCTCAGTCCAGACATAAAACATGTTCATGTGATTTAGGACACATTAATAATAATTTTCTCTTGGCTTAAGTATTTTTGACTCTTGGTTATGAAATCTGAATATATATTTTTTTTCTAACGCAATGGCTTTTCAATGCAGTTATTAGACACGCAGTCCATTCCAGAATCCTAGTTTCAATTTAGCAACAGTCAGAAATGCAAAAAATTGTATTTACTTAGTTAGGAAAACACAGTATTTAGCATTTACAAATCTGAAACCACACTGGCACTAATGCACATTTAATTGGCTTTCTCAAAATTAAATGTTCAGAAGATCCGGTTTGTGGATATGCAATAGTGAATATTTAATGTAGAGTGGAGGATAAAAATGAAGCACAAATGGTGTTTTTTTATTTCTGTAAAAGTTTATACATTTGCATATACCCCGCATATTTTCTTTTTATCATGAAGTAAACATTTTAAATTATACTGCTGTTTGTTTCTCCGTTTGTTTCAATGATAGATAGCCTAAAGCTAGAATTGGAGCATGCAGTAAATGTTCCATATAGAGTGTCTTTTTTCTTAAATATTAAAGCATCTAGACCCACCAACATGCAGAAACAATTCTTATGTTTATTCTTTGATAATGTGAGAATTTTCACCTGTCCTTTCGCTGTTCCATCTACTTAGTGATGATTAATAATGCAGTGTGTTTTCTCACTAAACAGCAGCTTTAACAGAGGAACAATGACTGTCACGTTCTGTAATGAAATGCAGAGGGAGTTTAGCATTAGCAAACAGCTGAAGAATGGGATGTATGCAGCTTTAGTTTTATCCAAATAAACTAGGCATACACGTTTAATCCATCTTGCTCACTACTGGCTTAAAGTAGTTTTACATATATTATGCACAATCAAATCCAGAGTCTGGCATTATCAAACACAAGCTCTTCCCACTTCACAGAGGTATTTTGAGCCAGGTCAGCATGTCGCTGCTCCAGATATTTTGAGTGACATGTTGCGTTGACAGGTATTGCATTAATAAGGAAGTTTTGGGGCGTTTCGAGACACATTGATTGACAATATGCTGCCTCCTGGTCTAGCCAAGCTGACCTCTTGCCCACCTAGGACAAATTGACCTCTGCGGTGTGTATATTTGTGTGTGAGAGTGAGTTTTGTCTTTCTCCAAAGAGGCAGAGGTGAGCTGCTAGGGGCCTGGCTATTTGTCAGCATTATGTATAGCAGTGCTCCCGGTAGACTGTGTGTTTATCTGTAATTGTGTAGTAGATGCATAAAGATTTATATTGAGGGAGGAACTCAAGCCATATTTAGAGACCAGAAGATCTTCAGAACAAGCTGAAACT
Source organism: Danio rerio (assembly GCF_052040795.2). Lineage (NCBI taxonomy): Eukaryota > Metazoa > Chordata > Actinopteri > Cypriniformes > Danionidae > Danio > Danio rerio. The sequence goes on along the minus strand of NC_141031.1, from coordinate 28,426,527 downwards.
AGCCTAAGATTATCACTCAGCCAGGACAAGCGGATACATAACTGGTTTGGCTGGCAACTAACTGAACATTTCCCAGAATTCATCATCAACTAATCTGACAGGTGAAATGCAGAAAACCTGCTTAGTCTGGTTTAAGATGCATTTTTGCTTTAACTAGACTAAGCTGGGGTCTGTTCTTTTTACCTGGATCACTCAATTAGCTGGATTTTGTTATTTTCAATTTGACACGATCCAGGATTGTTTCGTTTTTCAAAGCTCTTACGGAAGTTGTCATAGCAACAGGTCTGGAAGCTCAAACCTGCTCGGGAGCAAGCTTATTCCATATATACAGGAATGGATCAGATTTTTTCAAGCAAAGGTAATACTGAAAGCATGTACCGAATGCTGATAATTTCTTACAGTAGGGAACTATAGGTTATATTCACTGGAGAAAATAAATTTTTTTTTTTTTTAAATATATGTCGTTGGACTGTGGGGGAAACCGGAGCACCCGGAGGAAACTCAAGCGAATGCAGGGAGAACATGCAAACTCCACACAGAAACGCCAACTGACCCAGCCGAGGCTTGAACCAGTGACCCTCTTGCTGTGAGGTGACAGCACTACCTACTGCGCCACTACGTCGGCCCATTTTCACAGCATGTCTGATATTTTTTCTTCTGGAGAAAATCTTATTTGGGGGCAAATAATTCTGACTTCAGTCTGACTATATAGTCTAAACAGCCACTAACAAGAAATAATTAGGGAGAAACGTTTAAATCTGCTTTAATTAAATTCAATTAAAATGTTTGCTGCACATAAACTAACAATGCATCAAAGGCAATGTTGTTAATAATCTTTCACATGTCCAAGACTGTGACAAAAGGTCAAAAAGTCCAGTGCACGATTACTTTCTAAATTGAAAAGAAGTCGTTTTGTGTTTTTTTTTTCTTCTTCAAATTAGTGACATCATTTATGAATATGGCAATTAAATAGGTAAAATCCTGAAATTTCCTAAACAATTTAGTAGTTTTGGGCTGAGGTTGATTAACAGATTTATACAAAAAACTGAAAAAAATATTTATCGGATACATTTTACAGCAGTTTAACTTAGTGGTTTTCATCCAAAAATTAATGAGGGTATTAAATTTGAACATTGGACAGGGGTTAATAAACAGTCATCAATACCACTGTAAAACTCTTTCAATTCCCTAGCAACCAATCAAAACACTCTTACAACCAGGCACGACTCCAGCCATGTTTTCCTCTTGAACAGTGTTTAAGTTCATGTATTTTCTCCTACAGGGCTATTTTGTGTCGGCAAAGTTATTGCATCTCTTCATTATTTTCATAACCTTTGACCTCTTGATAAAATGTTTCTATCTAGTATGAAGGAGGCTAGTTTATTGCTGCGCAGGGTTATTCGACCACACTAGACCCTATTGTTTCCCTTTAGTTGATATGTTTGTTATGTTTGGCTTCTAATATAGCACTAATGCAATAGGAAAGAGCAGAAAAATAGCTTTTAGCCTAACGATCTTGTATTCAAACAGAATTATAGCTAGGGTAAGCAGTCCTGATATTCAGAAATGTCTGGAGTGTGTGAAAGTTTAATGATAACGACTCTCTAAATTGTCCAAAGGCAACACGAGGATGGCACTTTGGTGGTGTAAAAGGGAAAAATGAGCCCTATAAAGCCTCGTTTTAAATAGTCCTTTTATTTGCTCTTTGCGACAGAAATATTTCAGAAATGAACTATCTCAGCAGGGTTGGGTGCCAAGTGCCTCCAATAGCTCCATTAAAAATCTCAAATGAGTCCATCCTGAGGGCTTTAGCAAGTTCAATCTGAGGGAAGCTGGAAATAGGGAAGACTGTACTATGCACATTTTCAATGTTTTGTATGAATGTCAACGAATACAAAGATGCGTGAAAAGGACAGTTTTCATAAATGACTTAAAACACTGAAGGGAAAAATGCATGCACAATGTAAGCTCACTGGCCACTTTATTAGGTACAGCCATCCAACTGCTCGTTAATGCAATTTTCTAATCAGCCTGATATTGATATAATAATACTGATATTTTCATGCACAACCATCTCTAGGGTTTACAGAGAAAGTCAGAGGAGAATGGCTAGACTGGTTTAAGCTGATAGAAAGACAACAATTGCTCAAATAACCACACATTATAACTGAGATATGCAGAAAAGCATCTCTGAATGCACAACATGTTCAACCTTGAAGCGGGTGGGCTACAGCAGCAAAATACCAAACACTCCTGTCAGCTAAGTACAGGAAACTGAGGCTACAATTCGCACAGGCTCACCAAAATTGGACAATAAAAGAGTGGAGAAACTTGCCTGGTCTGATGAGTCTCGATTTTTTGCTGTGACATATGGATGGTAGGGTCAGAATTTGGCATCAACAGCATGAAAGCATAGGTCCATCCTACCTAATCTCAACGGTTCAAGCTGCTGGTGGTGGTCTAATGGTGTGGGGGATATTTTTTTGGCACACTTTGGGCCCATTAGTACCAATTAAGAATCATATCAATGCCAAAGCCTACCTGAGTATTGTTGCTGACCATGTCCGTCCCTTTATGACCACAGTGTACCCATCTTCTAATGGCTACTTCTAGCAGGATAACGCACCATGTCATCTCAGATGGTTTCTTGAACATGACAATGAGTTCACTGTACTCAAATGGCCTTCACAGTCACCAGATCTCAATTCAATAGAGTACCTTTGGCATGTGGTGGAACGGGAGATTCACCCCGTTCCCGATTCATAGATGTGCAGCTGACAAATCTTTACCAACTGCATAATGCTCTCTTGTCAATATGGACAAAAATCTCAGGAATATTTAGAGTACCTTGTTGAATATAGGCCACGAAGGAATAAGGCAGTTCTGAAGGCAATAGGAGGTTCAACCTGGTGCTAATAAGGTGTATTGTGTACCTAATAAAGTGGTGAGTGTACTATATACAGTGCTTTACAAAATTATCAGACTAGAAAAGTTTTGTGTACATCTGCTTTTAATTTTTAATTTTTTTACATTTTTATTTTCTTACAAGAAATGCTGAAAAAAATAGATAAGCTTTTTATTATACGTGTATTCAGAAGCCCAATTACTGCTATTTACTCGCAGTTCTTAACATAAAAATGAGTGTTAATGGTTGAATGTTATGCTTGATTAATTTCTGTCTTCTGAGAGAAGTTTATTTGCCTAATAAATTCCAATTAAATTAAATATGTTAAACGAGTTTTTGACAGCTTCCTAAAATGTTTGTGGGGTTCTTATTTTATATTATCAGGTGTTCTAATAAATGTAATCACTATATGTAGACATATTTTTTGTAATGTTTACTTAGGACAACGTATTGAAGTGTATGTGCAACCTGCTACAAACTTTATTTATTACACACTAAAAATGCTGGGTTGATTTAAGCCAAATTTGGGTAAAACATGGACAAACTGTACCATATCATAATTTTTACCAAACAATTGTTTTTGTCCATATTTCACCCATTTTCATACTTATGTTATATTTTGTCTTTCCACTTAAAAAAATGCCCTAGGGTATTAGTGCAACCCGCTACAATCCAGATTTCTTTTTGTTTACTTTTATTTAATTTTATTTTAATTTTAATTATTTAATTAATTTTAATTATTTATTTATTTTAATTATTTTATTTTATTTTTATTCAGTCAGTGACTGAATGAGTGAGTGAGACTGTCAGTCAGTGATGGAGTGAGTGAGTGGGTGGGTGAGACAGTCAGTCAGTAAAAGATTGAGTGAATAAATAAGTGAGACAGTGAGTGAAAGGCTGAATGTGTGAATGAATTAGTGAGTGAGACAGTGAATGAGTGTGTGAGTGAAAGAAAGAGTGAGACGGTGCATGAGTGAGACGGTAAGATGGTAAGACAGTAAGTGAATAAGTGAGACGGTGAGTGAGTTAATGAGTAAGTGAGACGGTGAGTGAGTGGGTGAGATGGTGAGTGACTGAAATGGTGAGTGAGTTAATGAGTGAGTGAGTAAATGAGTGGGTGATATGGTGAGTGAGACAGTGAGCGAATGAGTGAGATGGTAAGTGAGTGAGACGGTGAGTGAATGAGGCAGTGAGTGAGTGAATGAATGAGTGAGATGGTGGAATGGTGAGTGAGTCAGGAAGTGTGTAAGTGAGAGACTGTGAGTGACTAAATGAGCGAGATGGTGAATGAGTGAATGAGTAAATAAAACTGAGTGAGTGAATGATTGAGACAGTAAGTGACACAGCGAGTGAGTGGGTGAATGAATGAGTGAGACTGAGTGAATGAGTGAACAAGTGAGTGAATAAGTAAGTGACTGAGTAAATGAGACAGTGAGTGAGGGAGTGACACAATGAGTGAGAGGGTGAATGAGATGGTGAGTGATTGAGTGTGCGAGTGAGCTGCTATGTTCGGCAGCTCTAAAATAATGCTCAGACACAAGCACAGAGTAATTCAGCTAGACCACAGCTCCATATGGCAGTTCAGTCAATACAGTTATATTATATACTAATTAAAGTGTATTAGGTTAGGGGTCAGTAAATCTCTCAATGCACCATGGCCCAGTCTTGTCTTTACTTTCTACTCAAACAGGTAGCTATTATGGTTATAACTGTTCATTCTCTTCATTTATTTAATAGCCTCAGTTCACCAAAAATGATTAAGGCTTGAATAATGTGCTTCACTTTAAAGCTGCATCTTATTATGTATAACTCATGGCACAAAGCATTATTTGATTTCCATTATTTGAACTTCAGTACGATACGTTTTTAAAAAATCCTATTTCATTGTCATCAATAAGCATTAAATGGTTCATCAGGCCTGGTCATTCCATTAGTAACCCGGCAGAGTTCAAATTTGTGAAGAACCTTTTAGAGACGGGACATTTTCAGTTCATAATGAAGGTTTTCGGTCAATACCACATAACCAAAAGCGTCTGCAGAACTGGGGAGGCATAAAAAGCTGAAATTTGATTTCATTCATAGCCATTGACCCACTCCTGAAAATGATGTCATGACACAACGGGGATATTATTGACTCAGCCAGGCTGAAATCCTATTGCTTTATAGACCCCTCACGGCTACTGGGTTTCCACACATTCGGAAAAACGATTTCCATGATTCGTCCAGTTGTGTTAGTCTATGTTTTAAAAAGTCATTGTAGTCTGAAAGAATAATGTTTAACCAATGTAATATTCGAAAGGTTGACACAGAATTATTTTAGGTACTTTTAAAAACTTTATCAATATCCATGGGTTTATAGACCTGTAGATCAGATTTTAAAATTCCCTTTTTCCCAGACAGGACACTTTTAGAAGTTTTCCTTAAAAAAAATAATATTTGTGGTAAAAAAAATAGAAAAGAAATAGTTAATTATTTTACTTTTAGATTAATATTTTCCCAACAAATTGTTAGGTTAGGTGCACTGTAAAAATTATATGATCAATTAGTCATTTGTAACCCAGCTCACTGACTAAGTCACTAAAACTAATTATTCATTCATTCATTCATTCATTCATTCATTCATTCATTCATTCATTCATTCATTCATTCATTCGTTCATTCATTCATTCATTTTCTTTTCAGCTTAGTCCCTTCATTATTCAGGTGTTGCAACAGTGGAATGAACGGCCAACTTATCCAGCACATGTTTTAGGCAGCGGATGCCCTTACAGCTGCAACCCAACACGGGGAAACACCCACACGCTCTTGCACACACTCGCATACACTACGGCCAATTTAGCTTCATTCAATTCACCTGTACCACATGTCTTTGGACTGTGAGGGAAACTGGAGCACCTAGTGGAAACCAATGCCAAGACGTGGAGAACATGCAAACTCCACACAGAAATGACGGGCCAGGGCTCAAACCAGCAACCTTCTTGCTGTGAGGCGATTGTGCTCCCCACTGCGCAACCGTGCTGCCCTAAAACAAATTATAAAGAGTTTATTTTATATTCTAACATCTTATTTCATTACTGAGAAGAGAAATATTAAATAAAGTTCCTTTTATATATCAGTATATACATAATGTTTAGAAAGTGATAATATGATAATAAATCGAGAATAAAGTCAGTTTTGACGTAGTTGAGGTCGAAGGTGAGCTCAAGTGCTCAAGAGCCTCAAGTTAGCAAGAGCAGACTGTGATGGGGAGTTATTTTGATTGAGCAGCGCAAGCAGTTTGAGCTACATTCAATACCCTGAGAAAGCAGTTTAGATCATTCAAACAATCAAAATCGTTTTGTTTCAGTTACTGTCAAATAAATCCGTAAGATTTCAGATTTTAAAGATAGGAAGCTGGCAACAAGTGAAAGAGTGAAACGAGAGAAGTGCTGAGTGGAATAGATAGAATCACCCAAGACATTCATTCATTCATTTTCTTTTCGGCTTGTAGTCCCTTTATTAATCAGGGGTCGCCACAGTGGAATGAACCTTCCCGCTGCAACCCAGCACTGGAAAACACCCATACACTCTTATTCACACTCATACACTATGGCCAATATAGCCTAACCAGTTCACCTATAATGCGTGTCTTTGGATTGTGGGGGAAACTGGAGCACACGAAGGAAACCTACGCGAACACAGGGAACATGAACAGGGAAACCCTACACAGTAATGCCAACTGACCCAGTCAAGGCTCAAACCATCGACCTTCTTGCCATGAGGTGATCGTGCTACCCACTGAGCCACCATGGGCCACCATTCTTTATTCTTGCTGTTCTTCTTTATTTCTCACTGGACGGGTTTTTTGTGTGTGTGTGGGTGGGTGTGTTTGTATTTCCCTTCATTAATTCTGCTACGAAATCCTGAACTGTCCCTGCCGTGGATGCTTTTTCGGTAGTCTGGACATGGTGAGCTGCCCTCTCTGAAAGATCTTACCTTGAAGTAAATTGATTTGTTGTTCACTGATCTGGTTGGACAAAGCATTCTCGCACCTGCGCTGTGCTCATATTTTTGTTTTTATTTGTTGTTGGACTTTGCTCTATCTGGACTGATTTTTTTATTTATTTTTCACATCGAATTGGAACAGAAAGAACTGAGTGTTGAACATGGAACTTGGACTCTGAACCACTTCTTTTATTTTATTTAAAAAAAAAATGTCACTATGCATACAAAACGTGATTTGTAGGATTGAAACTGCCTGAGGTCTGAAGGTCCGGTTTATATTTTGTATGTCGTCCTTCTTTATTTTATCTTTTAACTTGCTCAAATAATATACTTACCTCATTTATCTTTAAGTCTGGATTATTCATCTATCTAACATCTGTTATTGTTTCTATACACTCTTGTGAGCAAACAAAAATCTTCTCATATTCAGTAAGGAGAAAATAGCAAATACTGTAAAAATCCACAGCAAGCAAATCCTGAACGCACAGCTAAGGGTTACACATGACAACATGTTTTAGTTCATTGTAACTTATTAAACTAAGTTAATCATGTTCTAACTTAATTTTATAAGTTATTCTAGCTTTTTGTCATTTTAACATAATTTAAGTTCAATAAACTCATAAAGGTTCATTTGATTCAGCTTAAAAATTTAAGGCAACTAAGTTTTGTTTACAGTGTGATGTTAATTATTATTATTATTATTATTATTATTGTCGTTGTTGTTGTTGTTGTCGTTGTTGTTGTTGTTGTTGTTGTTGTTATTTGCATATTATTATTATATTTTTTATTAAAATTATTACAATTAATAAATTCATATATTTTATACATAATTTAAAATAATTGTATATATTATTGTTATTATTATTATATATTGGCAGAGTAATGTGTCGTTATAATGGCGGCGACAAACTTGGTTGGTAAAAAAGGTGCACAACCAACAGAATCGCTAAAATTTACTGAGTACAAACGTGAAAGCGAAAGATAGAAGCAGTGTACTGACACTGTGACACGTTACCTGATAGATTCAAAAGACAGAAGAGCCGATAGATTAAATAAATATCACCTTTAACAACTGTAATAGTTATTGCTATAGTGATTGATAAACTGTCTGACGTGCACTGCTCTCTGGGGTTTTGTGCTTAAAGCACCCCATACTCACCTCAGACGTGCGCATATACTGCTGAAGCGCATGCCAGAGTGTGTGTATAGCCCCTTTCAAACAGTGATACCGGTAAATATCCATAAAATTTCCGGAACGACTTTACAGGTATATTCAAAAAAACGCTGTTCACACAGGCGAGGACGTTACAGAATTTTTCTAGAAAAGACCGTTCACACATCCAATCCAAAATACTGGTAAATTCTGACATCATTCACCACAAATTGTATTTGTAAACATTTGACTACATCACAAACTCTGTGGATGATCAGTATTGTGAACAACTTCGATGAAAACATATGGAGGATCACTTTCGCATGTCGAGATATTCATAATATGTGCGTGTGCTGGTGCTCACAGGCTGTTTCACAGGCACACGCAAAGCTTGAAGGTAAACAAACAACGGCTTATCATAAGCATCTTATCAATGATTATTTACACAGTTGGCATTAAGAAGCACATATAAACGTGATCTGACTAACTTCTAGCAGCTAAATGAGTCTGGGAAAATGTTCAAAGGCTTTTATTCTCATAAACCGCTCGGACGTAAACGCATCTGACTGTTCTGATTGGCTAAAGCTTAAATGTAAACTTTCTCTTATTTAATGATTATTTTACCACTGTCTCTTTTTACTTATTTAGTTACATTTTAATGTAGCATGTAAAAAGTGTCTTCTTAAGCACTGTGTGCCTTTTTAAAGACCCCTGCTCTGGTTATACAAAATACTACACAGAATGAGTTCCAGTATACAGAAAGGGCTAAAAAAAAAAGAAAAAGTAAATCTGCAATGTCACATATCGGAGAGCAAAAGTTGCCACATTAGGATCTGTGTAAGTGTAAGCAGGTACAGAGAGAGTGAAGAAAAGGGCACTCGAAGAGACTTCAATTAGCGGCATCAGTTGAGCTGTGCAGTCGGCCGTGAAGCCTGAGCCATGAGAGAACAGCCAGTGCCGAGATGCTACCCGTTAAAGGATGAACGCCGTCTGACATAATGATGTGGAAAATGACAAGCACTTTTTCTTATCTCCTGTCAAAGCCTGCTGTAATTGACACACAATGCACACAATTCCTCACGGAAGTGACATAACGGTACGTTCAGGTGATCCAAAGGTGCGTTAGATGACAAAGGAGCCATTTATTTATGATGTTCACAGTATGGGCTGTTGAAAGATCGGCACGCCGCCCTTGTTCTGTCCTCACAGGTAGACAGGAATATCCCTCGTGGCTTCAGAGAAGCGTAAGACGGAGGCCAATGATTGATGGTGGTTGTAAATCTCGACGTTCTCTCGTCCTCATCAAAGCAATATTGTTAGCTTCTCTTGTCCCTTTCAAATCCAAGAGAAGAAAAATCATGATTCAGTGTGTTGTTCCCTGCACTGTACATGAAATTGCTACCTGTCACTTTCAATGCACATTGATTACGGCTATAGCGTGGGCCGCGGATGGAGGGTGATTATTCCTCTTTAAAAGGCATCGGGTGGATGTGGCGCTTCTGCGTGGTGCGTGTCACTGTTTCAGAGTTAATTACAGATGCGCAGTAATAGCTGTGAGATGCTCAGTGACTCACGAGTCCCTCCGACACAATCCACACGCCTCGCTCGTGGGTGGCCTGCACTTTGCCACCCTCGGCCACTTACTAAGGCGAAAATGTCAAAGCTCTCCGTTATCTGGGATCTGATGAATTGTGAACAGGTTTGAAGAAAAGTATCCTCTTTTGTCTTGCAGATCCGTCAGTCCACCACCGGCAGAAGACAGTGGTTTCTGATCTCACTTTCCAAACAGGCATGTCCAGCTTGATGGACTTCGGGACTCCAGATTCTACACTCGACAAAGGTAAGATTACTGAATATGATAAATAGGCTGTCGTTATATAATGTTGAAGCGTTTGAAATAATGAAATGATAGTTTGGGATGGCATGCTTTGTTGGCAGAAACGAGTATTTGTCCAGAAATTGTAGTTATTGGCCTGAAAATGTTGTGTTAAGGTGTTTTCACACCTGCCTTAATTAGTTTGGTTAAATCGAGTTCGTTTTCCCTCTTTATGCGGTTCGTTTGGGCAGGTGTGAATGTAGCAATCGCACTCAAGTGCGTGCCAAAAGCAGACCAAAGAAGCATACTGAGACCTCCTTGAAGAGGAGCCCTGGAGCGGTTAATTTGTTGTGAGAACATGATCTGAACTGGAACAGACTTAACTACACCTTTTTGGACTAATCCAGCTGCCGTAGTCCAATGCGCTGTGCATTATAAGATGTGGAGGAAAAATATTTGTTGACAACGCTTTACCAACAATTTTAAACAGAGAGAGAGGGAAAAACATTACCTGCTGGATCGTTGGTAATATTTCTGGAAGATGACCATATCGCAGTTTAGCTAAATTAATTCACGCCTCTTCCTGACGTGACTTGCGATGCACCTTTGCCGTTTGCAATGTATTAAAACATTGTTTTCCAGCCCCAGCCGTGCTTCATTCTTGACATGTATAGTTTGCCTAAAGTTATGTATACAAACTATATACTGTAGTATACTATGACCAGGGATACAATCAGCCAGCGCACTTGTCCCTCCATAATAAGCAACATTTTGTTTTTGCCGGTTTGTTTACTTGCGGGAGTTCCATGCTTTCAATAACATCTGGCCAATGAGTGATGTGGATTTTGTCACATGGCTGCATTTTGGTTCTTTTTAACTGGTTCGGACCAAAGCAATCAGTGTGGTGTGAAAAGACCTAAAAATGGCAGAAAAATGCTACAATGTATCATTTATTGCCCTTGGTCTGGACCAAATGAACAGAACCACAGATGTGTAAGCAACCTTAATAATGAATAGCTTGCAGGCTTCCCAAGCTTTTATGAACAGCAGATTCAAGGACTTTTTAAAGCACTATTCATTTTAAATCAAGCTTCTATGTAATTCATACCCAAGTGTCACAATCACCAGCAATCTAGACTATGCAGATCGCTGGAGAACTACACATCTGCCAGCACATGAACTACAACTACCATGATGCTTTGTGCCAATCAACATTGGCTACAGCTGACAGTAATCCGGACACTCACTCGCACACACAGCTGAAACTCATACTCAATGGTTACCTAAAAGATAAAAACACCTCTCATTTTCACACTCTTTGCTGAGTTTTGTAAGTTTTGTTTGCTGAGTCCTTGTTTTGCCTTGCTGTGTTTTTGATTCTTGCCTTGTTTATTGTTTTTTGTTGTTTTGCCACCTGTCCTGCACGTTTCCTGTTTTTCTGACTACGTTTTGGATTTTCTGCATGCTTCTGATTGTTCCTGTTTTGACCATTGCCTGCCTGACAATCTGTTTAATAAAGCTGAACATGGATCCTCACCTCTGTTGTGCCTGACTCATTACATCAAGCATGTGGTGCCATGATAGTCCATACTGCACCAAACATTTCATTTACACCTAATACTTATGTTAAAAATGTCAAACTAATCTTTAAAACTTACCGTTTTAAACAGTCATGCGTAAAGAACTTTAATAAAATTTGTTGAATTCAATACTGCCAATTTTACAATTTTTCATTTAAGAATTTCTCAGTTTAGGGCACAATTCTGGAAATAAAACCATAAACACATTTATTTCAAATTTAATTCAAGTTTAAAGTACTTTCAAGTAACTATGTTTGTTTTTAAGTACTTTCCAGGCCTTGAACCCATATGTCTGAAATTCATGTACTTTCAAGAAGCATGGGCATGACATATTGAGCAGCCATATGGGTTTTTGTCGATATATTGTAGAAATTGTCCTGAAAGGAAAAATAGGTTACTGTATTAACGCTGATAAGTAGATTATTTCTGCTGTTTGATCATGAGGTGGGTTTTGGAGGTCTTCCACATTAAACATTTCAAGAGTTTATGCTTGGGGGGGAAAGGTTTATGTTGGCAGTAGGGGTGAGTGGTATTACCAAAATATTTTTATTTTTAATTTTTTTTTATTTCATTTTATGAGTAATTTTATTTCATGGTAGGTATGTATTAGGCAATATACTCATTTAAATAGATAAATCAACAAAAGGATTATAATAAATAAAATAAAAAAACTTAGAAATTAATGTATTCCCATTTTTTCTTTTATTTGGACCTAGTTAAATATAGTAGGGATGCACAAAAGAGTACACATTCACTGTTTCAAGACGATAATACAAAACCCAGGTAATCTTAATCACAGGTAAAAGTTCAACTCAGATTGCTAACTTAATCTTACTTGATCAGTCTCACAAACAGCTTCTTGCTCAGTCACACTGCAATTGAGTTAGCCACACCCACTTATATACATATACATGTTTAAATTAATGACAAAATATCCCGCCATATTGATATATACCATCCTACCATCCCATCCTAGTTGGTAGTAAATGAGATTTCACTGTGGGGAAAAAGACATCAAAATTGCTGAATTTTTTTATTATTTTTGAAAAACAATCTGTTTTGTTTACCTGTTGTTTTTGTAATCAGGCTCTGAAAATTCACACTAAAAAGTTGTATTTATCAGCCTACTACAGTATAAACTGTATTTAACTCGATTCAACTAATATTCATAAAAACCAAACTAATATGCATAAAACAATAGTATACTTTGGCTCATAAGTCCACTAAGAAGGTGTAGTCATACTAACAAAAATTGTAGCAACATTTTACATGTAAAACCCAATCTCTTACTGAATTTTGGGATTGCTAAATTTTATTCAGATCAAGCAAACACTGTGAGATTTTGAGGAGATTTTAGGTATTATGTGACATCATTGACGTTTACATACAAACGGCCACTTCAAAGTTGCTTATGTGCATTTAGTTAATTGCTAAATTTTTTTGTGCATCGTTGTTTCAGCAACTCATGTCTCTTTAGTCAGTCAACATGTAACCCACTCTAAGCATACATACTCTCACACAACATCTCCTCAACTGGTGCAATTTATCAACACTGCCTGTTTTCTGAGTAAAAAAGCTTGTATAGTCTGTAAACAACCCGAAAATAGACAAGGAGCATGGCAGAACGAGTGGAGGCCACTCTGAGTGGAAATGTAAATTTGTTCTCACCCAGCTAACAAAAATACACAACTGTTATGAAATTTAATCTGAGGGCCAAACTTTTGTTTTTCCAGCATAACTGGTTTACAGTACAATGTGGCGACTGAGAAAAAATGTGGTTGTGTTTTGACAACATCATGGATTGATAGTTGTGGGGTCGGTAGTATATTGAAATTCTTTATGTTTTTTAATGTATTTTTCTGTGGGTGTACATCAAGTAGTGATCTAATTTATGTTGTCATTTGCTTTTATTTAAAGGCTATTCCAGCCAGAAAGATTATACTTTCTTAAAAATGTATGTTTAAACATTAACAAAATTAACAGGGTAGCACAGTGGCTCAGTGGTTAGCACTGTCACCTCAAAGCAAGAAGGTTACAGGTCTGAGTCCCGGCTGGGTGAGTTGGTATACATGTGTGGAGTTTGCATGTTCTCCCCGTGATCACGTGGGTTTCCTCCGGGTGCTCCAGTTTTTCTCACAGTCCAAAGACATGTGGTATAGGTGAATTGGGTAAGCTAAATGATCTGTAGTGTATGTGTGTGAATGAGAGTGTATGCATATTTCCCAATGATGGGATGCAGCTGGAAGGACATCTACTGGATAAGTTGGCGGTTCATTTCGCTGTGGCGACCCCAGATTAAAACTAATTATACGGACTAAGCCGAAAAGAAAATTAATGAATGAGTTTGCATGTTCTCCCTGTGTTTGTGTGGGTTTCCACCGGCTGCTCCGGTTTTCCCCACAGTCCAAGGTGTGCACTATGTGAATTGTTATGTGAATTGGATGAATTATATGGGCCATACTGTGTGAGTGCATGTGTGAATGTGAGTGTATGGATGTTTTCCAGTGCTGGGTTGCGGCCGAAAGGGCATCCGCTGCGTAAAACAGATACTGGAATAGTTGACGGTTCAATCCGCTGGGGTGACCCCTGATAAATCAAAGACTGAGACGAAGGAAAATGAATGAATGAATTTAATGAATGAATGAATATTAACAAATAATATACATCATACTTACTGTAATCCTAATTCTAATTCATCCTAATTATAAACGTGCTAAACTGGATATCATTTTCATGTCTTGGCTGACATGAGAGTAGATGGTGGTTTTGGAACAGCAGTTATACATCAGTTTCCAGGGTTACCCTTAAATACAGCAGAAATACCTTAAAGTGCACTTTAACGTCAAAAGGACATCAAATTGACATCTAACATTGGTGCCAAACAATACAAAATCAATTGCATTAAATTTTGTTTCCCCTCGCCATGTCTTTAAAATATGACAGTTTATTTTACCCCAGTTTTTTCAGTGGAGTTTGTGCACTAGCCTGCTTCCACTGACAGCGCTAGCGGTTACACAGTCTTTCATCCCGTTTAACACTTGAACATCTAAATTAGTGCTTAAGTCTGTTTAACTTAATGTATTTTAATGACATTACAACATTGATGCTGTGAAAGGAACCTTATGAAATTGAAAATATTCAAAGTAAGCTTCACCGGAAGTTTATCATTGTGCTTAGAGCTCATTTGCTATTAATTTGACATGCATTGCATGGTTTCCGCTGCATTCATTCTTCCATGGCGGGGCACCACACCAGAATTCATCCCAACTTCTCATTCAAAACGTTCAGTCGTTGTTGTTTTTTTTAATAGCGAGTTATAATCACACCAAAAGGGATGAAAAGGTAAGTGAATTATAACCGCAAACTTTTCTGTAACCGTAGTAGTGCTGTGTGTTACTTGTTTAACCCTTTAAGGTGACATGCTGACTGACTGACTGACATGGCTGCCTGATGCGTAAGGCTAGTAAACATGATGTAGCTTTCAGCTAAGATGAACACAGTTTCCATATTTATACTTTATAGATAAAGGTCTAGGGCTCTGCTCACAATCACTTTATCTTGCTGGAGTTTATGGCCGTTTCACTTTTCTTCAGGATGCATTAATGCTGCTCTGTACGACTATTGGAGACATACATAAACATAACTAGCAAATGTAATAAATGTTGGAGACATACTTGTTACATAAACGCACTAAATCGCACTTCAGCAGCGTTTTTTTGAGAGCGCACAAGAAAATCTGCACTTGAGCAGTGTATATTTGAGGGCGTGCAAGATGTTTTGTGCATGAATAGTGGAAATTGGCTCGCAAGCGAGATTTGCATGCTTGTATTACATAAATGCGGTCTCGACATGTAATATTGCACTTATGACATTTGCTATTAAGATAACGCCATAGGTACAGTAGCTGGTTGATCTGTGTCAAAGGCCTGCCACCACAGCTGGAAAAAATCCTAGAGAAAACACTGTATTGCAGAGTTACAAAATCCTGTGTAAATTTAGAATTTAGAAGCTTTCAGAAAAAAAAAATGATATTATAATAATTTTTGTGTCATTATTTTGGTGGTCAAAATGGCTTCAATGTCAAATCAATTTGTAATTTTCACGGTTTTTATGACATCACTGGGATGTTTTGATCTTTTATCATTTTGTTTTTGGTATATCTAGTTTTTATGGCCCATACTGTGTGATATGATGAGAATGAAGAATGACTATCTCTATTTCAGTTTATTGAAATCTAAATAGAAATAAAAAGTGTATGTTTTTACTGTAGGGGGTGGCATGGTGACTCAGTGGTTAGCACTGTCACCTCACAGCAAGAAGGATTTTGTCCCGGCTGAGCCAGTTGGCATTTCTGTGTGGAGTTTGAATGTTCTCGCAGTGTTTGTGTGGGTTTCCTCCAGGTGCTTTGGTTTCCACCATAGTCCAAACACATGCACTATAGATTAATTGAATAAACTAAAAGCTGTTAAAACTTATGCTGGAATAAAAAAGGCAATAGAGACTTATGCATCTTATGCATCAGCTGTTAAAACTTATGCTGGAAAAGTTGTCGGTTCATACCGCTGTGGTGACTTCTGAAATAGAGACTAAACCGCAGGAAAATGAATGAATGGATGTTTTCACTGTAAAAAGACAGAGAAAATTCTAAATGGCATCAATTCAAAAACAAGTCCTGACACTGGTCAAGGATGATTTTTTTTCAAATGAAGTGCAGCTTGTGTATCTGACTGTGCAACATACACTAAAATACATATAAAAAATGAGTATACTCTAAGCTCAAGCATGACGCTGTGTTGTTTTGCACTCATTTCCCGTAGGCCGCGAACATGCAGAACTCTTGTTATTCATCACAGCTCTGAAAGGCATATAAAACAGCCATTGTCCTGTAGATTTTCAGCTCTCTTATGTGATTGTAAAGAGCAAAGTGTCTGCAACTAAAGAAATGCACTTCTACAAATTGCGAGAGTCATCTTGCAAGAAAACAAAAAAAGCTTTGTCTGATTCGCATAATGTCACCCGCTGCAGGGAGGCGTCATTATGAAGTGTATTGATCAAACTGGGAATTGAAGAGAATTTTCGAAGTCTTATTCTAGCCATCCCATTTTCCGCACATAATGACGCCTGTTACTCTCTATTGCCTTTCCTCCGGAGTGCTGTCCTCCTGAATCATAATCTTTATGTCTTTATCAAAGCCAGCATCACAAAGAAGCCAAACTACCCTCTTAGGATGATAGAGGGTCTTCATTTTAACCAGAACCAGGAATTATATTTGACTTCACTCAGGCTGATTACGAACACGGCATGACAAATATCCAAGATGATCATTAGTATTTACTTTAATATATACAGTTGAAGTCAAAATTATGACCCCTGGGAATTTTATTTTTCAAATATTTCATAAATGTAATTTTTAACATGTTAAGTGAAAAATTTTATTTTTCACAGTGTATATTTTTCTTCTGGAGAAAGTCTTATTAGTATTATTTTGGCTACAATAAAATAGTTTTATAATAATAATAATAATAAATTCTTAAATTTATGTAGCACTTTTCTGCACACCTGCATATTATTAGCGACCTTAAGCAATGCTTTTAAATTATTATTTATTTTTTTATAATTATTTTTTAGGGGTTTTTCACCTTAATTGATAGGACAGTGGAGATATAGAGACAGGAAAGTGTAGGGAGCAGAGATAGGGGAAGGATCAGCAAAGGACCTCGAGACGGTAATCGAACTCGGGTTGCTGCAGTGACGACGTTAGTGTGACGACGCACTAACCACTAGGCTATTTGTGCCAACATGCTATTTAAAATTTATGCTGAAGAAACAATCTTTATACAATTTGAAGCGAGCTATGATATGGAGATGGTTAGGAGGCTATGATGGACAGAGGCCAGTGGGCAAACCACTACCCAACAATCCAACCATCTCATCCAAAAGATGGTGTTCATTGAACAGTATTGAGTCCCCATCAATGAACTGGGCCGTTACGACCCACATAGACTGCAGGTTGAGCACTCTGCTGGTCCCACTAACAACACTTCTGGCAGCAACCTAGTTTTCCCATGTGATCGCTCATCCAAATACTGACCGGGCACAAGCTGAATACTAGTTTCTTCAAATAAACATGTATATATATATATATATTGTTCTGTCTTGCCATGGTCATTTCTGCTGCAAGACTTTTTATTTATTTTTTTTGCTTTTCATTTCTGCTATATTTGTGTTTATTTCCTTTGTTCCCTTTTATTTCATTTTGCTCTGGTCATGTCTGAATTTTTCTGTTCTTTTTATTTTATTTGGATGTGTTCTGATGATTTTTTCTTTCTCTTGTTTTATTTTGTTTACTGATTTTTTTAGATCTTTTCTGCTCAAATCTATTCTGATTTGTCCTTTTCTGTGACATATTTTGTTCTGTTAACTAATTTACATTTTAATGCTGCTTCCATTCTTTGTTTTTCTCTCTTCTTTTCTATTATGACTTTCTTTGTTTATTTCTGTTTTTATTGTGTTCTGTGCATCTCTAATCATTTTTTCTTTTCTTCTTTCTTTTTTTTTTTTTACAAAAAACACAGATAAGAGTTTATTCATTTCTGTTAAGCTCTTCATTTTTGTTTTTTTCTATGTTTATTTAAGTTCTGTGAATTTTCATTTGTCCTCATTTCTGTTCTATAGTATACTACTTAATTTTTATTAGATTACAGTCATTTCATTTCTGCTATATTCCATTTATAGTTTTTTAGTTCTCTTCTAATCTGCTTAGTCTTGTAATTTTAGTTATTTCTATTCTATTTTATTTCGCTTTATTTTGGCTTAATCCCTGATTTATCAAAGGTGCCACAGCGTACTGAACCACCAATTACTTTGGAATATGTTTTATGTAAAGGGTGCCCTTCCGGCCGCAACCCCCTACAGAGAGTCCACTGACTTGTGAACTTGTGTAATTTTGTTTATTTTCTCTTGTTATGTTCTGTTCTTTTGACTTTGGTTTCTGACAGTTTTCTTTCTGACAGTGTTGACCTCAGAGCCATCATGTAGCCAGTCATGATGTGTTACATTTCTGATCTGCTTTATTTATTTCTATTTAGCTTTGCTCTGTTCTTCTTTCTGGTCTGTTCATTCCAGTTCTTTAAATTCTGTTTGTACAGTGAAATTCCATTTTGTTTATGTTTTGTTTGTTTATTTTTCAATTTATTTCAATTATGTTTATTTTTCTATTTTATTTGAACAAACTTTGGTATAAACAGTTTTTGGACATAATAATGCTGTGTTGCTTGTCAGAAGTCAGAATTATTACCCCCTTAATTATAATTTTCCCTAATTTCTGTTTTATGGAAAGAATATTTTTAGATAGAAGTAGAACCCATTTCTAAACTAAATGATGTTAATTACTCATTTCTAATAATGACTTCTTTTATCTTTGCCCTGATGATTATACATAATATTTTAACTAGATATTTTTCAAGATGCTAGTATTCAGTTTAAAGTGCAATTTAAAGACTTAACTCTAGGCAAGTTAGGGTAAATCATTGTTTGTTCTCTAGACAATCAGAAAAAAAAATATATTGCTTAAGAGAGCTAATAATATTGACCTTAAAATGATTTTTTTTATATTGAAAATTGCTTTTGATTCTAGATGAAATAAAAGAAATAAGACTTTCTCCAAAAGAAACAATATTAAAAGAAATATTGTAAAAATTCCTTTGCTCAACCAGAATGATTAATCAACCATTACTTTCCATCATTTTCAGACAACTGGCAGATAATGTTACCTGCTTTCAATCAGTTGAACAGTTTTTGTATGTGTTATTTGACAGTAATGCTTCATCAGTATCATGATATTTTTTTGACACCCTCAATATACCCTGGCACTGTCGTCATTTTTTTTAGCATGGACTGTTTTATTCGGTCTTGTTCTTTCTCTTTCTCTGCTGATTTTATTATCTTTTTTCCTGTTTCTCTTCTATTCCCATGTGTTGTTCGTTTCACCCTGTGTGAAAAGCATTATTGATGTTGTGCTTGCTGTCAGTACTTCATTACTCCCAGCCGAGCCTTAAATTGTTTTGAAAGATAACGCTCGCTCTGCCAGGCAACTGTATCTATGCAGTCGAGAAATAAAAGGAAGCAGGCAGCCATATTAGAGCTGCTTTAATGTACTAAATTCATTATTTTCAGCCTCGTGTGCTCACTTGTGCAGCACAACAAGTCGAAAAATACACTCCGCGTGTGGACGAATGTCCATTTAATCCACATGCCAGAGGTCTCAAGCAGATATTAAGGCAAGACACAGCAGGTGAATGGGGTAAAAACTAATAGTTATATTAAGATACTTCCCTTAGTTGATTAACTATATTAAGAATTGCAACAACAAAAAATGCTAAATGCTATGTTTAAATATGCAAATGAGGCATTCTTTAATTTACAGTTTATTTATTGTTCAATTAAATTCAATTCATCTGTTTTATAGCACTTTTACAATGTAAATTGTGTCAAAGCAGCTTCACATAGAAACTGTCAGTTCAGTTTTCAGAGTTTAAGTTCAGTTCAGTTTAGTTCAGTGGGGTTTAACTTTCACTGCTGGGAGTTCAAACAATGAAGAGCTGTGGGCTCTATTCTTAGGGCTCTATTTTAATGATTTAGGCGCAAAAAAACATTAGCGGCATGTCCAAATCTACCTTTTCTATTTTAAGGAAAGAAAAATATGCATTGCTTTCTGGCACATGGTCTAAACAGGTTGTGCTTATTCTCTTAATAAGGTATTGATGAGTTTTGAGCATGAAGTGCATTAAACCAATCATCTCACATTCCCTTTTAGAGTTAGTTGTACTGTGCCATGGTGCATTTGCTATTTACATGGCGGACTTGCAAGTGGAAAAATGGAAGGCTACAATAGCGAGACAACAGTCAACAACATCTGCAGTAAGGAAAAAAAGAACGAGCCTCCTACCATCAGCCTCTTTATATTCTCTTTACTTTACTTTTACTCTTTACTTTACTCCTTTACTTCCTTGGATAAGTAAACAGTGTTGTGTGCACTCCACCAAAGACATCCATTAATTTAGACATATTTAATTTAATAATAAAGACATATTTAATTTAGTTTGTTAATCGCAAAGATTTGTTTTAAATCTTTTTTTAACTTTAGTTCTAATTTTCAGCAAATGAATAAAGGAACAATAACAACGAAGTGTGGCAAAAAACTGAGTTATATCCAAACACATGTCTTATTCTTATTCAACAGGTCAACAAATCTAAGCTTGTTTTCATTAAAACAAATATAAATATGCATATAAATAATAATGATAATAATAATAATAATAATAACATTATACAAATGTAATGAATGGATGTCATAAATAAACGAAGAAGGCATGGAGGCAGTGGTTTTTATATTTATGTAGAAAATAATTTTCATATGTAAAGATATCTGTGTATTGCTGTATGTATTAAGCGATGTGTAAGCGCATAGGTGCATAACTAATGCACTCTGCACTGAACTTTAGACAGGCTTTTAGTTGGTCAATGGCACAGTCTATTTCAGTTCCTCAAAATAGCAGCGTGCCAACAATGGACCTTAACACAATTCCTTTTTAGCCCAGTACATCCATGAGTCCACACAGTGGCACAAATTAATTTCCTATTTACACAATGTCGCAGAAAAAAATAAAAATTAGGGTTGCGCTCTACTGAAAATAGCAACAAATCGCGTCAAACACATCTTGCGCCTTATTGCGCTGGCTGTATGATAGGGCCCTTAGTGTGCTTCACACAGGTGAGTGGGCTTGACAAATCACCTGTAGGACCTTAAAAATTAATTATACTTGTATTTACAGTATATACTGCTACGCTCTGATAATTTAAAGTGCTTTATTTATTCTCACTTCTAAGATGCTTTAAATTAAAGCATCTGCTAAATTAGTACATGTAAAAGGGAATTTGGGATGTTTTCTTTACATTAGACTATAGGGTATATGAGCAGCTAGTGTTTTTCCTCTACCTATAAACTTCCGATAAAAGGTTAATGTGACTGTTTTCAATGTCATATGGTTCCTTTTACAGCTTCGATGTTGTAATGTAATTAAAATATAATTCGTCAAATAGATTTAAGCATTCGTTTAGTTGTTAAAGCGTAAAATGTTGAAATGTAAGCCCCGTCTGTAGCAGCAGACAAGAGCAGAAACTCCACTGAAAATACTGTGGTAAAATAAATGTTCATATTTTAAAGACATGACGCAGAACAATGGATTTTAAAGCAGTGCTTCTTGTACATTACGAAGCCAACTTTATATCAATCAAGCAGTGAAGATCATTGATTTTTAAAGATAACAGACCTTAAATGCAGGGATTTTGTAATGCCATACAGTTCAATGGAATTTCTTGAACTTAGCTATTGAAAATTAAAAGTCCTTCTGCATATACCCTATTGAAAATTCAAAAACCGACAATACATTAAACAAACTTGCAGTGTCTCATCTTCAAGACAGTCACTCATTCATTACACAATGCTTCAGAGTATCACTTTGAGTCATTTTTTTTCATGAACCTTTAAGCAGCAGGCAGTCTGAACTCAGCACCAGCATAGTGGTCTTTAAGAGCGAGTGATAAAAGGAGAGATGAGTCAGTGTTGTGACCCTCAGAGCCCTCGAGTCGTCCTGTTCGGCTGAGACAGAAAGAGGGCCCCAATCTACCCGTGGCTCCATTAGCTCTGTGAGGAAGAGGACACTCATCCAGCCCTTTATCTGACAATACGTCTCACCGATTCCTGCATGCCTGCATTATGGGATGTGGAGGGAGAAGGATGGTGGGCTGAAGTGGACTTTTATAGTTCTAGAAAGAGGTTTGGGAAGGCAGGTGATGACTCATCTTAAAGGCAAAGTTTGGTTTAAAAAAAAAAAAGGAAAATTTGGTAACAATCATTTGGTAAAGGGATAGTTCAGACAAAAAGTCTAGTCGCTAGATACAGCGGTGCTAATAATACTAATAATAAAATAAAATATAAAAATAATAAAAATAAAAAATAATAATAAAAACTTTATAGCTAAAAGGAAAAAAACTGTTAATGAAACAAACTAAACTAACCTGAAATGCACAACTAATTTACAATTAATACTGAATTAACAACTCATTTCAAAAGGCTTAACTATAATAACCTTGCGTTCATCTACTGTCCAATCAAAATACTGTAAAGGAAAAAGAGAAAAACTGAATAAAGTGACAGAACAATATTTCAGTGAACTCCACTTAACATTCCAGTACAGTGTGTCTTGTTTCCACCGTTAGATGGAGCTGCAGGGCCTCAGATTATACACACACACACACACACACACCTGCCCCTCACCTGATCAGAGCAGCTGTTTGTCTCCTTCCACTAGCCAATGAATATACCTGCTCAAAAAAACAATGTCACTTCCTGTTTGAACTCTCTGCACTCTCTGCTTAAGGCCTGAAAGTGTGTGTGTGTGTGTGTGTATTTTGAAAATGTAAAAATCCATTATGTTCCCTGTGTCTGTTGATTTTAGTGAATAGTATATATAGTTTGCTTAGTATTGAAATCATGATATCTAAGAGAAGTCCCCAAAAGGATAGTAAACCAAACATGTGTGTGAGTGTGTAGCGGAGAGCGAGAACAGGTAGAAGAGGTGTAGAGGGGGTGGGGAAGATCAGAAAACGCCCAAGAGAATCTCCCAGAACAGGCTCAGAGAGAGGACGGCAGCTCAAACTAGTTTATACTCCCTCGCCAGCTCCGCCCTAGTAACCTGTCAGGGAGGAGTGAACGTAGAGGTGTGTGTGAGGCAAGTTTATTTGAGTATTCCTGCTATGAGAAAAGGACAGTGAAGTCAGCCGGAGCCGGCGCTGTTAAGAGCATGAGATCTGAAAGGGAAGAGGGCAGACCAGGTGAGTGTTTGTGTGTGGATGAGAGTTGAAGACAGACACTAGAGCCACAGTCCAACGCTGAATCACATTTAACCAGCTGACCAGGCCATGGACATCTGTTTGTGTTAGCATTGCGCAGTGGATTGTCACATGTGTGGGGGACACTTGTAGTGAACTGGGGGACCTACTGTATATTAGAGATTGCGGATCTGGGTGTTTTGAAACTGCTGTGTGAGAAAGAAACTGTGACTTGAAAGGATGATATGATTTTGAGAAGGTTTAAAGTCTCACTTTACTATATTCAGTTGATATTTGATGAAGTCTAGTAGTCTGAAATATAATTAACTAAATGAAATACAAAGACGGCATTTTAGATTTTGTCACTTATAGAGTTTAAAAAAAAACTTAAGATGTGTGTTGTTTCAGTTTTCAATAAGTAGTTTGAACAAATAGCAAGTGTCATTTTTTTTCTGTGTACAATGCTTGTGTCAAATTGATACTTTTGGTCCCTTAACCAATAATTTAGCCACCAATAATTTAATAATAGACCTACAAAATAATGTTGAATGACACTAAAAGATAGCTTTTTGTTTTAATTAATACATATAAAATTTAATATAATAAAAATATAGTCGAAAAATGACTTTTGCCGCTTGGTCAAACTACTTTTTTAAAATGAGTTGGATCAACACGATTATTTTGTGTTTTTTTTTTTTTGGACAACTTAATTGTTTTATGTTCAATCCACTTAAATTTGTAAAAATGATTAAATTAGCTTAATTGATTTGTGTCGGGACAACATAAAGTAATTGCGTGGAATCCAGTATTTTGTACAGTGTAATGCATAAATTGAAAAATATTTTAACAGTTCAAAGTATATGTTAGTACATAACACAAAATATTCATAAATTCCCAATAAAGCCTAAGTTGTCTAATCCAACTTCAATAATTTACAGTTAAATAATAGTTACAGTATAATAGCAGCACCGTTGTCACTATATTGTTTTATTGTCCGATACAAACCGCATTCAAATTCAGCTTTTTTAGCAAAATATGATAGTATTTGTTCATTTAAATGTTCTAAATGATAATATACACAATGCATATTAGTAAAAAGGTTATATTTTAAATTTATATAATAGTTATAATGTTGCTGTTTTAACTTGTACCTTTTTGTTATCAAGTTTGTAAGTTTATGATTACATGAATTAGTGGTTTCTGCACTTTTTCATCAAAGTTATGATGGAGAAAAACATCTTTGTATTTGTTTAAAGTACAGTAACTGATATCCATTAATGCCCTCACTGCACTTGTCAAATCATCAGTGTTGCCAAGTCCATGGTTATTCTGCGGATCTGAACTACTTTTTCACTTTAGCCATGTTTGTTTTTTACTTTGGGTTCAACCAATTTCAGTTAAATAGGACCACTAAACCCAGAGGGACCTGCTTCCTAAACGTGACTGGACTACTTATGGGTTATTTTTGAATAGCCGATGGGCAGGTTTTGTTACTCAGACCTGGCAACCCCATTTGCTCAGATTTCTATTGAAGCTTCTCAGTTTCACCAGCAAAATTATGGTCAGTGTGACCATGGCTTTACTGTCAGAGTACATGAATTTAAAAAAGTTTTAAAAACAATGACGCATGTCCCATACTGTTATTTTAACCTTTAGTACTGTGATGGATGACCAACTTTTGGACTATTTGATGAGTCAAGCACATACAAAGCATGTAGTTGTCTTTAATTTCATGCTATCATGAGTAATACTATGATTTGCCATGTGTGACGTGTAGCTTTTACCCAGTAATCAGCTGTAATTATGTTAGTGACACATGTGTTGTTTGTGTGAGCATATGACATGATCATAAAGTTGCTAAAACTATTCAAATGGTCAGATAAACACTAAAATGAAGATAAAAATGTGTTTTTAACGTGTATATTTTAATAATTTGCATTTACTATTTCACTTAAATAAGATCCACAATCAGTCACAATGAAGACTAAGTATTTGGGTGATATTTGTTGTAAAAACAGTAATTTAGATGCTAAAATTGAAAGAAAAACATTGACTGTTTTTTATTCTTCATTGATTAACTTTTCAATAAATACACACGCACACACATTTTTTGTATTACCAAATTCACCTAATTAGACCCATAATATGTCACATTAAATATTAAGATTAACCATGTTGTATAAACAGAATAAATGTTGCCTGTTTGTGTATATTTATTATGTTATAATAATAATATATATTATATACTATATTTTTTTTCTCATAATTAACATATTTGTCTTATATTTTAAACCTGAAGACATTGCATGGTCATTTCCCAAGCTCGTCGTAATCTCCAGTTTCAGTCCGGTGTGACATTTGAAACTCTTCACAGCCCTGTCTCATTGGTTTACTCACAAAACCATTAAAGCTGATCCCGAATCAGCCCTTGTTTGAACGTCTATAGTGGCTGGTAATAATCCCTGAGTCTTCTCCACACCCCACTAAATCAACACTGTGAGACTGATCTTTACACTCCTCATTCAAAGTCTAACAACAGCCCGAGCAGCACCTTATGGATCATATTTAGACACTTGAATCGCTGCCAGTGGCAAAACAGCAGGAATGTGAATCACGCGTACAGTTGCTTACTTGACGTTACACTGTCTCGTAGCATACATATGGCAAATTCACCCTTGTGCAGATAATTATATATGTGATCAAGCTGTGTGATGAAGTCAGTTTTCCTCAGAAGCTGATTAACTGTGTACTTTTGAATGCTTGGTTTTATGTAAATACACTTCCTTCAGTGTAAGTGTTTGATGGTGAAGGTATGACAGTGCAGCTTGTGCGTCTGTAGTATTGGATTTGACTGAATGATTGACTGAACGTTGTTATAGCGTTGTTTCTTTAACCTTGCCTCGGGACACTTCCAGCTCTGCTCTTTCAGATCAGCTAACATTAGACAAGTGCACTGCTGCTGGTTTGTTGTCAAGAAGTGTTTTAAAGCTGCCGGTGTTCTTTAGTGTTGTACTTGTGGATGTTTGTTTTTTTTTGTCTTGGGTATGGCAGTGTATATAAAAATGTGACTGGCAGTGTTCTGTGCGTTTATTTGCACTGAAATGATCCTGTCTTCATAAAATTGACAACATACGAATTGCAAAACATCACCTCATGAAAATAATTTTTGTGAAAACATGCACATTAGAGCTGCACGGATCTGGCTAAAATGAGAATCGCAATTTTTTTTGCCTAAAATAAAGATCACGATTTTCTCATGACTCTGTAGATATAAAATAAAGGTTTATATGAGAAGGCTATTATTATTGTTAGTCTCAAACATGTGGTGAACCAGCAGTTGGGTTTGTGTAGCTGTACTGTTGGTTAAAATGCTAAATTTTGTATAGACTTGGAATGGTGGACTTGAACAGACTTTAGATTTGTCCTGGTCATTAATGCTGATGATAATTCTGATGTTGAATTATTGTGTTTGAGACGTATGCCTACAATCTGTCATTTTATGCTTAAAATCTGTCACTGACGTGATATTTTATCATTGATTTTACTCTGTGCCACAAACTGAATGCTATTTACAGCTTTTATAACCTGTTATTCACAGCCTATGCAGGTTCTGTTCACTAAAGTAGACTTCATTCAAAGGCGCGCGCGCCCGTCCTCTCTGTGGTAACAGTTGGCGGTCAGCTCACATCACGTTGTGATTTTGTGGTCGCAAATACATCATTACATGAAGACAGAAATTACATTTTTGGGGTGAATTATATCTTATAAATGCAGCATGTGACTCTTTCAACACCATTTGGTGGTGTTCATGTTGCTGAACAACGTATATAAAACAATGTAAAGACTTGTTCGGCCACCATTGCTTCTCTCCTGAAATTGAAGAGATGATTGACAGAATCGTAGAAATGCTGAATTAAGATCGTTTAGGGCATCGAATCGAGATTGCAATCTTTTTACGATTAATAGTGCAGCTCTAATGCACATTTGTATAATTCACAATTCATATTGTATGAATTTCTATGAAATCAGCACCTCAAAAATTTGTCTTTTATAAAAATCATACATATTCATACAATTCACGTTCTATAAATTCATTCATATTAACACCTTGGTAATGTTGTTTTTCAAAAGTATATACTGTATTTTTTCAATTTATATATGAATTCATACAAAATACACCTAAAAAAGAAACATACAATTTGTACACATAAAAAATGTGTCACCTCGTAAAATACTTTGTTTTTCAAAAAGTTATATGTTCATTAAGGCCCAATTACAAATTTTATTTTTTGTACCCCTTCCCCTTTCCCTTGACAGTTGAAACAGAGTGTGAATGGGAAGGGCTTCAAATTTACCCCTAAAAAATGGGACAGCACTACAACACTTGCACACGGCCTCCTACATGTTCGCAATATTTTGCTTCATATGAGATTGTCGATCGCAACTGCTGTTGTTATTCCAGTTGTATTATATATTGGTATTTATCTTTAGGAAATCACTGAAGGCATATATCATGTTATTATAATGATAAAATGTGGAAATAAGATCATAACGGTACTGTGCATTTACACCATGGCCATATTCATCAATGTAAACACACAAAAACATACATTAACATTATAGCAGACACTGTAAAAAGCTCATTCACTGGACTTTTCTGACAGGGTATTCGAGTGTCATCGAGTGACAGAGTGTTGCGGGATTACTGTACAGTAGTTATAAGTATGGAGATAAGGAAATTTAGCTGTGTTTGTTTTAGCATTTTGTTTTTTAAAATCATGACGGTGAAACATGAATGCCGTTATGACTGTATTAAAACATATGTTTGTTTGTTGTAAAAATTTGTAATATTGACAAAAAAATACTAATTTGTGCATCTCCTTACTTCTGTGTGTAGCCATGCTGTCACTGTAGATGGAGTAAGTATTCTGGGGAATTTTTTAGTTAGATATATTTTTCATCTATCTAGTCCTTCCGCTTAACCCTTTGCCTTCAAGCTAAAGAGATTTGGGACACCAATTCTGGTATAGGGAAGGGCTGAGTGGTAGAAAAAATTTTGGGTTCCAGACAATCAATTTGTGTTGGGACAACATGAAGGAAGTACGTTAACTCAATTCAAGAGTTCACACTTTGCTGATGGTTGATTTATAAAGAGTGTTTGGCATGCTCAGAAGATCCTTGAGATCTCTGTTCTGTTGCAGGGTGAGAGGGGAGTTTGAGCTCAGGTAGATCTCGAAACTCCCCTGCTGTAGTGGCTAATGAACAGATAGTGATTGGTCTTAAGAGATAACTATTTACTAGGAACATGTCTATGTTGCTGATTTAGATTAGTCAATTAACTTAAGTTGCATGTTTTTGGATGGTGGGAGGACACCAGGGGACCTTTGGGAAACCCATGTGAGCATGGAGAGAATGTGTAAACTCACAGAAATGTCAGCGGGCTTGGTAAGGACTAGAACCAGTGACATTCTTGTTGTGAGGCAACAGTGCTAACCATTGGGTCACCGTGCCACCCATCTAAGAAAAGTAGAGGAGTTGGGGTGGAAGGGGGGATTCTTCAAAATGAAGATGCTTGTGGTGTGGAACTTAGTAAATTAGGAATCGTCTAATTGGTAAATCATGAATTGGCTAATACTGGACCAGCTGTGATTAATCATAAGCTCGAAATTAGTTTATAAATAAACTTCACTTAATTTTACAAATGTGAATGGATTAAACATAAAGCAATTAAGTTACTCCTCTCATTCAAAAAACTCAGTTATTGTGTTGTTTCAGCTCATTTTAAATAAGTAGTTTGAACAAACATTATTTTTAAGTGTATCTAATGAATAAATATATATTTTATTGCTACAGTATATAAAATATGCCAAGAAAAAAACAATAATGTAATTAAATTTTGTTTATTCAGTTTAGCACTGATTTTTAAGCACCTCACGTTTTGACCCTGAAATACATCCGGGTGTATGTTTAATTCATCATATACAGGCGGGCACACAGGTGGACCTGCCAGCGTCTGCATGTGTGTTCATAGTCCACTGGTATACTGTGAGACTGTTGTGCCACGGGCACCAACGGGGCTTGGCATCACCTCAGCTGCTCACTGATCTAGTCTGTGCCAGTGGTTACGCTCCAAATAGACGCAGATAATGAGTTTGACCCTTCAAGCTCCTGCGGCCAGATGGTTCTGTCAAAGCTCTGCCCTTCTTTTCCACCCCAAAGTACAAACTACAAGTTCACCCTACAGCTCACGGACGAGCTTAATGCTGCCAGAGACCTGTGTGTGTGGAGCACGCTGACACACACTACAATACAACGCCCTACGGCACCTCAGCCAAGTCCACAGGGGTTTACAGTCAGACACTTCACTTAAAGGGAACACGTTATGCACCTTTTCAGAAGATTTAAAGTGAACTGTGGTGTCTTCAGAATGCTTCTGTGTTGTTTCAGCTACAAAATACACTATAGATAATTTAAGTTTGTCAAATTTGCACCTATATGGGTGTGAGCAAAAACATGCTGAGTTTGTGTGCGTTCCTTTAGATGTAAATGAGCTGCGGTTTTTCAGAATAGCGTGGAACCTTTACAAAAGTGAAAAAAACAAAAGAAAAACTGAAATACAATATTATGGGGGGCAGAAGTTTGTCACACTTGGTCTAATGTATTAAGCGTGGTCAAGATACTTAACCACGGCCCGCTAACTGTTCATTTTGACATCGCTAAGAAGACAACAAACAAATGGTGAGGAGGAGGTGTTTGTTAGGCCTCTCCTGTTAGCTTTACTCTCCTGAAACCCTTTTAATGCCTACTTTACTACATCCAATCAGCTCCCGGTAGAAAAAACAAGCCACGCCCACTGTTTTCTCATTTAGTATTCCATTTCTCTAGAAACTACTTCACAAAACAAAACAAAAAAACAGTTTGAGCTTCTGGTTCGTGCAGACTTTTAAACCTCACATTTTCAATCGAGAGTCAGAAAATGATGTAGAAGAAAAGGTTTACAACTTCTAGACTGAACCAGAACATTTCAGAATGGTTAGTGGATGAATTTATGCAGTTGTTGTGTAGTAAATTTGATTCATCTCATTGGCTAGCCTGTTTCTGCTCAGTTCTGATGTGCTAGCCTTACATGTAGCCACAAATGAACATCACACTATTAGTACAGTTCACTTATCTTCACAGAAAATAAGTCAAAGACAGACTACAGTGCGCTTAACCTTGCCCTAACCTCACGGCTCAGGTGAATATACAGTCTGAAACAATGCTAGCTTTAGCCACACAGCTGTAAAGCATGTTATCAAGCACATTCAGAAAGGAATTTATTCTCAAGAAACATTCTCAAAATATGAAGTGACTTGCTTGTTCTGGATATGAAGTTAGAGCATGAAATATTGTGGTATTGACTTCTTCAGAAATACACTGAACCTTGAATATTTGAATCCCTAAGACATCCTCTGTCAAGCAATTCATAATGAAATCGCAAAAAAAGAAAAAAAAGTAGTTTGTATGAGCTTTAAGAGTGCTAATGTTTATCCCCTTCCCACATCACTATATATGTAGGAAGCTAAATCTATAGCAACTATTTACATTCAGGAAAAGGCTCACTAAATCAAAGTTATTGGGTTGTCCTTTTTCACTTTTTTGGGATTGGTAGATGCACCAGGGGCATGATTATAGCACTTAAACGCTGAAAAAGTCCCCTTTAAGTGTTTGTGTTGTGTAACAGAGCAAATGATACATCCTGAACTAAACTGTGCAGTCGGAGAGACAAGTGTCCAACAGGATTTGCTGCTGCCAAGCTAAATGACAGAACAAAGTGCTTTGATTCCGGTATCAGAGGAAAGCATATGCTTGAGTAGGAGGTGAACAAAAACAACAAAGTAACCGAGTTTTGAATATTTGAAATTATTACTTCAACGTGACAGGCAGGCCATGTTTTCAAACATGTCATTTAAATGTGCGCAGGCACAGGGAAATATACTATCTGGCTGACATCAGAACGTTCGGGGGAAAAAAAATGTACAGCAAAGATGAAAAAGGATGTTTTAGTAAACTGTTTTTGTCTTTATTTTTAATTAATATTATTAGATTTTGCTAATTTTTTACATTTGTTTATATTGATCCGTTCATTTTCTTGTTGACTTAGTCCCTTTATTAACCTGGGGTTGCCACAGCGGCTTGAACTGCCAACTTATCCAGCATATGTTTTACACAGCGGATTCTCTTCCAACTGTTACCCATCACTGGGAAACATCCATACACACTCATTCACACACATACACACACATACACTACGGTCAATTTAGCTTACCCAATTCACCTGTACCGCATGTCTTTGAACTGTAGAGGAAACCGGAGCACCCTGAGGAAACTTGGGAAATCACAGGGAGAACATGCAAACTCCACACAGACTTAGCCAGGGCTGGAACAAGCGACCTTCTTGCTTCATTAAAAGTGATAAACAATTTGTTAGCAAATAATTAAAATAAAAAGACTTTGTGTTGTTGAATCATTTACATTTTTTCAATATCATTTTTTTTATTTCATTAATTACATATAAAATGCCTTGTGTATTTTATTTAAAGATAATAATAATTAAATGTTCATATTGTTTTTTTTATTCATAATTGAAGTTCATGATGAGTTATAAAAGAAGCTAGTAGAGTGTTTTAGAATGTTGAGTGTTTTTAAGTGTGTGAGTATTTTGGCTGTGCAGGCACTCGGTGTCCATCCACTGGCATGGCCTAATCTGTCTTTAATGGAAGTGTGAATCAATTACCACTATCTCTAGTTGGCAAGAGCAGATTCAACTTGCTTGCAATTTAAACTCAGAGCAATTAATTCAGGCCAGCTGTTCCCCTCAGATATCCTCACACTAGAGGACTAGAAACACACACAAGCCCTTCTCACTCTCTGCCATCATACATGCAACATTTAATACCATCAGCGTAGATTCCACACAATGCATGTGCTTCAAATCTTCATCGCAAAAGTATGAGGCAAAAATATATCTGCTTTATTTTCCAAAACAGGAAACATAAGCTTCTCAAAAAATCTACTTGTAACATACAAAAATCACAGCTATATTTTAGAGCTGTACAAAATGTAAATATGCTTATACAATATTTTTAGAATACTTCTTATTCTATTATACAGTTGAAGTCAAAATGATTAGTCCTCCTTTGATTTTGTTTTCTTTTTAAATATTTCCCAAACGATTGACAGAGCAAGGGATTTTTCACAATATTTCCGATAATATTTTTTCTTCTTGAGAAAGTCATATTTGTTTTATTTTGGCTACAATAAAAGCAGTTTACTACTTTAATACTTTTTGTTTCACCATCGTTATACAATGACTTGCCTAATTACACTAAAGCCCTGGTCAGATCAAACAAATTTGTCATGATTTCGACACAGTTTCCTTGATGTAGGATGTCGTGGGGATTCATACAGGACAAAAGGGTGTCGTGACATAAGATTCAATCATTTCTTCTTGTGTAATTTGCCATAGTTCACAACAACTAATACCATGCCTACGATCTCTCACAACAACATCGCAGAAAGTCTAACATGTTTAATTTTTGTCTTGTTCTTCAAGACGAGTTCCTTTACATGGTTGACACTGTGCAATAGGAGCACATCATTTCTTAGGTATTTAAGAGGGTGCTGCTATTAATGCACTGGTCAGGTAATCAAATAATAGGCTGCATATTTATTTATGGGTGGGTCACAGGTGGAAAAGATCAATCATTGGTTATGAAAACCTTAACTACCTTTTCTAAAATTTTAAGGTGTTTTAAGAAATTGTATCTGATAGACAGGCACAAATATGCAGACATCTCCATTCTTACAATGAGTTTCTGGATGCGTCCGAAACCGCCTACTACTCAGTAGGTACTGCATTTGAATTTAAACGTACTACTCCGCCGTTAGAAAAGTACGTTCTATACAGTATGAATGTGAAAAGTATGAATAGAATTTGGATGTACTATATCCACCATCTTGTCATGGTCACGTGACCTACCTGCATCAGTTGCGTCGCTTCACTTTCATTTATGAATTCTCTCGCCGGGCATTATGGGATAGCGCAGCGTGCATGGGATGCACACTCCAGAATCTCGCCGGAAGAAGTAAGTCATCCGGGTACTTCTCGCAAACTGTTTTTCGAATTCTATGAATTTGGACATACTACTCTGCTCGCATACTGATTTTAGCATACTGTATAGTATAGAAGTATGCGGTTTCGGACGCAGCCTCTGAGTTTTCTGAGTCATCCTTCCAACAGAGTTTGTTCTTCCAAGGTAATCTGGAAACATGTTCTGTGCTGCGAATACATTGCAAAAGCATTTCCTGATTATTTAAATATGTCATTAATAGTAAAAACAGTTTATTATAGGCTTCTCTGAAACTTTGAATATTTTACTTTAACTTTATTATATTTTATACTTTACTTTCGCTCTGAGGAAAATAAGGATTTAATTATTGTATCACAAATTGCAGTTATATATTTGCTATATTTGAATATGTCATTATTTTAAAGATTATGTCTTAAGCATCTGTTTTTTCCTTGGTGCTGCTTTTGTGCTTTCATTTTCTCCTCTTCACTTGTGGCAAATTCAGGCGAGGGAGTGTTTAATAAAAAAACATGGCAGGAAAGGATACATTTATTGTAGATTTCAAAGAAAATATCTTAATATTAAAAAGGAATCATAAGTTTGATCGTATCCATGTCGTAACGAATGCCCTTAAATATTGTAGTTGTCTGCAAGTATCAGTGTTTATTCATTCATTCATTCATACATTTTCTTTTCAGCTTAGTTCCTTTATTAATCCGGGGTCGCCACAGCGGAATGAACAGCCAACTTATCCAGCAAGTTTCTTTACGCAGCGTATGCCCTTCCAGCTGCAACCCATCTCTGAGAAGGCATCAGTGTTTATTGAGCTTGTAATAAGATTTTTTTTTAAATTGCAAATGAGATAAGGGATATTGTTATAGCAACCCTTGTGACCGCTTTGGGAAATAACGCTCGTGGTAGACGTCATGGGATGACTGATCGTGAAGGAACAAGTAGTGTGGAACATTTGTTACCAACAATAGGTTAAAATTTTTAAAAAATCACATAATCTGACAGTGACTTTCGTAACCAACAATAAAAATCGTGGGATCTGACATGTTCAACTTGCCTAGTTAAGCCTTTAATTTGAACTTCAAACTGAGTACTAGTAACTTGAAAAAAATATCTTGTAAAATATGATGTACTGTCATCATGGCAAAAATAAAATAAATCAGTTAGTAGAGTTATTAAAACTCTTAAATTCTGATTATGATAAATCAGGTTAAAAACTCAGAAGGGGTTCAGCTGCAGATTATATAATGGATAATTTACTGTAGATTTCCGTCCACATTCTGTTTTAATGTTAGAGATGTATAAGAAATAGATGAATAGATGTATCTGAAATAGATTTTTTTGTTTTGTTTTCATGAATAGATTTTTTGTCTTTTAGTTGCAAAATATAATTAAAATACATTTCAGCAAAAAAAAAAAAACAAAAAAAAATCACAATATGGGAGTCATATTATCTTGCCTAAAAAAACATGTCACCAGCAATCTTTCTGCATAGCTTGAGACTTGTAATGCATTTTCAGTGCATGCTTGTTGGCGCTGGTTTTATCGTAGTGTAGCAGCCTTCACCACCTACCTTTTAATAATGCCTCTATCACAGCTCTGATTTGGAAATGTCATTTGACATGGGTGCTATTTTTGATATAAGCTCTTGTGTAGGTCTTAAAGGAAACGCTGAGGGTTGATTTTCTTCGCTATATGGGCCAGCATATTTGGGTCATGCTGGGGTTTTATGTGGAGTACGCAAATATTTCATCCGGATTAATAAAACTGTCTTGGAAATCTGCATTTGACTTGATGTATTAGTAACTGGCTCATTTAGCATTTTTGGCATTGGTTGGAGCTGATATTTAGTGTTTCTGACAAGCTTCTAGTGTGAGACAGGGCTCTGCAATTATGGCCTGCCTTACTATTTACAATTTCACTTACATTTATTCATTTAGCAGATGTACTTTTTCAAAACAACTTACAAATGAGCTGGACTTGAGACGGAATTTTCAAAGTGAAACAGCAGAAAGGTAATAGCAGTGTGTTGTGTTTTGTCATCTGAAGTACATGTGTGTTTAGGTTTTAGTTGGAAATATGTAAATTCATTCATGCCTTTTTTTTAGCTTAGTCCCTTTATTAATATAAGGCCGCCACAGCAGTATGAACCGCCAACTTATCCAGCATATTTTTTTATGCAGCGGATGCCCTTCCAGCTGCTACTCAACACGAAACCCAAACACTCTTACATTCACACACATACACTATGGCCGATTTAGCTTATTCGATTCACCTATAACACATGTCTTTGGACTGTGGGTGAAAGCAAAAATATGTAAATTGTGAAGTTTATTGTTGCTACTTTATTATGTTGCTGACGTGCTATTTTCCAGGAAAAGATAGTTGCTGGAGTAAGCAGGCTGAAGAGATTGATGGATAAGGCTGCTGTTTTTGTGTTGTTTTTATGGTCATCATAGATTATCTTTATGCTGAAATGTCTAGTAAAGAAGATAAAGACTCTATTATTATTATAATTAGGCTTTTTTTCCTGATAGCTATCATTACACTACATTATACCATGTCACATTATACAACATGATATATGAATTTAATAATCATTTACATTTGTTTTAATTAATAATAAACCATTCTAAAGCATAAATTATTTTAAGGTAATATGTTAAATACATTTTTATCATGTATTAGCGCTAAAAATCTTATTTAATTTCTGTATTCATTTGTTTGTTGTTTTCAATTGTATATTTGTTATTGAATTGTTCTTGCCATAAAAATAGCTTGGTTGCTGACATGGCAATAAATAAAAGACATACATATGTTAAATAAATAATGCATAAATCATAACCTTGATAAACCCAAAACTTAAAAATGAGTTAGACATGTTTTAAATAATAATATGAATAATTAAACTAATATTAATAATAAATATATAATAACATATACAATGAAAACAGAAAAGGTAAAAATCAAACAAATTTAAGCTGTTAATGAAAACTTCAATAGTTACTTAATATCTAAATAATACTATGAAAAGGAGATTTTAAAATATTGTAAATTTATGATATCTTGTTTACAGTTATAACTACTATTAACATATTTATTATTTTTAAACTATTGATGCTTGATTTTTGTTTGAATATACAGTTTAAGTCTGTTAGCTCCCTGTTTATTCTTTCCCCAGTTTCTGTTTAAAGAAGAGAAGATTTTTTCATCAACATAATAGTTTTAATCACTCAATTATAATAACTGATTTATTTTATCTTTGCTATGATGACAGTAAATAATATTTGACAAGATATTTTTCAAGACACTTCTATACAGCTTAAAGTGACATTTAAGGGCTTAACTATGTTAATAAGGTTAACTAGGCAGGTTATAGTAATTAGGCAAGTTTTTGTATAAGGATGGTTTGTTCTGTAGACTATCGGGGAAAAAAAAACATTAGCTTAAAGGAGCTAATAATTTTGACCCTAAAATGTTTTTAAAAAAAATTAAAACTGCTTTTATTCTAGCTGAAATAAAACAAATAAGACTTTCTCCAGAAGATAAAATATTATCAAACATATTGTGAAAATTTCCTTCCTCTGTTAAACATCATTTGGGGAAAAAATTAAAAATAAATAAAAATTAAAACGGCGGCTAATACTTCTGACTTCAACTGTACATTCAAAAATGATAAAAAGCACATACATTGTAAAACCCCCAACCCCCCCCCCCCCCCCCCCCCCCAAAAGCTAACTCAAACCATTTGAGGAAACCGATTGCAACAAACCATTTAAGTTCAAAAAACTAATCCTAATGAGTACTGTGAACTTAATCCATTTGAGTAAATGAAGCAATTTGAGCACATAAAACCCAATGAAGAGAATTCAAACCAACTGAGTACTGTAAAACCCAATAAGTTAAGGCAACTCTAACCATTTGAGGAAACCAATTGCTACAAACCATTTGAGTAAAAAAAAAAAACTAATCTGTGATTACTGTGATTTTACTCTATTTAAGTTGAAGTAATAAATTATCAACTCATTACCTTCAGCAATAAGTTCAAAACTCTTTTCAAATTAGTAGAATTAACTTTCAGTAAATTCTGAGGTACTACATTCATTTACATGTTACTACATACATATTACATGACTATTGGATTTTACAGTGTAAGAAAGCATGCATTTAAACATAAAATAATGTTTTCATAATTATTGCAATGCATATTATTATTATCTGTAAGTTTCTTTCAAAATATATATTTTTTATTAAAATTACAATCAGATATTGCTTAAAAAGGTCCTATTTCAATACAATGATTATGCTTAAATTAATGGTAAATGCTTAAATTTCATGTCAAATTTGGACTGAAATTTTGCAACTGCAACTACCTCAGCCCCAGAACCCATCCTCCCCCACCCCGGTTTTACAAACCAGTTATGATCTCCCAAAGAGATGCCATTTCTCTAGATTAGATGCCATTATAAGGCTTACCATTTCATGAGTGAGTGCATATTCTGTATTTCTGAATGGCTGTATTTAAATTTCTGTCGTGTTTTGTCTTGTGCAAACAGTCAAATTTCTTATCACTGCAAATCTGATCATGTAGCGTGTTGTTAGGACACAGGGTTGCAATGTAGCCTGCTCACCTAATGTTTACCTAATGTGTAATATTTATATTATTTGCTAATTAATAACCTCATGTGGAACTTTAAATCTGCGTCTCATTTCGGAGTCAGCTACTGTTCACCATTCACTAAAATGGCAGGGATGGGTTAAAAGAACTGAAACAAAGGCAGCGTTCCTGCAGGTAACAAAAATTTTCAAAGTAAAATAATTGACTTCTGCATTGTTTTTCAGATAAACAAGAATGTTTACGTGGCATGTTTCTTAAATATCTGCAAACATATTATGGTATGGTCTAAAACATACAACACCTTTAAGCTAGTTTGGAACCCTGGTGTGAATGTCAACATCTAAAATACAGCACATACATGTCTTATTAACGAGCCTGTTGTGTGGTAGAAAGTGTCATGCTAATTGAATCAGCTTTTTCAGTGTACTACAGGTGTGTTATGTCATGCAGAGTGATTGACAGGAGTTCAGTGACCCTGAATGGCCGAATTCACTGCTATCAGAGTCTGCCTCTCTCGACCTCTGCTCTTCTCTCAAGCCTCAAACGAGAGCCGTGATTTGTGCTTCTGTAATTTGCTTCTCAGCCTAAGAGGCATTAGCAGCGTGATCCATCAGATGAAGTGTGGCCCTTATCATCAAGGCACCAACCTCTGTGCTCTCCCGCTGCAGCCCACAGAATCGCAGCCTTGGCCTGTGTGTGAATTATATCCATAATCAGAGTCCAGCGGCTCACAAGAAGCCAGTTATGGGTCTGCGGGGATGCATATATGCACCAGCAGCTGTCCTGCTTACGCCATCTATGCATGTCTTGCTGTGAAGACCCTGATTATTTGAGTTCTCAATAACCAGGGTTTTTTATTACTCTGTGTTAACGTGTATTTTTAAGTATGGCATTAAAAACAAGTGATGGAAATGACAAATTTTGAATAAAAATCCCTTAATTCCCAAAAAATTTTTATACTCATTTAAGGTGGTTTTGCACTTCTGCAAAAAGGGTTAAGAGTTATTTTACAGCTCCCCTATGGTTGAACAGTTCAGCTACTCAACCCATTTTTGGGTCTACAGACAATACCTTTGTCTTCATGCTTGTTTTGTGCTTTAAATGCACTGTCAACCCTGGAACCTCATATAGACAGATGTATGCCTTTTTTAAATCATGTCCAATCAGTAAAGCGCTATGAATACTTTCCAGAAGCACTGTAAATCCTCTGCTCTCTTTGATTTTCTCTGTGTCTCTGTGGTGTATTTGCAGTTTATATGGCCATTATATAGCCATTGGAGAAGATTTTGTAATGATCACAGAGCTGTGTTTTCCTGACAAGATGTGCACGAGAATTGCATCCTTTGCTGAATAGCAGCAAACATTACGCCCACATGACTCCATTATACCTGCATTGTTTACTTTTTTTGTTAGGTTACCAATACTGTCAGTTACTTCTAACAACCTGATGCAAATGCACATATTTTCAACCCGGGCTCATTGTGGAAACGTAGCCCCGCGGACGTTTCTGCGGACCGCGATTTACGTCCCGGGAGGTACATATTTGAGCGTTTTTTTGTTTTCGCGGATCCGCGAGAGGCCGATGTGCGCGCTTTTTCGCGTCTCGGGCGGGCGCCTCTCAGGAGCGCGCGGCGTTCGCGCCCGCGCCGTTCTCCGAAAATAGCTGCCGGATCGAAAAAAAAAACAAAAAAAACCCGTCTTCGATTTCGACTGCGTTTTCGGATCCCGCCGCGTTCTCGCCCTTATTTTCCGGATTCCGTTTTTCGTCTTACCTGATTTCCGGAACCCGCCGTTCCCTGGACTCGATCCCGGTCATCGTCCACCGTGGCCGGCTCCAGCTCGTCCTCCTCCCTCGGGGCCTCCGCTCCGCCGACGCAACGCTGTGAGCTAGGCGGACAAACTGATTGCGTCGAGAAAGCCCTCCACTCGGAGGCGAGCCGTCGGCAGGCGAGCGCGAAGAGGAGGGGCGGAGCGGCGCCACACCGCCCCGCGCCGTTCGCTCGAAAAAAACGTCCGCGGGGCTACGTTTCCAGAATGAGCTTGGGTTGCATATTTTGCATTTGGGATTTCTTTATCTCTTTAAAAAATTGCTAACTTTGAAAAGATCTCTGTCATGTTTGAATGAAAACACAGCTTTACAGTAGATAAAGTCTATACTCTAAAAATGCTGGCTTGATTTAACCCAAGTTTGGGTAAAACATAGATTATCCCAATGGTTGGGTTGAAAATGTAATTAACTGAACTGTTAGGTTGGTCTATATTTTACTATTTTGACTGAAAAATTTCTAGAGAGTATGCACTGTGTACCTTTTCTACTTGTTGTTCAGCATGTTCATGTGTTAAAAAAGCTAGCAACATTTAAAGAAAAACACTAAAAATATGTCAGCAATTCTAGTTTATGCCAGCACATAGTTTAGTTATCTTCAACAGTCTTGTTTAGAAAACACATGCCTGAAATATCCAGGTTCAGCAAAAGTTCAGTTGACAGTATTTGTGGCGTAATGTTGATAAACCGTTTCTCATTTTCTCAATTAAAAGAAATGGGGCCATTTTGGGGGAGTACTTAAAGGCAGAAACATGAAGCTTATAACTCTGTTAAGGGGCTTGCATTAATTGGATACACTTTATTTTAAGGTGTCCTTATTACCATGTAATTACAAATTAAAGTATCTAATATTAATTAACATCATGTACCATATATAGAGTCAGGAACAGGATTTATTTTGCTTTAGCCGGATGTAATTATGCATAATTGACTGCTATAACTACAACAAGTAAATGTAATGTGTAAAAAGGACACTGTAAAATAAAGCATGACCAATTGTTCTAGTAAAACTAGAGTACCATTTGAGCTGTAAAGCTTAATTATTTCTACAATCAATTTATGGATTATGTCAATTCATAAAAAGCCCTACTGACTGACCTGCAACATCTAAGACATGTTTTAAAGCATGTAATAACATCCTGGAATAAAGATTTACACTAACTGTAACACAACCCTCCTCAAGGACTGCTGCTCTCATACATTATACTGCATGTGTGGGACTGCTTGTATGCCCAAAAAAAAGCTAAATATAATGGATGAAAAAGAAGTATGTGATGAAACATTCCTTTGCATTGATCAAAATATCTCAAAGGAGAAAGACGAAATCAAAGCAAGCCTTAAGAGCAAGATTGAATAGGGCACAATCGGAATAATCCGCTTTAATGATATTCTCTTTTGTGTTTTATCGGTTCACCTTCTGTGACTCACACAGGCTGTGAGCGAGAGGTTTTTTTCTGAACTCTCCACAGCATGCGGCTCACTCATGTTAATCAATGA
The DNA here is from genome assembly GCF_052040795.2 of Danio rerio. NCBI lineage: Eukaryota > Metazoa > Chordata > Actinopteri > Cypriniformes > Danionidae > Danio > Danio rerio. Next base: position 28,385,133 of record NC_141031.1, on the reverse strand, counting down.
TTAAAACCACTGCAGCAACTGAAAGAAGAAGAAGAAAAAAACTCCCAGAATGTAACCTCCGGGTTTTTAGAGCTCCTTAGACGGTCATTTCGGAGTCAGCATCAAAGCTAGTTTGGAAAGGCATTGTGGGAAAATGCCATAGACTCTGTGCCCATGTCTGGAGGAAATGTTGTGCATTTTTTTATTAATGGATTATTTGGATCTGCAGTCACAGTAAATCCTCAGCTGATTCATGTTTAATCCATGGTATTAAGCGTTTCTGTTGAACATTGTTTAATTAGTTAAACCTTTGTTATTTACACAGAGGGACTAAAACATTTGGCCGCCCTTCCAATGTTTTAGATATTAAATGTTGCTGCTGTTGTTAGTATTATTAGCAATTTTATTACACTGGATCACACACAATCAATTTGCTTTAGGAAAACAAGAAGGAATTAAGTTAGCATAACATAAAACAATTCAGTTGTCCCAAAAAACTCAAGAATTGTGTTGTTGCAGCTTATTTTAAATTAAGTACTTTGAACAAACAGCAAATGTCTTTTTTTGAGTGTAGTATCAATGTGTTAAAACATATTAGTAATGTGTTAATGCATTCTAGCAACCTGTTTAACACACTAAAGATATATAGCTGCATTTTAGTTCACCTCAAGTTTGGATTGACAGCCTATTATTAGAATTAATAATATTTTATCCATTATTATAGTTATTTAATGTGACAATGATCCTTTTAGACTTCAAAGTTTTTCATATTCGAATATTTGACCTTATGCTTCAAAGCAGAAGTGTGCTCGTTTTTGTGATTGTTTCCAGAACTTCCTATTCAGTTGCCGATATAGGAGAATGGCTAGGTATAATTAACGTCAGAAAACAGTCAAACTACTTGCTTTAAAAACAATTGTGTCCATGACTATACAAACAAAGTAGAATAATATAATAAGACAATATCAGTTTGCAACATCAAGCAGCATAATATACTATTTTTAACATCTTAAAATGAATGGAAGTGAATGAGAACCGAAAGTCTTGAACCAAAAAGATTAAAATGGTTGCACCCGTTCATATGTGAAGAATAAGCTGATTATAATGGTAGTAATACATTTTAACAATGGTATAACTTCAATTTAAGCTATTCTTTTTACATATAACATTTATATATTAAAGGTGTCATATATTAGATTGTTTTAATAAATTAAATAGTTCTCTGATATCTACATAGTAGGTTTATGGCTTCGGTAAGTTCTAAAAATCTCCAAAAATGGTTTTATATGCTCAATTATTACTCTATAAAATATCCCTAGGATCAGAAGGTCCATGATTGACCATATTTGGATTGTGTCCAAGTTTACACCTGATCAGTGTAAAGTTAACCTATTTTGCTTACAAGATGTGGATAAAGGCTAAATTATAATAAAACTTGACAAAAGATTCCGATAGAGATGTATCACATTGTATTTTTAAGCTATCATTTTAAAGAAAATACATCCAGGATTTAATATAATCTGCATGAACAGATGATAGTTGAGCGGAGTGATTTGACACGATTCAGCCATCTACTGTACACGTTTGTTGAAACATATGCATTAAACCTTATAATAAAAAACCATAAATTAACAAAATATACAATTAAACATACCTTATGCCTTTTCGAAGTGGAGCTGAATGTGTAATCTGTACATCTTGCATTTTGCATCCTTACCCCAGTTTTGAAACATGCCTTGTGCATTTGTTACCAAGTAACACGTTAAACAATCTGCAGTTGCGTTTTTAAAATGAAAGTCTTACATACTTAAGTTAAATAAAAGCTTTAAAATAACTGATGGGGGGGGGGGGCTAACATTGTTTTCTCACTAGAAAATGTTGTTGCTCATGAAACGCAACCTGATCTCAGAGCTACATATGAGTCTGTGTTTTTTTTTGATGCCGTCAGGTCCGGAAGAACGACCTAAAGTAGTCGAACATGCAAAAGCAGAGGGCATGGCCTGTGAGTCTCATCACAGTTTGTTTTGTCCTCTGATTGGCCCATTGTCTAGCAGGGTTTTACACTCATGGAATTTACACGAGAATAAGGAAACAGTGGTGTCTGACACTCACGGTATGTCCATTTCCATGTACTGATCTCTTATTATTCTACTATGCCTTGGTATACCCAGATTTTCATTACAGGGCACCTCTAAAACATTCTTTGTGATTTGATAATTGCTTTAAACCATATCACTTTCTCAAGCATTGTTAGAAAGGCACTGTCCAGCTGGTAACACTGCTTCATATTCTCGCCAACACAGATTTTTAATTGCATTTGGCTGTTGGCAAGTGCTAATATTAGGCTCTGTCTGTGCACTATTTGATGCTTTTTTTATTCATTGTGCAAAGTGTGTGGCATGAATATCTGGACCATTCCATAAATCCAGCCATCCCTTGAGACCTGGAAAGTGTGCCAGAGACGAAAGCACCTTATACACCTGCAGGCTCTCCATCACTGACCTCAAATGACCTACTCGGTTAATAGTCATATCAGGGCCACTGGGAGCCCCAGAACTTCATTAAACTCTAACATGCAAAGATGCACTTTATTTTTTGCAAGACCGACCCAAGAATTGATTTCCCTTCCACAAGTAAATCTCAGTTTTTCCTCTCCCACTACATTTTCTGTGATGAATTTCCTTTGAGGAGTTTTTTTCACAGTTGCCTAAGGACCCGGTTGCGTGTACAGGTTGTTTGGGAGTCTCTAGGAGGCGGTTATACATCAGAACGAGTCTACAGATCCGTCGAAACATGTGTTCTGGAGTTCAGCCTTTTACAAAATGGTTTATCACAGAACTGCAGAACCGCAGGCCAAAAACTGTCAGATAAAGACTATCTGCGCAGTAGAAAATATCACTGCTGCTGCTGCAAGTTTATATTGTCATGGTTTTATGTGACTCCAGACAACGCCGCCAATGTGATTGCCATTTTATTACTCTATTAAATTAAATCATTTTCCCATTTTATGAATGATGTTAAAGCATTTGTTGCTTGAAGCTGGAATAACAGACTTGACGAAAAGGACCAAACATGAAGAAAAGGTGCTTAATGTCCCTCTGAAAACAACATAATTTTTTTAGATGTACTAAAGTGTGTTAGTCTTGAGATCTATAAGCTAGTGTACTCCAAACATTTAGATTTAAACAATCGCATTTAGAAGATAGAATGTTTGTCACTTCCGCCTAAATAGATCAGTGAATTTTTTTTATTTTTTATAGATGTCCCCTCATAGTTCAATGTCCTAGTAAATCCTCTCTAGTGTCTGACAGGTCTCATCCCCTTCAAGACACTTCCCATTTGCTTTTCATTTGAAGTGCAACCAATCTCATTGGCTCTCTCAGAGAAAACTAAATGTTATTGGCTGTTTTTTTTTTTTTTGTAAAAGGGGAGGGGATACTCTGTCCTGCCCTGTCTTCATGTTTTAGTTGAAATTACGGTAGACATCAAACAAAATTGCACATTCCAAAGCACTTCAAGTGCTTTGAAGCAGTGGTCCCCCAATCAATATTTATTATCTGAGTTTGAAGTCTTTTATTTTGGAAAAATCTTTTATTTTGAAAAATTACCATATTCTCTCGCTTACATCTCAGTCACTTGAGCACCCAAATTTAACCCACAAGCAGCAAAATGAGTAAGAAACAGACATCTTTGGAAAGTTTCTTTGCTAAGGGAAAAAAGCAAAGTGAAGGACCGCAAACTGCCAAGGTATGGATCAATAAGCCATTTGTCAACAAATCAGGTGAATCCACCATATCTGTGCAGGAAGATTACTGCTGAAGATCACAAATGACGGCGACCTTTTAGGGGTCGATCGCATATCGCGTCTTTTCTAAAGTTTGCCTAAGTTTGTTATTTCCAGTGGAGGTGTGCGCTCCACCCTCCAGATGCACCCAGTTGAAGGAATGCCGTGAACGCACCGTGAGTCACATGACAAGAACTGACGATCAGCTTAGTTTGTTTGGAATATACACATTTTGGTCGACTAATCATCTCAGACAAACACTAAACACCCAAACACTGCTGTGCTTTTGAATTTTCTCCATAAATAAAATAGTTACTGCAATGTTTTGACAGCTTGTTATCCTCTGAGAAAAGGGTTGATGGTCGCCTAGCAACCTACGAATCACCGCCTCCGACCAGGAAAATTGTCATGCTTTGACCGGTCCGGTGTGATAAAAAGGTTGTGGACCACTGCTTTAAATGGATGGTTCAACCAAAAATGTAAAATTGTCTTACCGTTTACTCCACCTCAATTAGTTTTTTTCTGTTGAACACAAATTGAAGATTACAAAATGTTGTAAACTATAGGCATTGGCTACTAATGGCTACTGTTTTTGTTTTTCTACAAAAGATCTGCTTTTTTGTTCAACAGAAGAAAGAAACTTAGTAAAGGGTAAATACAATAAATGATGACAAAATTGTCTTTTTATGGATGAACCTCCCCTTTAAACGTAAACAAATCTCTATATGCAGACTCATCTATATACTCTTATGCTTCAGTTGTGCTTTGATTTATCCACAAACTGAAGCTGTGGAGTGAAAAAGTTCATGGTTAGTTTGGCTTCTGAGATGATAAGTGAGAAAAAGAAATGACTCCAGTGTAAATCGATGGAACAGTGCATTTTGGGTGAGGCCTGTTTAAAGGCCTGATTGCTTTTGTGTATTTCAGCTTTAGTTCTCTCAGTTCTAAAAAATCCTACTACTTTGTTCTTTTATAAAGTTCTGATGAGTTTCTTCACTCATCCTATGTGTGAATACTTAACAGGCTCTTCAAACACAAACTTGAACTTTTATTTCAACCTGGTCTTGACTAAAGCAGTATAATTTAATATTGGCATTTGGATGCTGGATAACATTTAGAATCAAAGGTGTGCAATATTTCACATCTACAGTAATGTTGTAATTGTTGTTTTGATGATGTTAGAGCTGACATTATGAAGTGTGTCAGTCAGTTTGCAAAAACTAAACAAAAAAGAGTCTAAAGTAGGGGTGCCCAAACTCCATCCTGGGGGGCCGGTGCCATGCAGATGTCAGATGTGTCTAACCCCAATTAGACACATCTGACCCAGCTAATAAATCTCTTACTAGGTGTACAAAAATTCCAAATGTGACATAGGTGTATTATCATCAAGTTTAGAGTGACTGACTACAGTAGTTACGTTTACCATGTAGAGTGTCCACCAGACACACTAGAGGACACTCTATACATTACATTTGACTCGGAATCAGACTACAAATCCCATCACGACCTGCAGTCAAACACCAGTTTTTAGCTTACCTTCTAATTACATACACACAGCTGCAGATCATCCCCACTGATTACATGCACTATATAGAGACATTCACACACTTACACATCCATTGCTGTGTCTTGGTCCTGTAGTGTACAGTACGTAAGTGTATCTTGTATAGTCTAGCTGTGTTTCTGACCCTTGTTTGTTTCACTGTTTATGTTTGTTTTGCTGCCTATCTTGACCATTTGCATGTTATATCGATCACTTTTTGGATTATCCACATGTTACTTTGTGTCCCTGTTTGAATTTTGCCTGCCTGGTGATTAATAAAAGCTGCATTTGTTGACAACCCCCCCCCCTTATTGCAATAGTATTGGTAACCTAGTAACCAACAGTAAACATAATATAGTCATGTGGGTGTAATGTTCACTATATCAGAGTTTCAGCTCCCCTCCTGATTGCATACACACAGCTGTAGATCATCCCTACTAATTACATAGATTATAGAGACATTCGCACACACACATCCATTGCTGAGTCTTGTTACTGTAGTGTGCAGTACGTAAGTGTTCCTTGTATAGTCTAGCTGTGTTTCTGACCCTTGTTTGTTTCACTGTTTATGTTTGTTTCACCGCCTACCTTGACCATTCTGTAATATCAAACACTCTCTGGGTTATCTATGTTACCGTCTGTCCCTGTTTGAACCTTGCCTGCGTGACGATTGCATTTGGATCTAACCCTTGTAGCCACCCACCCTCATTACAATCAATCATTCAAAACCATTAATCATTTCTCATGCAATACCTTAAAATGCACATTAACTCAGAATAATGGAAACCCAGCTGAAACGATCATTTAGACATTCAACGTTTGATTTCTGACATTTGTTCAATGTTTCTACAACATCTATTTCTTTTCCAACCTCTTTTATCTCCTCAAGAAGTGTGTTGAATTGCTCATTTGTTTGCGTCTTGGAGACACTGTGCAAACACTAAAGCTAAACCGTAAAGTGTCTTGTTTGTGTATTTCACCACGTCAGAGATCCCTGTTGATTCAATCAATGACTAGTATGTTGTTCTTCTGCAGAGCAAGCCTTTGTTTATCCCACAAACCTTCAAACACTGACGCCAATGTGTGTTTGCAGCAAAAATCTGTGGTTTAACATGGCGGATCAGACCCTCTTGTGTAAATTGATGATTCACTCTCTCTGCGTTCTCAGCCCTAGAGTTTGGCAGAGATCATTCAAACTGCTGTTTGAGCACAGACGCTCCGAGTTCTCCAACAGAAACTGGTAGGAATCCAGAACTCTCAATCAGAGCAGGACAACAGCTGGACCCACTGCCCTAAATAACTTCAACAAATAAAAAAGAGGCTCTGGGCTCCAACACCACAGCCTGAAAAATGACACTTTCCAGGAAAACTGAGCTTCCTGTGCCATGTTGAAACCTGGTATATAGTGGGCGCAGACGTTGACCAATGGTCTGTCCCGGTTTCGGTCTTATCAGTGGAGCTGCAGATGTTCACCTCTTCAGTAGCTGGTAGAAGAAATGCCCAGAGCACCTGGTAATATCTCCAATCCTCTCTGTCTCACCTGTTCAGGATCGCTTTCAACTATCTGCTATCAGGCTGCGGCATTAGCTGGCTAAAGGGATTTAATTGTCAGTTTTATCTGTAAGTGTTCTCATTGAGTGATGTCATGTCACATTAAAGTGGAGGTGATGCACCAGTGGTGACTGCGCTCATCAGCTTCAGTGGGCGCGAACACACACATACATACACACACCCTCAGCATGATGCAGTAAACAAATTATTAATAAGCTTTGAGTATTGGTTCATTAAATAAGACATTGTTTTTTAAATGCATGTAGTGTTCTTAGTATACAGTATGTATTTGTTAATATTGTGATATTTTTTCAGACTGTACTTAATACATACTATAGAAACAAATAGTATATATTAAGTATACTAAATGATATAGTACAAAAAAAATTTATTTTAGTACCATTGAACTGAATAGAGTTGAATGGCGCAATCAAGTTATATATTTGACTATACATTCATTAATTCGTTTTCTTTGCTTACTCCCTGATTTATCAGGCGTCCCCACAGCAGAATGAACTGACAACTGTTCTGATATATGTTTTATACAGTGGATGCCCTTCCAGTTGCAGCCCACTGCTGGAAAACTTAAATATATAAAATTATGTATATACACTTACTGGCCAATTTATTAGGTACACCTTACTATTACTGGGTTTGACCCTATTTTGCTTTCAGAAATGTTTAATTCTTCATGGCATAGATTCATTAAGGTACTAGAAATATTCCACACAGATTTTGGTCCATAATGACATGATTGCATAACACAGTTGCTGCAAATTTGTCGGCTGCACATCCATGATGCGAATCTCCCATTCCACCACCTCCCAAAGGTGCTCTTTTGGATTGAGATGTGGTAACTGTGGAGGCCAGTTGAGTACAGTGAACTCATTGTCATGTTCAAGAATACAGTCTGAGATTTTTCACGCTTTATGACACGGCACATTATCCAGTTAGAAGTAGCCATTAGAAGATGAGTGAATTGTAGCCTCAGTTTCCTTTTCTTAGCTGACAGGAGTGGCACCTGGTGTGGTCTTCTGCTGCTGTAGCCCATCCGCCTCAAGGCTTGATGTGTTGTGCGTTCAGAGATACTTTTCTGCATTCCTCAGTTGTAGCATGTGGTTATTTGAGTTACTGTTGCCTCTATATCAGCTGGAAACAGTCTGGCCATTCTCCTCTGACCTCTGTCATCAACAAGGTATTTGCGCCCACAGAACTGCTGCTCGCTGGATATTTTCTCTTTTTCAGACCATCCTCTGTAAACCCTAGAGATGATTGTGCATGAAAATCCCAGTAGATCAGCAATTTCTGAAATATTCCGACCAGCCCGTCTGGCACCAACAACCATTCCATGTTCAAAGTCACTTAAATCAAAGCAGCTGATCATCTTGACTATGTCTACATGCCTAAATGCATTGAGTTGCTGCCATGTGATTGGCTGATTCTAAATTTGCGTGGCAAAGTGAGTGTATATCTATATGTATATATCTATATATATATTAAACTTACTTAGGTTATATATTCAAATTAATTCAACAATTACCACCTACTTATTTGTGATTTGGATGTTTTTAGTGTTAGGGAAATCATTTACATTTTTTGGTTTTTTTTAATTATGTTTACAAATTGATCGCATAAGAAGTCTTATGTGCATATAATGAATTTACTACAAATATTTTTTACATATTGTTTATTTTTTCTTCTTTGGTAATGTCTTATGTATTCAGAACTCCAGCTGCCAAAAAAGTTACAAAAACAATGCTATACCCTGTGGGATGCATTTCACATTACCATGATTGCACTCGAAGCAAAATAGCTCATTAATTGCATTGATTTCTCTTGATAAGTGCTGTAGATTAATTTTATCCCAGTCGGCCTTTCATTGTCCAGGCTGCGGTGTGGGTGCATTATGGTTTACAGTTAATTGAATCCTATTACTTGATAAGCTCCCTCGTTTCCCCTGAAAAAGATTGATGTCGCAGCTGTTGCCTGGTAATGCAGAGCCCACCCAGTGAAAGCCTCGCTTCATTTGTTCACTTTCTGCACATATCAGTACAGGCAGAGCCCACCTGACTGGCAGCTCTGCTAATTCGGTTTACTTTTTCTGAATTTACGCCACATTAGACGGACAAGACTGGAAATGTTGACAACAGAAAGTCGCCACATGAGCTTTTGAAAAGTCCTTCAATCAGCTTTGCTCTGGTTTATAGCCACTCTCTCTGTGCGAGGTGGAGATATGGTTGCTTTTTTATGTTTTTGTCATTCAAAGCAAAGTAGGCACCACTCTTCAGCTCATTAAAAGAGGCTCTGGAACATTTTTGTCCTCTCAGCCTCCCGTCTCTCAATGCCTTAACAGTTTGGCTTGTGTATTTGTTGATATATTGCCAATTACCGCTGTTTCGCTGTTAAGTGCGCTCTTGTTGCTGTGCTTTCGCTCTCATTCCTAATGTGTCTGTTCTCTGACTCCCTTGACTCCGTGAAAGAGCCTTGAAAATGCACAGAAATCGTCTCTCACCCCCTCCAGATCTGCCTTTTTATTGTGTGATCTGCTTCTCTGTGATTAAAAAAAGGGATGAAAGATGGCATTGTTTAAAAAATGTGAAATAACAGCCACTCTTTGTTTGTCCTAATTATACTGTTTCCTCTTAGCCTGCCGGCCACATTGAAGATAATGAAAATAAACTACTTGAGCAACTTGTTCATAAGTGATTTCTCTGACTCTTGCAGTGTTGCTGCTGTGGGAGGAGATGTCACACTATTTTGCCATTAGTTATATACAGTATATGAATGTATTGCTGTATTCCCTGAGAAATGGATAAAAATATTTATTTTCAAGAAAGGGGGTGAACTCATATATGCTGAGCACTATACTATTTATTTTTAATATTTATATATAAATAAAATTTATATATACTATATATATATATATATATATATATATATATATATATATATATATATATATATATATATATATATATATATATATATAAACAAACGAGTTTAATTAAAGTTGTAACCATTAAAATTTGAAATTGGTCACCTACAGGTTAATGAAAAAAACAAAATTTTAACAAAGTTTGATATTTTCTGTTTCTCTTTATTTATTCTGTTTATTAAAAAATATTTAATATTTTCTTCCAACATATTAATTTTGGTGCACTTATTTTGAACTCTTAAGTTATTTTGTGAGAACAGTTCCGGTTTTGGCTTTGGTACTGACTAATGTAATGTATATACACAAATATTATATTTTAAAGCATCCTATAGAAAATATTCATTTAAAAGGGAGATTGGTAAAGGGGTCTACTAATTTATGCTTTTATTTTAATAATTCTATAATTTTATATCAACATAATAATACATTAATTTTGGTGTTGTTGTGGAAAAAAGGTTCTGTTTGCAAAATATTTTCCAAGTTTTCTAAAAAAATAAAGTAGTCAAAGTTTTCAAAAAATAACAAAGTCTGAGATCTCCGAAGTCTCTACATGATGCGATTTGCAGTGATAAGCAATTTGGCTGTTTGCACCAGACAAAGCACGACATGAATTTGAATACAGCCATTCAGAAGCACAGAATATTAACTCACTCATGAAATTGTAAGGTTTATAATCTTATTAATACATATTAAACTTCTTTAATATTGTTAAATGTGGAGGCTGAATCACTGATATGGGTTGGTTTTGAATCACAATTTTAAAGTTCAATTTCAAATGGTTTATTTTAGTTTTAAGATCTGAGGTATACTATCTGCTTCTACTTTCAGTAGTATGGCCATAAATGTCATTTAAAATGGCATTCAAACTCACATTTTTTTGTATTTAACACTGAATAAAGCACATGAGGTGTACCTGATGTGATCATTGTCACTTTTCTGTTGTTCAGCAGCAAGAAATAGAAGCTGTTTTCTAATATATCAATTCCAGGAGTTGGTTACAACAAAAACTCAATTTAATATGGAAAATATTCCTTCTATCGTGTGCCATTGCTTTTAGAACACAATTTAAATTGTTGGTCCTCAATCTGGCAACCTGCGCTTGTTAGCGTTTGTTTTGATCCAGGAAAGCAATACATAATTCAACCATTGGGTGTCAAGCTTACATACTGCACCTTTAATTAAGTATTTTAAACAAGCAGCACCAGTAATATTTGAGTGTTCTTTGAGAGAAACTCTACATTTAAATTAGACATTTACTGGAGATATAGAGAAACTGACAGAATAAATGTTCTGCTCAATCTGAACCGAGAGCTTCATGTTAAGTGTTTTGTTTTGTTCTCTGTGTGTTTGTGCAGTGTTGCTGAGGGAGGAGGTGGCGCAGTTACAGGAGGAGGTGCATCTCCTGCGGCAGATGAAGGACATGTTGAGTAAAGATCTGGAGGATTCTCACGGCGGCTGTTCGGCCGATACGCTCTCCGCCGCTGAGCTCAAGGTGCAGCTGGGGGAGAAGGAGCAGGAGCTGGAACGTGCCAAGGAGGCCTTACAAGGTCTGAAGCCCAATCACAAAGCCAATATTGCAGGATTACTGGAGAAATCCCTCTTGTGTGCTGTTCAAGCGCTTCAGCCTCCCTAGACGCATCAATACTGCCTGAGTTTACCCAAAATCATTGTTTCAGTAATGGGGATGGGTCAAAGCGCTTGCCCGAATCAGCACTACCAGTTACACAATGATGCTTTCATATGTAAAGGTTTGGAATAATTGAGATTTGCTAATGTTTTTGAAAGACATTTCTAATGGTCACATTTTTAAAATGACACGACAACGATGTAGCCAAAAACGTTTTTCCTTGCACACACAACAACTTTTTCAAAACAATCTGCAAAATATCCACTTATTGCTTTATTAGGTATGCCAGGTCAGTGTCAGTTAGCAAACATTATCTATTGACCTTATTCTGCATTGTGATAGTGCGTGCGATTAATTATGCGACTTTCGATTCATTCGTCTATAGGGGCAATGAGTAGGAATAACAAATGCCAATGAACTGTTAAAAGTACTTTGTCTACAAATAAGCTTGTTTCTGACAACATATAACAATAAAAATAATATAATAATAAAATGCAAGGGATGTTCTACCAGAAACAAACATTATCTGTCCCTGAAATAAAAACATTCATACAATGAATGAAAAATATTTCATCCCTAACATTTCTAAAACAGATGGTTGATTTCTGAGAGCTGTTCTGTAAAGGAAAATGTCATTCATTTGGTTCTCAGATTTTTGTTCTGTTAAAATCACTTTACAAATGTACAAATCCAGTTACTATGACCATTTATGTGAAGCTGCTTGACACAATCTACATTGTAAAAGCGCTATACAAATAAAGCTGAATTGAATTGAATTGAACAAACCCTGTCATTGGCCTTGTCCTCCACCCAATTGAATCTACAACTTTCAGCCTTTTTCACAGATCTACCAACTACCTATGGCGTTTTTTCAATGACAAATGTTGTGAGCACAGTATTGCAAGTTGAGAGTGCATTGATGTAATACGATCATGCAAATCTTTTTGCTTGCGCACGGATTTTCTCTATTCTTGCAGAAAACTTCTTGCACCCTCTCAAATATACACTGCTCAAGTGCAGATTTTCTTGTGCGCTCTCAAATAAACGCTGCTGAAGTGCGATTTAGTGCATTCATGTAACGAGTATGTCTCCAACATTTATTAGATTTGCTAGGAATATTTATGAATGTCTCCAATAGACCTACAGAGCGGCATTAATGCATCCTGAAGAAAAGTTAAAGGACTATAAACTCCAGCAATATAAAGTTATTAAATGTAGAGCCCTAGACCTTTATCTGTAAATTATAATTATGGAAACTGTGTTCATCCTAACTGAAAGCTACATCATGTTTGCGAGCCTCACGCATCGCGCAGCCCTGTCAGTCAGTCAGTCAGTCAGCATGTAACCTAAAAGGGTTAAACAAATAACGCACAGCATTACTACGGTTACAGAAAAGTTCGCTCTGTTATAATTCACTTACCTTTTAATACGTTCAGGTGCGATTATAACGCGCTATTAAAAAAATGACTGAAACTTTTGAATGAGAAGCTATAATGTAGTCGTTGTGGGATAAATTTTGGTTTGGCACCTTACTGTTTATTAGTTTTGTTTGGCTAAAAACTGTTCTTTCGGAAAAAAAATAGTTCAAGCAAGTTTACGTTGTTATCATTTACATCACAAAGAATAAGGCCGTTGTGGAAGTGATGACATATCTGCGGCCGCTTAGCACTGGTGTGTATGTAGAATTTGCCGTGTGTATGTTATGTGAAGTAAGTCCACACTTTGCTGATAAAGCATTAGTTAACTTAAAAACAACAACATTTTCATACACTCTGCCATAGTTGTACATTTTTGTTCATGCTTACTAATGGCAACTAATGGTAAGAGGAGTGTGGTTGGGAATATTGTGGCTGAAGCCATCAAACTGACGTAAACAGAAAAAAAAAACGCCACTCCAAAAACAGAAATGTGCCGTAACACACCTCTATTTTAGACCACAAATAGATTCACTATTTAAACAACGTGGTGCAAATCGAGAAAATTAGGGTTAACCTGGTCTAAAAATAGCAAAAAACTGAGCCAAACACGTCTTACACCTTATTGCGTCAGGTGCATGAAAGGGCCCAAAAAGTTTCTTATTTTTGGCTGAAAACATTGTGAAAACATGGCCCTAATGCCAGCTGTTTCTTTTAAAAACATGTAAAAAAAAAAGAAAGTCAATTAATTCCAAACCTTTATAAGTAGTAAAGTAGATATTATAATAAATAGTTTAGTGAATTTAAAATAAAGTGCTACTTTCCATCACCTTTTAATACTGATGTTGTTAGTCAAGAGGATGAAAGACAGTAAAGATGAAAGAAATATTATCAGAGTAAAACTTTCAAGTATGAGGCGAGTATTTTAGTTGAGAGTGTAACACATGCCTTTCCTACCTTTCACTGCAGCATATATATATACATATATATATGTGTGTGTGTGTGTGTGTGTGTGTGTGTGTGTGTGTGTGTGTGTGTGTATGGCTTATCTGCTGTCTGTTATCTGAGGTGTAATGCTCTATTAGTTTAGTTGAGAGAGTTGTTTAAACAGAATGTAAGGGCTGACGAGAGGAGCAACATGTTGATACATAGCGTCATTAATTCAGAAAAGTGTCTAAATAATGCTTTGTTGAAGCCTGAGCTGGATTCAGAAAAAGGAAGAAGAAGATTTTATAAATGTGGTTTATAACAGGAGCTGACATAAAGTGTCAATTAATAAGATAAAAATGTGTATTAGTTTCAATATTAAATTGATCAAATATGACAGCTAGTAAATTTCTTTGAAAATGCTGTTCTTTTGAACTTTCTGTTCTTCAAATAATTTAGGAAAAAACATTCTGGAGAAACACTGATAATGAGAAAGATTCTTGATCAACAAATCAGCATATTAGACTGATTTCTGAAGGATCAGACATAGATATTTGACTTTATATACTCTATATATAATGTGTTACTTTATGTTTTATCGTGTGTGTGTGTACACCTGTCCAACTGCTCGTTAATGAAAATTTCTAATCAGCCAATCACATGGCAACAACTCAATGCTTTTAGGCATGTAGACATGGTCAAGATGATCTGCTGCAGTTTAAATCTAGCATCATAATGGGCAAGAAAGGTGATTTAAGTGACATCGAACATGGAATGGTTGTTGGTGCCAGACGGGCTGGTCAGAGTATTTCAGAAACTGCTGATCTACTGGGATCTTCTCGCACAACCATCTCTAGGGTTTACAGAGAATGGTCTGAAAAAGAGAAAATATCCCATGAGCGTCAGTTCTGTGGGCACAAATGCCTTGTTGATGCCAGAGGTCAGAGGAGAATGGTCAGACTGTTTCCAGCTGATTAAAAGCCAACAATAACTCACATAACCACTCGTCACAACCGAGGTATGCAGAAGAGCATCTTTAAACGCACAACACATCGAACCTTGAGGCAGATGGGCTACAGCAGCAGAAGACCACACCAGGTGCCACTCCTGTCAGCAAAAAACAGAAATCTGAGTCTACAATTCGCACAGGCTAACCAAAGATTGAAAAAAACGTTGCCTGGTGATAGGTCTTGATTTCTGCTGTGACATTCGGATGGTAGGGTCAGAATTTGGCAGAAATCATCTCAGACTGGTTTCTTAAACATGACAATGAGTTCACTGTATTTAAATGGCCTCCACAGTCACCAGACTTCAATCCAATAGAGCACCTTTGGGATGTGGTGGAGAAGGATATTCGCATCATGGATGTGCAACCAACAAATCTGCAGCAACTGGAGGATGCAATCATGTCATCATGGACCAAAATCTCTGTGGAATATTTCCAGTAGCTTGTTGAATCTATGTCACGAAGGATTAAGGCAGTTCTGAAGATAACAGTGGGTCCAACCCGGTACTAGTAAGGTACCTAATAAAGTGGCCAGTGAGTGTAATTACATTCTTACATTTAATAAATATGGCTTGTTTTTTAGACAATTCAGTCAATCAAAATAATTTAGTTAATTCTTTTGTGTCTGGAGGCTAAAGCTACACTAAACGAACAGCAGCTTGTCAGTATCTACAGCATAACCTGACATCACATTTTAGTCTGTACATGTACAGTTTTGACATGGTTGGGCAAAGAAACCAACAGAAATGTCTTGAAAATGTCAGCTGAATCCTCACGCACTGAACACTCAAAACTGTGGCAGACATTACAGCGGGTCAACTGTGTTACTTGACACTCAGTCATTTAGTGTGTAATGTAACACCTGTAGAATCCAAACAGGAACTGGAGCAAAACTAAACTGGATTCTGCTCTTTTTTTGGCCCTCATTGGAGAAAATGGGGGTAGAGAGAGAAAGTCAAGTACTTGTGAACGTCAGCCTCTTTTATTTGAAATGATAAGTGGAAAAACGGGTTTGACTGTTCGAAGGGGGAAAAGACAGTTGCCTCAAGTAAAATAAATGATTTACTTTTTACAAGTTACAAGATGGCACACTTTAAGCTGTAAATGGAGTGCTAATAAAAGATACACCTCACACTTCCTGTCACATTAAATCCATTAAACTGAGATGCATTTGTGTGTGTGATGTTAATTGTTCCATAGCAAACAGCACAAATGTCTTTTTTTTCTCAGTGTTGAATGTTTTTAGTGGAGCATGATGCCACCTGGAGGTTACTTTGGGCAGCACAAGGCACCATTTTTTTATTGTAAATAACTGAGAAATCATCTTTTATTTTTATTTTTTTAAGATGTTTTTTATTGCAATATTTGATTATTTCATAAAAAATATATCTAAGTAAAGAAATAAAATGGATAGTAAGTAATTATGTTTCTGACTAAATTTTGAAAAGTGATCGTTTATTTCTCAAAAATACAAGTTATCAAGAATTTAAATTCATCATTTATTTCTTAATAATATTAATATTTGGTTGCACTTCAGTATAAGGTTCCATTAGTTAATGTTAGTTCATGTATTTACTAACTTGAGTAAAAAAATGAACAGTACATTAATTACAGTGTTTATTAATCCTTAAAGTTAGTTAATCAAAATAAAGTCATTTAGTTTTAGTTCTTGTTAACACAATGCATACATAATGATAACTAGAATGCCTTTAAATTGTAATAACCCTTTGACTGCCCCTCTAACTAATAATTGACCATGTTTTGACTGTTTTAAATAATGACTGTTAAATTAATTTAATGAACGACATAATGGCTTACACACACAGCATTGTTGGTTTATAAAAAGAAAGCAAACATAATCCTGTTGCACGACTACACTTGGTTTTGGTTTTATTGTAAAAAAACAACCATAACAAAAAACAAGAAAACATGTTAAATGAGAATCTGAAGTATTTTATGGCATACTTCAAAAAAAGTGATTTGGGATTCTAATATATTTTATTTTGAATATAATGAACATATTTGTCAGATTTTTCAAAGTATGTGTTAAGCCTGGTACTTTTACCATAAACCGACATATCAACCATTTGGTTGGAGGCTTATATTTTAGAAATTGTAAGGTGTGTAGAAAAAACTGCATTGAGTGTGTTAACTAGCGACATGAGGAGCTAAGAAATACAATCCAAACATGTTTTTCATGGTGGGGTAGTTGAAGGGGGCGAAGCGCAGTAGGTAGTGCTGTCGCCTCACAGCAAGAAGGTCGCTGGGTCGCTGGTTCGAGCCTCGGCTCAGTTGGCGTTTCTGTGTGGAGTTTGCATGTTCTCCCTGCGTTCGCGTGGGTTTCCTCCGGGTGCTCCAGTTTCCCCCACAGTCCAAAGACATGCGGTACAGGTGAATTGGGTAGGATAAATTGTCCATAGTGTATGAGTGTGTGTGAATGTGTGTGTGGATGTTTCCCAGAGATGGGTTGTGGCTGGAATCTAAATTCATGTTAGTAAATAAATACATTAACTAACAAAACTTTCCTTTAAAGTGTCATTAAAATAAATTACTATTTTATTATAAATATGAAAAAATATATTTAAAATTTGTTATTAAACTGTTTCTTAAGAATACAAATTAGAATAACTTGTTTGCTTTTATTTAGTCTCTTTTTAAGTTTAAAGTTTGTATTTGTGTTGCCTTTTGCTATAACATTAATTTTATATTGCTATTATTTCATTATTTTTATAGTATTACTGACACTGACATTATTTTTCTTTAAAATTATGTTTATGTAAATCATTGAATGAATTTTTTAATGGATTTATTCCACTGATAATAATAAAACAACAGACACGAATCCAGCTTCTAAATATGTCTAATAAACCACTTTTATTGAGTTTAAGTCTATTTATTCTGTACACACACTACTCTGTATATCCACAGCTCTTATCTATCAGACAGGGTCACAAACCACAAAAGTGTGTCATCGAAGGACACAAAGCCTGTGTTTGTCTTGTGGCCACACTGAAAATTCTAAATGATGAGTGTTATTATGTAGGAGATGCTCTGAGAGGATATGCTTGTGCGACAGCAGTCATGACTGTGTGTTTATGTGTGTGTTTGTGTGCAGCTATGAAGGGTGACCGGAAGCGGTTGAAGGCAGAGAAAGCAGACCTGGTAAACCAGATGCAGCAGCTTTACACCACACTGGAAAGCAGAGAAGAGCAGCTCAGAGACTTCATCAGAAACTATGACCAGCACAGAAAGGTGACCACACTTCAGTTCAATTACACTGTGCAGTTTTGTTGTTTAATGTGGGTTTGTTTATTCAATAGTACTTAAATGTTGACCTTAGTACTTCTACAAAAGTGATGAGGCAAATGTCTAAGCAAGTAAAAGCAGGGCCAAAAACTGATATTAAACATGCTCCAGGATCCACATATAATGCATTCTCCAGTGTCCTAACCTGAAAGGAGTATGTTTGACTTTGTGTTATTCTTCAGGAGAGCGAGGACGCGGTGAAGGCTCTGGCTAAAGAGAAGGACATGCTGGAGCGAGAAAAATGGGACCTGCGCCGGCAGACCAAAGAGGCCACAGAACAGGCCACTGTCCTGCGCTCACAGATCGACATGAAGGAGAACAGAGTCAAAGAGCTGGAGGCCGAGCTCACTATGGTGAGATTACATCAGATCGTCTCACTCTCACGCACATACATTCACACTTTTGCAGAAACACTCACACCTCCTATATGCAGTAGGTTTAAAGAGGATGTATAATGAACAATTGACTTTCATAAGGTGTTTGAATGCGGATGTGTCCCCAGAGTGTGTGTAAACAGACAGCCCCTTATGGGAAAAAAACAGCCATTTCTTTTTATCATCCACATAAATCCTGAAAAGTCTCTACAAATAATCAATTTCTGATTTCCACTCTGGCCCTGTGTACACTAATACATTTTAGTTTTAAAACAGCATTTTATAGTGAAAACTATCTACATCCACACTGGCGTTTCATCTAATATTTCTGAACAGCTCTCCGTCCACACCACACCGCTGAAAACGCACATCATATGACCACACACACACACACTGGAATGTGCTACTGCATATGCACTTGTCTGAGCTCCAGGCAGTCAGTGGGTGCTTTAAGCACACCTCCCCAGATGAGAGCAGAGCACATCGGACAGTTCTTCAAGGATCTTCCACTGGATTTCATCTCACTATAGTTGGTAAACGTAATATATAATTCATCTTGGGCTCTATTTTGACGATCCATGGGCAAAGTGCAAAGCGCAGAGCGCAAAAGCAATTACCGCATGTCAGAATCCACTTTTGCTAATTTAAGGACGGAAAAATTTGATTTCCGCGGCGGCACATGGTTTAAAAGGGTTGAGCTTATTTTTAATGAATTATTGGTGGGTTTTGAGAATAAACCAATCAGAGTCTCATCTCCCATTCCCTTTAAGAGTCAGTTGCGTTGCGCCATGGCGTATTTGCTATTTACATGACGGACTTTGTAAGTGGAATGAACGAATGAATGAATGAATGAATGAATGAATGAATGAATGAATGAATGAATGAATGAATAGGAACTGAAACTAAATAGATTGTTGCATGTTTTACGATATGCTGTAAGAAATTTTAACATGTATTGTTTTTACCACGCATTATGTAGAAATTGCATGAAACATTAGGTCATGAAAATTAACTTGAAAGTCTTGAAGGAAATATGGAAAAGTCATGGAATTTTAATAGATAAAATGTGTATAAACCCTGAAGTTATAATTGTCTCTGACTTTATTAATAGAGACAGGAGCTACTCATGGTAGATTAATTTCCTTTTAAAAATGCCCACCATCAGCATAATTCATAAACACATATTTATTATAGTCAGGCAACTGACTTAAGCTTTTTGTGAAGATAACATTATAGCACTATGGCCTCAGAGTTGGAGGTGCTGGCTCTCATCCCAGCCACGTCACACTCGGCAGCAAACCGCCCCAGTGCATGCTGAAGGTCCATGTTCGATGAAGCCAACAGAACAACATTGTCTGTGAATAACAGAGATGAAATCCTGAGGTCCCCGAATCAGACCCCCTCCAGCTCCACCAGAAAAATGTGGCTTGCCATCTCCTGGGTGGAGGAAAGTCCTTATCCCAGGTGGAGGAGTTCAAGTATCTTGGAGTTGTGAGGGAGGGATGGAGCATGAGATTGACAGTTGGATTGGTGCAGTGTCAGCAGTAATGTGGTCCATGTAATGGTCCGTAGTGTTAAAGAAAGAGTTGAGCCAAAAGGCAAATCTACGTATCTACTCTCACCTATGGTCATGAGCTTTGGGTCATGACTAAATGGACAAGATCTCGAATAAAAGCAGCCGGAATGAGTTTCCTTCACAGGGTGAGGAGCTCTGTCACCCGAGCAGTGGCTCAGAGTAGAGCAACTGCTCCTCCACATCGAGAGAAGTCAGCTGAGGTGGCTCGGGCATCTGTTTCAGATGCATCCTGGACGCCTACCTATAGAGGTGTTCCAGGCATGTTCCAGCGGGAGGAGGCCTCAGGAAGACCCAGGATATGCTGGAGGGAATATGTCTCTCAGCTGGCCTTGGAACGACTTGGGATCCCCCTAGAGGTGCTGGAGGAAGTGTCTCATCTACGATTGCTGCCCCTGCGACCTGGCCTCAGAAAGGCTGATTAAAATGAATGAATGAATAACATTATAGCATATTAATAGTGTAATGTTATTTGCAAAAGCGCTTCTGGAAAGCTGCAGCTCATTTGCATTTAATGGGTCACACTCATAAAGCAGCGTGTTTTTGTTCACACCCAAAAAAGGACGAATTTGACAAGCTATAATTAATGATCTGTGGGGTCTTTTGAACTGAAATTCTGCACACATTCTGGGAACACCACATCTTGTAAAATGGTGCATAATATGTCCTTATTAACCCATTCTCCACTTGTCTTATCATTGGAGGCCCTCAAATGTCACCTCAGCGGCTTGGACTGCAGATAAATCAGCCTCAACATTCATCAGTTAAGATCCACAGATGGATCATGGGACTCCAGCTGATCTGCATTATGCAATTTTACGTTTTGCTGGCTTGGCATTAGGATGTGCAAACATGCGTATGGACACACGCAGTCACTCAAAACTCCCCATGAAGAGGCACATGGCTGTCGACAGTGCAGTAATGGCATCATTATTCACTTCATCTTCCTAATCTGTTGTGCCCGTGTGCCCCACCATTACTACACACACACAGACACACACGCACGCAAAGTATTTCAAGCGAACTAATGATTTCACTCCCACTGAGATAGTGAGATCCACTTTTTCCCCCCTAGCAATCTGATGGGCTAGATTTTTGGTTACTTGTACAACTAGAATTTGGGAGATGGGAAAAGTAAACTTTATTAATGTGCAGGGAGCTCCAATTTTTTTTCTGTTAAACCTGAGATAATGTGTTTGCTATCCAAATGTCTTGATTTTGACAATATTTTATTATTCAGTTTTAGTTTTACTGCAGTTTTAGATTTGTTTTTTCTTTATTTGTGTTTATTTAGAATTTTTGAACTTCTTTTATTTTTACTTTTCTTTTAATATTTTTTTTTTTTATATTTATTGACTTTTATTTAATTGTGTTTAAAATCCACATGAACCGGAAGCTGTTGAGATTTTAATATTAGTATGTTGATATACTTCCAACTGAAAATTAATATCAATTATCTTTTTGTGCATTACTACTAGGGGTGTGATGAGATTCTTACTTCATGAGATTGGATTGAGATGAAACTTTTATTCAACTATAAAAATCACAAACTGCAAAACTATTTAAGTGCTTTTTTTCAATTAACTTGTAATGAATGTTATTTTACTTCTATTTTAATGAATTACGCCATAAAGGACATGCAGTTACTGACAATAATTTGCTATAAACCCCACTAATTGGACAAACTCTGATGAGAGTATGGACTGAAAGGAGAGAGCCGTTTTAATGGAATTTGATGCCGCAAGCCAGTATGTGTGGCTGCAGTTGTAACAGCCTTTGCTTTTGGAAAAATCGCAACCTTTGAACACCAGTGAAAAAAAATGTCACATCCTCCCAAGCAAATGAGTGATGCGCAACACCAAAACAGCCAAGTGTGTGCAAAGCACTTAATTTAGGTTTCAAATCCAATTCTGCCTCCAATCTTCAGTGCTAAATTCACCCTCGCGCTACATCATAACATTACAACTATGAGACAACTTTTCACCTCGACGAGAAATCTCGTCGCAATTGAGTCTTGCGAGATCTCAAAGCCCGAGATCTCATCACACCCCTAATTATTACCTCTTAGCAAACTAACAGTATTAGGGGTATGGTTAAGAAAATTGTGGCTGAAGCTGTCAAACTGACGTCGACAGAAGGAATGCAGAAGAAAATGGTCAGACTTTGATTGAAGATTTACTTGAAGATTAGCAAAACAATTGTTTTTTCAGTGGATTAACTGAGATAACAATGTGCGCTAGCAAAATGAACAAATTAAGCAACATGAACAATGTTATTTAGTTTGAGCAAAATAAATGCACTTCTCACTTCTTTTCTGTGTTTCATCTAGTGGAAGGATTTTTGTGACAAATCTTATTTTTTACACATATTTTGAGAAAGTGCTTTGAATTTTAAAAAAATAATAATAATAAAATTAACAATACACTCTGGGCACATTAACTTGTTTTGTTAGAAATGAAAACATCCACTAAAGTAAACTGCTGTAAAAATGCATCAAATATATATATTTATTTATTTATTTTGTTGCAAAAATCTGTTAATCAACTCAGTCTTGATCAAAACTACTAAATCGTTTAGAAAACTACAGAGTTTTAACTCTTTAATTGCCAAATTCAGAAAAGATGTCACCAGTTTAATGAAAAGAACACATTATAAAAAGCAATTGTGGACTGGATATTTTTTTACCTTTTATCAAAGTCCTGGACATGGTCTTTTTGGCTGTTCTTGCCCCATTGACTTCCATTATAACCACATTTTTTATCACAAAAACATGACACCATTTAATCATGCATTTTTGGTTGTTGGTGGTTTTCCCTGTTGGCAAGAGATAATTTGTCATTTTTACTGTTGATCATCAGTTGGAACCATTAACCCTTTAGATAGGTCTATACAAAAAAGCTTAGTTTCTGGACTTTATATGGACTCTGAACTCTATATGTTTGTGAGTTTGTGAGAGGGACCTTTGCGCACTTACCATCACGTGTCTGAGAAAATCAAAATATGCATCTCAGCTATCAGAATTACATGGAGTAAACTAAAACAAACAAGTGGTGCTCGCTGCAGAGCCATTTGGGCGAGCTGAGCTCCAGCGAGGGGAAGCTTAAGCTTGAGCTCCACCTTTTTTGCACTTCTTCTACGAGTGATGTCACTGGGGGTAGGGTTAGGGGTGGGGTTGGTGTACGCATTAAAACAGCTTACAGGAGGCAGAACGAGAGCTCATTCACCCTCTCAAAACAAAGACTGTGTTTTTATGCGCCATCAAACGTGGCTATAATGGAAGTCAATAGGGCAAAAACAACCACAAACTCCAAATTAGAGAGAGAAAATGAAAATCTAACACTGCATCAAGTCAGTGTTGTTACTAATCTTTTACATGTCCAAGACTGTGATAAAAGGGTAAAGAAATCCAGTCCACAATTACTTTTTATATTGAAAAGAAGCCATTTTGTGTGTTTGTTTTTTTTACCAAATCAGTGGCATCATTTGTGAATTTGGCAATTAAAGAGTTTAAATCCTGTAAATTTTCTAAACAATTTGTCTGATACATTTTACAGCAGTTTAACTTAGTGGATGTTTTCATCCTGAACATAACAAAAGGGTAGTAAATTTAAACAGTGCACAAGGGTTAAAAATACTTAATTCTGAAAAATGTTAACAATGATCATGTGACTTTATAAGGCTGGAGGACATAAAAACTATTTTTTATGAAACTTATACATCAATAGTATGATTTTTAATTTGTAGATCAAAGCAACATAGGTCTCAGAATGTAACACCCAATTATATAAATCATCTTATGTACACAACTATAATGTGTGTGTGTGTGTGTGTGTGTGTGTGTGTGTGCGTGCGTGCGTGCATGTGTCTTCGCTGTTTTTGGTATCAGGCGAAGCAGTCTCTGGCCACCCTCACTAAAGACGTGCCAAAGCGTCACTCTCTGGCAATGCCATCAGAGCCAGTGGTCAACGGCAGTCAGGAGTGGGTGATGCAGGCAGACCTTCCTCTCACTGCAGCCATCAGACAGAGCCAACAGACCCTGTACCACTCGCATCCTGCAGACAGGCAAGGTACTGGCCCGCAAAAACACCATACACACTCAATGTCTTCTTTCCATGTCTATCCATAGCTTGATAAAATGTATGTTTTATAAATAAATGCACACAAACATAAATGAATATACTTGTACATATTTTATTTACATATATTTTAGTATTTATATATAATATTGTTAGATATACACTCACTGGCCACTTTATTGGGTACACTTACTAGTACCGGGTTGGACCCCCTTTTGCCTTCAGAACTGCCATAATCCGTCGTGGCATACATTTAACAAGGTATTGGAAATATTTCTCAGAGATTTTGGTTCATATTGACATGACAGCATCACACAGTTTCTGCAGATTTGTCGGCTGCACATGCATTATGCAAATCTCCCATTCCACCACATGCCAAAGGTGCTCTATTGGATTGAGATCTGGTGACTGTGGAGTCCATGTAAAGAGTGGTTATTTTAGTTACTGTTGCCTTTCTATCAGCTCAAACCAGTCTGGGCATTCTTTGGCATCAACAAGGCATTTGCGCCTACAAAACTGCCGCTCATTTAGACCATTCTCTTTAAACCCTAGAGATGGTTGTGCATGAAAATCCCAGTAGATCAGCAGTTTCTAAAATACTCAGTCCAGCCCATCTATCACCAACAAACATTCCATGTTCAAAGTCACTTAAATCAACTTAGTTCCCCATTCTGATGCTCAATTTGATCTGTAGCTGATTTACCATGTCTACCTGCCTAAATGCATTGAGTTGATGACATGTGATTGGCTGATTGAAATTGTGCGTTAACAAACAGTTGGACAGGTGTACCTAATAAATGGCCGGTGAATGAACATATTATATTTTTATTTATGTATGCCAATGTGTATTTATATATACATATAAAATATACACTGTATACCCAAAGTTATTATGTGAACATAACCTCACATAAATATGCAATTATTCACAATTAATTTGGGGTGGGTGGGTGTCGTTAAGCATTTGGAAAGTAAAAATAGGGCTATACTGGGAAAAAAAATGCTGGGAACCACTGTTTTAGCCCACTCTCACAGCTGTCTTGTATTGTGCAGCTGCTTTGAGGATCAGCCCCTGTCACTCGCGTCAGCCCTCCATCATCTCGGACGCTTCGGCTGCTGACGGCGACCGCTCGTCCACCCCGAGCGACATCAACTCGCCCCGCCACAGGACTCACTCTCTCTGCAATGTAAGAGCTGCCTGGCACCCCCGACCAAGTAATCAGCCTTCCCAACTTGTTTTTATCTCCACCTTCACTCTACTCAAATATTCAGTCCCTGCGCTGCTCATTAGCATGGCTTCAGGGGCTTGATGGAGGGTTATGCTGATAAATAAATAAGTAAATAAAATACTGTTTGGAGCTTTTGAGGATTGTAGTCACGCTTCATAAGACTGAACCAGATGGGTAGTTTTGAGCACATTTTGGCCTGAAAAATCGAATGTTATTGAAGTATTGTTTAAATAAAAAATTGTAACTGTTGAAATATATTTCAATTCATTTTAATTAAGTGTTAGAATTAAAATTGTATTACTTTAGCTCAGTTTTTTCCCAAAGTAATGTTTATCTTTTTAAGCAATTTTTTTTTAAGCTTAAAGTGTTAGTTCAATGAAAATGTTCTTATTAATTTCTTGCCTTCGTGTTGTTCCAAACCCCCGAGACGTTCGTTAATCTTCAGAACACAGATTAAGATATTTTAGGTGAAGTCTTAGAGCTCCCCAATCCTCCATAGGCAGCAAGCTTCCAACTCCTTTAAAGTTTAGGAAAAGAAATATATCCTCAAAACAGACTATTTGCCTTCAGCGGTTCAGTCAAGATGTTAGAAAGCTACAAGCATACTTTTTTTGAGCATATAAGACGTGAATAATTATTTTGTTTAAATTTCTTCTCCTCAGTGTTGATATGGTGCACATTAACAAGAGTGCTGTGCTCTTGTTTCGTGCTTTATCGTGCCTCTGACGTATACCTTGAATACAGCTGTGCTTTTTTTCAAACAGAGGACGTTGCGCATGGGCATCTGTGATATACATGTACATCAGTGCACAGTACTCTCCTGAACATGCACAATATACTGACACTGAGGGAAAAAAAACATTATTTTTGTTTCATGTGAACACAAAAGTATTCTTGATAATATTCCAACTAAACCACTGAAGATGCCTTTTAGGATGTTTCGAGTAACTCTCTGAACTCTCGAGTTGAGACCATTGCTGTATATAGAAGATGAAACTCTCAGATTTTACCTAAAATATCTAAAGTATTCTGAAGACGAGCAAAGATCTCAGGGGTCTTTAACAACATGTAATGCAACATTGTAATAACATAACTTTCATTTTTTGGCGTGAACTAAATATTGTGATGCTTGTATTACATGATATTTGCATGGATGTTGCCTACTCTATTGTTGTCTACTGGAAGGAATACATCAATAGAGCCGCCATTTTAGTACAGGGTAGCGCTCTTTTAAAATGAATGTGGTACCAAGGTGCAGTGGAGGACTAACCATCCAGAGCCTGAGATATATACTCATACATACATATATATATATATATATATATGATCGGGAGTTTTCCCGGTGGTCAGTATGCAAATATTTTTTTATAAATTACGAAAATGATAATTTTATATTACTTTTCTACATCAATGGATAAGTGACCGCACGGACATTGTCGACAAAGAGCAAGTGTTTGTGTGCATGGAAATGTATTATCCTCCCTTCCTGTCAAATTTGATCTAATCCGTGTCCTGAAACACACCCCCTCTCCTGCTTTCTCATTCTAACGGAGGGAGCGATTCGTTTGTGAATTAATCTTCGTTATGAACGACTGGTTCACTTAGCCGACAATAATACAAGTTTCTTGCAGTGCAGCATCTTGTTGTCATATTTTATTTACATTGTTTGCTGAATTTATTCAACAAAACTAGCATTAGACTGGTATTTAGTGCGAGTTGGTGCTACTTTGCCTCATGGCCAGTGCAGTAAGAGACTGTAATATCATCAATAACGTTACTTGTTTAGCACAAAAGTTCGTAACATACAAAAATCGTAAAAAATTAAATCTTACCTATGAAATGTTCTGCCTTTGTGCTTTGTTTTCTTTGTTTGCTTGTTACTACACCTGTAAGTCCAGCATCTTCATATTGTCTTTAGTCTTGACTGGTCCGGCTGAATGACATTTGTCCTGGGAGCACTGTACAAATGTGGCGGCGCTATTGGTGCATGCTCAGGGTCCGTATGCGATATCTAGTCTATATATCTATGTGTATTAGGCATGTATTAGGCACGACTTACATATTGGATCCGTTGTAGTGTCCAGGCTAGTACAGCTGATCAGTTTGCAGTTAGTAAAAAGGTTTTCATACTGGCCAGGCTGAAAGACCAGCTTAACCCAGTCTTGACCAGCAAACTATTTCAGACTGGTCTCAGTGGAGAGCCTGTACCAGTTTGCTCCTCTTTCCGCCTGTCTGTGCCAGCTTGGGCTTTTGGGTGCTTAGACTGAGAGACCAGTTTAAAAACAAAGGCAGTTTAAAATTGCCAAAATATCTAGAAGCCTATACTGCCATCTGAAGGCAAAGCACAGTAACTACACAATTGGTCAAAAGAGTTTGCTGTTGTGATATCTGTTCTGGCCTGTGACAATGTCTACCGGTTCAGTGGTGTCCTGCTTCATAGGAGTAAATGACTTATCTACCCACAATGTGACTGGCTGGTGCAAAAAAACTAACTTTAAAGTGTAAAGTATGTAGTTACTGCATTTTGGCTTTGTAGGGTAGCATAGTTGTTTCTCACAGCCAGGTTGAGCTGGTCTGTTGGGTAGTTTTAAATAGATTTTGATCCTTCAAATCAGTCCAGCAAATTATATTGTACTAGTTTTAGCATGGAGCATATACTGCTTTGCTCCTCTTCCAGACTGGTTTTGCTGGTCTGCCTGTTAGATTTAAGTTTTTTTAGAGGGCATAATCAACAAAATCATAATAACACACACACACACACAAATCTCATCTCTGCTGACCAGAAATGTATCCAGCTAATTGACTGTTTCATCAGTCATCATACTGAGCATTATTATTCCTGCCTTTCTTATTTCTGCGAGTGCTCCATTTGTACTTTTTTAATAATACTGTACATTTCTACAGTTATTCAGCAGGGACAGCTTTAGTAGAGCAAACAATTAAGAAAAAGCATAAAGTGTCTGAACCCCTGAAGCTGTGCTGATGAGCAAGAGCAGATATTCCTAAGATTTCTGATGTAACCACACAACTGACCTGTCCTCGTATGTCCACCATTATTTTTCTATTCTCTCTTCTCCTTTCTCTCTCGCTGTCTCTGTTTCTGCCCTTTCTTCTTCTTCTTGCTTCAGTCCATGGAGGACCTCGAGGACCAGAAGCGTAAGAAGAAGAAGGAGAAGATGAGTCTCGGCTCACTTTCTCGAGTGTTTGCCCGGGGAAAATCTCAGCGCAAGTCCTTGGATCCGGGCCTGTTTGATGGTACTTCCACCCCTGATTACTATATAGAGGAGGATGCTGACTGGTGATAATGCTATGGTGTGAGCGTTTTGCTGTGTGTGTGTGTGTGTGTGTGTGTGCGTGTGCATGTGGACGTATGCCTGAAAACGTATGAGTTAAAGTGTGTGAGTGTGCACAAGCGTTTGTGTGTGCCTTCAAATGTAATCCCAGTGAAAATACAGGAAAGAGGAAGAACTGCTGCCTCCTTGAAATGTACATAACGACACTTAAAAGAAACATCTATGTAAATGAAATATATATTTATATATGTATGCATATGTACATATGTTTACATTCATATAAATATATACATGGGATCATTTGCGTGTGAATATGTTTATGCTGTTATAATAATGCTTTATTTGTGGTAATATATGTCTCTTTTTTTATAAACTGGAAACTTGAATTACTGCTGAGCATTTGTAAATAGGAACTCTTGTGCACCTTGTGTTTGCTGATGTCTTCATGTGGAATGCTTCTTTTTCATGACTGCTTTTACCATGAACCCAAGAGCTCCAGGCTGTCTCCATACACCACAGTGCGAGGTCCATCTGTAAAATTCAAAGGTGCACTCAGTCATTTGAGGACGACAAACATGATCGCATGTAGGGCTGCACGATTTGGAGAAAAAATCCAATTGTGTTTTATTTGATCAAAATGTACAATTCAAAATTTGATTTACCACTATTTCATAAAAGAGCTGCAGGTTTGATGTGGTGGTTTTAACAGCACCAAAGAAAGGCCAGGCATAATCCCAAAGTATTCTACACAGTGCTACTGTTTATTTAAAAAAACCTCTTAAACATTGAGCATGTTTACACGGACACCAATAATCCGATTTTAATACCATTAAAACAATACTCTGATTAAGAGTCTACCATGTAAACAGTGATTTTTAAATAATTTAATCTGATTAAAGTCAGAATTAAACTAAACAGAAATCGAATAAAGACATGTGGAGGATGCCGATTTTAGTCGCATTATTGAAGTGCAGTTCAGACATGTAAACACCGCAATCAAATGATTACCGTCGTTTAGGATTTTCACCACTTTTTGTGATAGAATGTCTAATTCCATTAAAACTAAACTTCTCCAGCAGCAAACTTGCATCCAATATCTCTTTTGTCACTGGGGGCATGCATGAAATGTTCCTAAATGAAAATGAATGTGCCAAACCGCAGTTAAAATCGACAAATTAAAAATGAAATTACATGAAAGCGAAATTACATGAAACTCTGGAGGAAACGTAGATAGCATGGTAATGCAATAATGTTAATCGAATTATGTGCTATAACATGTAAAACAGGATCATAAAAGAAACGTTCAAGAAGCAACTCCTGTAAACATCTTGATCATATTATTGTCTTATTCAGATAAAGGCAAATAATTTGATTGCTGATGTCCATGTGAATGTAGACACTTTTGCCATTTTTTCCAATAAAGAACTACAGTATTCTAAATTCTATTAAATTAATTATATATAAAATCTTATATGTATATATATATATATTTATATATATATATATATATATATATATATATATATATATATATATATATATATATATATATATATATATATATATATATTTACATTTAGATTGTGTTACATTTTTCACATTGTTCAGGGTAATGTATAGTAGAGGCTGTCCGAACTGTCCAAAACGATATGTGTGTTATCATATTTGATAGTGCATTGATTTAATCACAGCTTTTGCTATTTGAAAAGTGCACCCTTTCAAATAACGATTTGGGTTTAGAAACGAATAATCATGCTGGTCTAACCACATGAGATGTGCATCTAATGAAAACTGATTTATTGGGGCCATGTTGAAATTACATGACCATATCCGTATCAGCTAATACATGCTCATTTTTAATTCTATTTCTATTGGGCCACTGAGAAACAAGTTATTTGATGATAAAAGATTATTTCCGGTTATTATTGCTTTTTATTATTATATCGGTATTGCCCAAAATGCGCACATCAAACCAAAAATAGCCCCATAAGCCTAATCAAATCACAATGTGGACCAGTGATTGTAAAACAGTTTTTTAGGGGCAAACACTGACTAAGGTATTTTTAGGATAAAGAAATGTCCCTATCTTCCCAGGTCAATCTCACATTTTAGCTTTATTTTTAGTGCACTGACTTAAGAAAAAAAAACGTGTTCTGTATTTCACTTTCTTAAAAAGTCTTCATTGCTAAACACTAGTAGTAGACTTTTGTCATTTAAAAATAGCCTAAACAAGTCGTAGCCAATCATGTCATAGTATACGATTGATTTGCTTTTATCAGCATTATTATCGGTTATCAGCAACCAAATATACAGGTTGTTGGTAATTAATTGTGGCCAGTAATTGTAAACAACTTTCTTGATTTCAAATAACCAAACGTACATTTTTTTTTATATAAACATTCAAATTTTGTGTACAAAATTAAAGAATTTAGGGGGAAAATGTAACTACAGTATTTAACAAGCTAATATTACTTTTTTGCTTTTATCAATCCAACTATTTATTATTAAAATGTTTAAAATGGCTTGGCTATATTAACTAATAATGACTGAGTGCACCTTTAATGTTTAACATTAGGATCTGCTCAGTGACATCCAGATCAGATGGTTTTCTAAATGATGTTTGCCTTAGCTGTTCATCGCGGTAATCAAATCGCTGAGGAACGTCTGCATAACGGTGCAGTCACATTAGCAAAACTTCTGCCAGATTTTGTGGATCCATCTAGCGATTTATAAAGCACAACCTACAAAAAATATTTCAAATCAAACAGTTTTCTGTTGTTGATTGTGTGACCAACTTTATCACTCTCATGCAAAGCTCCTGAACGCATGGATTTGGTCCGTTAAATTTGGCAAAGCACCGCTAAATGTGGTCGCACTTTAGCTGATGAAATTTTGTATGTTTACCTCAGAGTTACACTCAGCTGCCAAACCAGGACAACGATCGTTTGACAGCAGTTTTTTTATTACGCATTTTAACGCACTTCTTGCAAGGCTGCACCAAGGATCATTTTAATCTTGACAAATGTGAACTGAACACCTCCCACAAGCTACTTTATAGTCAGGAAAGACATCATAAATAATATTGTAGGTCATTTAGTTCCATTATGATGATAGATTGCAGAGAAAAGATAAAGTGATTCAGTTCAAATTGGACTGAAGTTACAGTACGCATTAGTCTGGCCTTGTCCGAGCTATTATTTTGTCCGGTCCAAAGTGACTGCCCCTATTTGCTAAAAGACATGTAGCATTATTTATTAGACTGTTTCCATTTTGAAAGTATCCTACATTTTATAGCCTCTAAGGAATATGTTTGATTTTTAAGTGATATGGGGGAAGTTTGTTTCCGCGCAGATCTGGAATGTACTCAAACCAGGTGCCGACTTTACATCAACAAAGTGCCAAAAGGTCATAGTGCAGCTTGCAGATCACAAGAAAACACCTAGGAATATTTTCACAATTTTTTGTTCTTCTTTTTCTCGTGTGCAAACAGACTGTCTGTAAAAACTCATCACACACCCTGCTTCCATAACATTCTTTTCCATTAATGTTGAACCCAGTGATGTCATGACTCCCGTCTCGCTGCCATATCACATATTACTTTACGTTTCAAGCTTTCCTTTGCATCTTGGTGGCACTGAATTTATTTTGTTTTTATTTTCTGGATCTTTTAAATTAAACTGAACTTCATTCCTCGTGTCACTCTAATGACTTTATGTTGTAAGGTTTGTAAAGTAGAATATGTCAGATATAAGAGTTTAAAGAGATTAAAGAACTTTATTTAAAGATTAAGAAAGAGGTCATTTCAATATCTTTGAAATAACGAGCAGACTGACATTCAATCGACAAAAAGCGACAAGTAAATCTTATTTTAAAAATAAAAACACATAACCCAACATCCATGTGCCTTTCTTCTTGACCCTGTGTGTGTGTGTTTGTGTGCGAAATTTCCTCTTAACCCTCTTGTTCTGGGGTTTGCCGTGGTTTGGGGCGACCCTGCTCTGCTCTTCATTTGTAATGACCCACCATCTGTGTTAACACGTGTCCTAACATTGTCTTTCCTCAGTGGATGAGAATGCCCCAAACTACATACTACATTCATAACTCATATGAATATGTCAACTGGAACAAGTCTATCATGTACACTGTTATGCTAAACATGAGCACGGTCATGAGCACTTCTCCCCGAAACATCATCTCATGACTGATTTTTTATTTTATTTTAGGGGTTAGTTCACACCAGAATTAGACTTCTATCATTTGCTCACCCTCGTGTTTTTAAAAATTTGACAATTTTTTAGGGGCAAACACTGATTAACCCTTTCTTCCCAGGACATGTCTTATATTTTAGCTTTATTTTTAATGCACTGATTAAGAAAAACTATTTTGTCATTGTTGAACACTAGTAGTAGACTTCTGTCATGTGAAAATAGCCTAATCGAGTCATAGCCAATCATGTCATAGTAAATTTTTGAGAAGAAAAACAAAGACATTTCTATATTGATCAAGTTGCAATTAGTAAAGGTATAACAGCCAATTCCAGTGTCAGTGTTAAAGAACACAAAGCAAAAACATTTAAAAACATGAATTATCATATGTACAGAGTAAAAAATGAATTATATATACGTATTTCATGATTCACGGGTTTTTTTGTGTTTATTTATTTACAGTTATGAATTGCATTATAGGACCCTGATATCTGCTTGGTTGACATTTGATGTGGACAACTCAACGATGCTGATTAACAGTGACTTTATTTGACATATAGTAGTTTAAAACAGTATTGTTTTAGGAAGTATTATATAGAGAATAAAGTCTGTAAAATAACAGAAAAGTACTGGAAATTTATTACCTGGTTTTTGTACCTGGTTGTACTTTACAACACCAACACAGACAATATTTTCACTTTTTAACATCAAACATTTTGTTGGAGGAAAGATCCCATGATGCAATTCAAAAGCATAAATGAAAGAAAAAAAACATGAATCACAAAATGCATACATATATATGAGCAATATCACATGAGTAGCAGTGTGATGTGGCTGTACATCCGCACTTACTGTCCCACCAGTGACGATATGCAGCCACATCACACTGCTATGAGTGTGATATTGCGTTTATACAACAGTTTGATGGCATAATCGTGTGTCTAAAAAAGAAAATTAAACACGGAGAGTCTCAAAACCCTTTTAAAAGAGCAACTTGCCTTCCATTCACATCTGCAGCTGACGTCAGAACAGCAGAAGCCATTACCAATTCACCAACATCACTTTACAGCTAGTATTTGAATGATTCTCTAGTGTAATGTCAAAAGTGATGACAAAACAGGTGATTTTGCCCACATTTTAAGATTATAAGGCTAAGGGCATGTAACACCATTAGTTTACAACAGGGGTATCAAACTCAAATAGGCTGGAGGCCATATCAGTGACTAACAATACATAGGAGGCCTGTTTTAACATTCAAGCAAAAGAAAAAAGTGGAAGCCTGATGTAGCTGATGCACTCAGACATTCTTCCTGAGAGTATCAAAGCTTCTTTTTGTTTCTTGTACATATTGAAGGGGTACTTTAAATTGCTATGAAAATACTACAATTTAATAATGGGATAATAATAATTATTATTATTATTATTATTATTATTATTATGTCCTAATCAATTGTTGCTTAACCAAAATTTTAATAGATAGGGTGAGACAGCAGAAAACAGTTTGGGTAGC
The DNA here is from genome assembly GCF_052040795.2 of Danio rerio. Lineage (NCBI taxonomy): Eukaryota > Metazoa > Chordata > Actinopteri > Cypriniformes > Danionidae > Danio > Danio rerio. Next base: position 28,350,800 of record NC_141031.1, on the reverse strand, counting down.
TTTATTAACTTTACTGGCAATTGTTCTTCTCAATTCTATCTTTTTTTTTTTGTAAAACTACAACAAAGAAGTGAATTGTTCATGTTTAACATGTTCAATTCAATTAGCAGTCAAATTTTTACTAATGCACATTTTTATAAACATCTCAATATGCACATCAGGAAAATCTATAAATGAGAGCATTTGATTAAAATATTAGCAAATTGATCATTTTTACACCACCAGCATAAAGTATAGGCCATAGAGATGTGTTTGAATAACAAAATACAGGTGGTATAACACAAATTATAATTAAACAACCCCTAAATATTTACAAAAATAAAGCTTTAGTAAAAATAGAGCACTTACGAACATATATTTCAACGTTTGAATCAGCCCCAGGAATAATCTGCCTGTAATGCTACTCTCGATTGCACACTGAGAGAAACCGAAAATAACCCGAATATATAGTACAGTACTTTATATGTCCAGTAGGTGGGGTCAAAACCACAAGTGGCTATTTGCAATGGCACAACAATGATATTGATTCAAAACATGTTTTTTAGGCCGAATCTTGTTATATTTTTGACGTCAGTTGCGGGCCGGAGGGAGGAGGAGCAAATAGCCTGCTTGGTGGCATTTTGAGACTAATGGTCTAGACTCTAGAGAGATATCTCCCTGATATTTCTCAATTGCAAACTGCATAGTTGCAAACTAAACAACTACAGTACATCCTCGCCTAAAAAGGCTTTAAAAGTACATTATGATATCCAACAGCAGCAATATTTGTCAAACTCTAGAGTGTTCTCTGCTTGTCGCTGTATGTGGGCTGAGTAATACACAAGGGTGAAGGGTTAAGAGGCTGGGCGAGTGCTGTTACTGGCAAAAAATTGCACGGCTATTAACAATCAGATTCAAAAACCAGACAGAACTGTTGTATGAATGACTGACCCCTCACAACACAACACCTAATCAAAAATTCAAGACTTATAAAGATTTATTTTCACAGTCTATTTTCAGAGAGTTAAAAAAACGAATAACATGGCAAATAATAATAATATAATGTAAACAAACTGTATTTGCCACCAGTCCGATGCCCCTGCATCTATATGAAACTCAAGTCAGAACTATTTAAAACTATGAAAAATACAAAAATGTGTTATCTCAGCCAGTTTATTTTCATGAAGTGAAGATCATCAAATGATATTAATATTTTGAAAACGGAACTAACTAGAAAATTTCCAAAGTTTTCATTTCAGAAACAAGCTACCTTATCGTTAATCAAAAACGTATCCATATTAATTAAGCATTTTAATCCAAATACTATGAAGACCATGTACAAATGACAGTATTATTCGCATGTAAATATTGATTAGCAAACTGTTTATAGTACTATGTATTAATATTAATTAATATAAATGAATTAATGTTTATAGCATTATGTATCAGTATTAATAGTAAAATGTGGGGACGCATCAATATTCTTGCTTCAAGCGAGAACCAATGAGTTTTATTCACCCCCTTTACAAGTTGGTATGATTGAGCATCAGATTCTATAGCTAATGGCTAAGCAAAAGTATATGAAAAAATGAAATAAATAAAAACAGTTCCTGATATTACTTTAAAGCTATACTTTTTTTCATCAGAAGATTTGGATTAGATGTTTGATATGTAGATTTGTTTTTATTCCTTTAAGAAGCATAGCCTTAAAGTTTTGAGAGAACAGATTTTCAATGGACTTTCAAAGTCTCGCAGCTTTAATTAAAAATACCTCGATATGTGTTCTCTGATGATGAACTTTAGTCATACGGGTTTGAAACGACATGCGGGTGAGTAAATGATGGCAGAAATGTCATTCTGAGGTGAACTAACCCTTCCATTAAGTGTCTATTTAAAAACTGTACATTTATAAGGATTTATATATTTAAATCTCAGAAAGGGCAGGTAATATAGGCCTACTTGAGATGAGAGCTTTCTATTTCCAGGATGATGATGATGGAGGGTGCTCGACAGTAAACTCGGATGGATTGGGTTTTTCCTTCTTATTACTTGAAATGGAAACAGATTGCGATCTCCATTAAAATTCATCTTTCGGATGTCTCGCACAAGGTCAAGGCTTTAGACGAGTGTTTTTTCCTCTGAAGGTTGGGAATAGGTGTCCTCTGCCCCGGTGCCCATCAGATAATGAGTTTTATAGAGGTAATTTCTTCAGCTAATTAAAATCTGATGAAGCTTTAAGAGGATGGAGAATCGGTCTGAACCCTCAGGGTGACTTCAGTCTTGTTTTAAATCCTCCAAGACACCCTTTAAGCATTAGGAGGGCTTTATTAGAAACTGAACCGAACGTAAAGCACAAGCTGTAAGTCAATATTAGCCAAAAAAAAAAAGTAAACTGACTAGAGATGACGCCACTGCAGCTGCTTTAGCTCGGTTGTCGGGTGACACCTGCTGGTCTAGAGCTCAAACTACAGGTTTTACAGAATTGTGTAGCACAATCAAATCTATCGACTGATTTTATGGTAAATGCAGGAACTTTCAGACATTTATATGTGAAATCTAAAAGACAGCTAAATAGCTTGTATTATGGGTCAATTTATAATATGAACATTAATAGTCTAAATGGGTCCAAGTTATGATATATATATATATATATATATATATATATATATATATATATATATATATATATATATATATATATATATATATATGTATATATATATATATGTATATATATATATATATATATATATATATATATATATATATATATATATATATTTATATATATATATATATATATATATATATATATATATATATATATATATATATATATATATATATACATACGTATATGTATATGTATGTATGTATATATTTCCCAAATGATGTTCAACAGAGCAAGCACATTTTCACAGTATGTCTTATAATATTTTTTCTTCTTTATTTAAAACTATTTTGAGGTGAAAATTATTAACCCCTTTAAGCTTTTTCAGATCAAAGCATCATAATACAATAACTTGCCTGATTACCCTACCCTGCCTATTTACGTTAACTAACCTACTGTAGTTAAATGTCACTTTAAGCAGTATAGAAGCGTCTTGAAATGTTTAGTAAAATAATATTTACTGTCGTCATGGCAAAGATAAAACAAATCAGTTATTAGAAATGAGTTATTGAAACTATTATGTTTAGAAATGTGTTGACATTTTTCTCTCTCTGTAAAACAGAAGAAGAAAAAACGGGGCTACTAATTCTGACTTCTACTGTATATATGTTTTATATCTATACTGTTGATACATTTTATATATATACAATTTATATACACAATTTATTTTCAATTTTAGGATTTTTTGTTAAAAAAATCATTTCACACAACAAAGCTTGTAAAATTAAGAAATTATTATTAAGCCGCAACAAGTAAACATATTTTATTAAATTGTAAATATTTCATGGTGAAAATTTATTATTTTATTTTTATTTTAGAGTCAACCAGTAACACATTTTTGGATTCCTTATTTTTTTATACTTCATATTTTTATTGTTTTTTGTTTATGTTGTTTTGCTTTATATTTTTTTATTTTAGTTTTAATTATTTATTTTAGCAATAAATACAAATATTTTCTTTTTGCTAACATTTTTGTTTCCAAATATTTTATTTCAGCTACTTAGGAAATATTTTGCTAGAATATTTTTCGAAACTAAAATGGGTGTTAAAAATATATATGTATATATTAAATATCCTTTGTTTTAGCTACACTACCAGTCAAAGGTTTGGGGTCAGTAGGATTTTTAAATGTTTTATAATAAGCTTCTCCTGCTTACCAAAACTGCATTTATTTCATTAAAAATACAGTACTAATTGTAAAATTGTGAAATGTTATTGCACAATAACAATAACATGTGAGTGCTGTCGCCTCACAGCAAGAAAGTCACTGGTTCGAGCCTCAGCTTAGTCAGTTGGCGTTTCTGTGTGGAGTTTGCATCTTCTCCCTGCGTTCGCATGTGTTTCCACCAGGTGCTCCGGTTTCCCCCACAGTCCAAAGACATGCTGTACAGGTGAATTGGGTAAGCTAAATTGTCCGTATAGTGTATGTGTGTGTATGGATGTTTCCCAGAAATGGGTTGCGGCTGGAAGGGCATCCGCTGTGTTAAAACGTACTGGATAAGTTGGCAGTTCATTCCGCTGTGGCGACCTCAGACTAATAAAGGGACTAAGCCGAAAAGAAAATGATTGAATGAACTATATACAATAAGAAAGCAGTTATTTAAAGTTTTAATAAATATTTAACAATTGAACTTTTTTACATTTAATAAATGCTGCCTTGATAAACAGAATAATAAAAAAAGAAACCTGAACCCAAACGTTTGATCAGTAGTGTATATATATTCCTTGTAGTCTATGCACTATATAACACAAACAACACTGATGACATGGATTTTTATTTTTTTATTTTTGTAAAGCAAACAAACAATGCTAGAATATAAATTAGCGCAAAAACACACATTATACTCAGTGCAAATTGATCATAGGATGGGGAAGGAAGTAAAGTGGTTTCAGTACAGTGAAAGTTTGAGGTGGTGAACGTGGAAGTGGTTTTGCTTGGCATTGTGTCGGGGTGAAATCAAAATAGATCATATCTGCCAATGTTGACCACACGACACATGCGGTCATCGCTTCTCACCAAGAGGGAGTGATTCCTTTTAGAAGCTTTTTTTGAGGCAAGACACTACAGCTGAATAGGGTAAAATATCAACTAATAGTTTTCAGCAAACTTCACTAGTTGACTCATCACATTAGGAATTGCAGGCTTTTGTTGTATTACAAAGTATTTTTAACAGTTTTCTCAAATGTTCAATTAGGTTGTTTTATTAAACATGCATTCTTTTACTTCTAGCAAAAAATATTTGATGAAGTTTGATTAAAAATTTGGGCTCAATTAAATATTTTAAAGGAAAATACACTTTTTTTGCAACCAAGATTAAGAAAATACAGCAAAAAGTATACATTTTCTTTAAAACTTGTATTAAATCAGGCATATTGTATATGATCCCACTGTAAAATCCTTCAGAATACAGATATGAATAAATCTATAAGTGCTGCTGAAGCGGAGCTTTATCCCTCAGTGCATGAAACTCAACTCAGTTTGAGAATAAAAATATAAATAAAAATATAGGTTAATACCATACACATCAAGATAAGCTGCAACAAAAGAAACACAGTATATTCTGAATGTTTTCTTACACTAGACTGAAAAAGTACACCAAAATCAACAGGTGTATAAAATAAAATAGTTTTTTTCATCTGCAATGCCTTCCCTTAAGAGCAGATTTATTTATTTATTTTTCAAAAAAAGCTTGTATGTGCAGGATGGATCATTCAGTTCAGTTCAATTGAAGTGTATTTGTATAGCGCTTTTCACAATTATTACTGTTTCAAAGCAACTCTACAGAAGGTGCATTACAAATAAAATCAGAAAAGCTAAGGTTATATTACCATAACTTTAACTAATTACGAATAGCTTTTAACAGTTAAAGTTATTATAATGTAGTCAACCTGCTCTTATAGTATATAGAGGATGTCTGTGTATAGATGTTCAATGAAGTGGATAAGCCGGTTTTGTTTTGTTCTCGGCCCCTGTAAACCTCCTGGTGTTCCTGACCAATCCAGACTCAGACAGCGTCTCCAGTCAGACACAGCCCAGCCTATCGGACGGCGAGGATCAGCTGGAGCGACTGCAGCAGGCAGAGCTGACGCGCAGCAGGCCCATGTCTCTGTGGAGAGCCGGCACTGTGCAGGCCTGGCTGGAGGTGGTCATGGCCATGCCAATGTACATGCGTGCCTGCTCTGACAATGTTAAGAGCGGAAAGGTAAATGCTGCTCTGCTCTTCATTTATGACTGTTCTTTTAATGTAATGTATTTCAGACCCTTTTACACTGATGTTAATGAAGATGCATACTTTTTATGCTAAAAATTTGGCTGTGCAATCACATAAATCAATTACTGGTAGAGCTGTATTTTAATTTGCAGTATTTCACAATAATACTGAATTTATAAAATTTTTCCATACGCTCTCAGTAATAAAGGAACGCAAGCTGTCACATTTATACTTAAAGGGTCCATATTGGTACCTCAAAAACATATTTGTACCTACAATTTTTAAAAGGTACACTTTTGTACTTTTTAGGCACTAATATGTACCCATGAAATATTAATATGGACCTTTTAGGTACAAATGCAAACCTTTTGAAAGGGTACCACCCTAGTGACAGCTATCGTACCTTTATTTTTGAGCACATACTAAAGATGTACTTCACCCAAAAATGCAAGATATTTATCAACCATTTACTACTTACCATTTTCTTTCACTCAACACTGTAAAAAATGTAGGGTTCTACAAAATTTCTTTATGTTGTCCCAACACACTTTGATTAAATGTAACTGTGTTTACAAAATGAAGTGGATAAAATAAAAATATTGTTACAGCACAAAACAAGATATTTTGAAGAATGTTTTTTAAAAATGCAACAATTGACATCCATATACTGTAAAAAGTGATTGGTTAGTGATTAGTCTTAAGAGCGACATGTTGACTTCACCTAAAAACAATATAAGTAAACTTATTGTAATAAATGAAAACATAAAATTTAACCCATTGTTAATTTATTTTTATGATATAAATAAATATAATATAAATAATCTTAAATAAAGTCAACTAATTGCTTTTTACAGTGAACACTGAAAAAAAATGTTGCAAACAATTTGTGTTGAATTTAAGTTAATTAAATTGAGTAATGTTCAACTTAATTTGTTTGAGGCAACACAGGGGCGCAATAGGTAGTGCTGTCACCTCACAGCAAGAAGGTTGCTGGTTCGAGCCTCGGGCTGGGTCAGTTGGTGTTTCTGTGAGGAGTTTGCATGTTCTCCCTGCGTTCGCGTGGGTTTCCTCCGGGTACTCCGGTTTTCCCCACAGTCCTAAGAAATGCGGTACAGTTGAATTGGGTAGGCTAAATTGTCCATAGTGAATGAGTGTGTGTGGATGTTTCCCAGAGATGGGATGCGGCTGGAAGGGCATCCGCTGCGTAAAAAGCTGCTGGATAAGTTGGCGGTTCATTCCGCTGTGGCAACCCTGGATTAATAAAGGGACTAAGCCGTGAAAGAAAATGAATAAATTTGTTTGATTAAATTCAGCTCAAATAAATTGTTTACAACCACTTAACCTTAAAAAATGTAGTAAAAAGGAATCATCTTCGAATATTTTTTTTCAGTGTAAAAACAAAATACTATGGAAGTCAATGACAACATTCTTCAAAATATATTTTGTGTTCAACAAATAAAAAAGATAAACTTAAAGCAGTTTGAAACGAGTAGAGTGAGTAAATGATCAGTTTTCAGCGAACTATCCATTTAAGCTGCACATAACATTAAGAATAAGAAGAAATGTTTCTAGTACTGTTTCACGTTAAAACTGTTGAAAATATAGTTTTGTAATGAAGATAATAGTTACTTTTTAAAGTATGTTAAAATATGAGCGTTATTTTAAATTGAAGCAATCTTTCACAATATTATTTCACTGTAAAAATTCTTGCTGCCTTCAATTTTTTACTCGAATCAAATGAAATTGTCTAGTCATCTAAACTATTATATCAATCAAACTGACTAAAAATATGAAGTTAAGCTTTGCAGAACTTTTAATTTTAGTTGAAACCTGATTAACTTATTCAAATAAGTTAGAGTAACAAAAACATTTTTAGTCATGCATTTTTGACATATTTTTTTACAATCTACAATATAATTGTATTTTAGCCGCTTTGTCCTCAGAGATGTACAGTATATACTTCATATGAGTAATAAAACTGGTGGCACAGTGGTTAGAACTGTCGCCTATCAGGAAGAAAGTCACTGGTTCAAGTCCCAACTGGACCATTGGGCATTTTCATGTGGAGTTTGCATGTTCTCCCCGTGTTCGGCTGGGTTTCCTGGTGCTTTGATTTTCCCCACAGTCCAAAGACATGCGTTATAGGTGAATTGGGTAAACAAAATTGGCCATAGTGTATCAGTGTGAATGAGTGTGGGAGTTTACCAGTACTGGGTTGCGGCTGAAAAGGCATCTGCTGTGTAAAACATATGCTGGAATAGTTGATGGTTCATTCTGCTGTGGGGACCCCAGATGAATAAGGGACTAAGCTAAAGGAAAATGAATGAATAAGTGATCATAAAAACCTTTTGAGCATCAGTTCTAGCTGCTATATTATAAATATATTAACCCTTTTCCCACAAATATTATGTTGGACAACAAGTGTAGCATTGCTAATAAAATAAATGGGAGCACTAACAAACAATTTTTACACTATATTTCAATCAAATAAATGCATCCAAGGCTAGCATAAGAGGCTTTGTTCAAAGCAAAAATAAATAAGAAATGAGAATAAGCACATCTAATAATCCTCTCCTTGATGCAGGTAACGATTTGGGTTCTGTGGCCCCTAAATAGTACTTTATCCTACAAATATTTACTTCCCCAAAGTCTCGCTGACATGAATCTAGTTAATGATCACTCTAGTAATATTTGCTGCACAGCTGCAGTCATGATGTCACAGGCAGCTGTTTCCTGTTGCAGGTGCTGCTGGGATTGAGCGATGAGGATCTGGAGCTGGGTTTGGGCATTAACAGTCCTATGCACCGCAGGAAGCTCAGACTCGCCATTGAAGACTACAGAGAAGCAGAGAATGGACGAGGGTGAGGCCTTAAATTCATAATAATAATCATTGCAATATCATTCTCTCTTCATAAAATAATAACACGTGATGGGTTTAATGTTTATGCTTTAAGTGGAGCTAAATGAGGTTTGCATCACACAGCCTGTTTGCCCATGACATTTATATTAAATGTATTTCAGCTAGCGTTTTTCATACAATTAAGCACATATCTACCTTTTAACATGGTAAAGTGAAGTGTTAAATGTAATGAGTAGCAAAGTAGCTGGTAACTCTAATTTGTTGATTTTGTTTTATAAGTAAGGCATTACTTTTCATTGTAAGATAATTTAAATACATTTGTCTATAATGTACTTGCCTTAAATACTGTACATATATTCAACAGTCCAGAAAAAAATTATTATATTTATTACTTATACTAATATTTTTAGAATAATTTTATTTTTCTAACTGTGGACCAGTTCAACTGTAGATCGAGTTAAAAGTTAGTGCACAATAATATATGGTATAAATTTAGACAAGTGTATTATTTTCTGTTATTCTGATATTTTGAATATAGTAACATGTCTAACAAACAATGAACCGAGTAAGAAATGAAAGTCAATATAATATAGAAGATATTCATGAAATATTGTTTCAGTACTTTGAAATGTTTTATCTTTTGAATTTGATAAATTGAATATAATGCTTCACATTTTTAATAAATCTATAAGGCTCTGTTTGACTCAAATAATAAATAAAAGAAAAGTGTAATTTGTATTGTCTATTTTAAGATTTTAACCAGCTTTTAACAAGTAAAGTAAATATATATATATATATATATATATATATATTTTTTTTTTTTTATTTATTTTTTTTTTCAGATGAAGTAATTTTGGTTAGGTGAGGTTAGGTTAGGTTAGGTTACAGTCAAGAGTCCTCATTTCATAACCATACCACACACACACACACACACACACCCACACACACACACAAAAAACTCACAGAGCAGCAACAACAAATGGACATAAAGACTTAAAACATAAACATACCAAACACTTATAAAGAATAACTAAATAATCACTTTAAGTGTCCACCCCCTCAAATAAATGTTTTAAACAGTCTATAAAATTTCAAATATACAAGTCACAGAAACACCTCTGCTTTAGTCAATGCCTCATTTAAATGTTTAATGGCTGCTGGTATGAAGCTATTGTACATTGTAAAGTTCTACAGCTTGACACTAGAAACTTGTGACCAGAAGGAAGGAGCTGAAACTTGGGATAAGCAGTGTCACTTAAAATTGAATTTGTAATTCTATTAAGCTGTCTGGTTGTATACACAGCCTGTTTGATTTAGTGTGTTTTATTCTTAAGTGAAAGATTCCCAAACCATGACACCAGATAAAATGTAAAAGATAAAATGGATGCCTCTTTTTACACACTGCTTCACAATTCTCATGAAAGAAGAGTTTAGAGTGAATGATTGTGCCATTTGTATGATTGCACTTTTAACCGTCTGAATTAATACCTGTATGTGAGCAGCCTTCCTAAAATCAATGATCATATCTTTTGTCTTTAATATATTTAACATTTAAACAAAATAATCTAAACACAATTTTATTTACGTAACTGGTAATTAGTAATTCATTACTTTTTTAGTGTAACTTACCCAATACTGGTAATAAGGTGGCAATAATTATGATAATCGAAATGTGTTATAAATTGCACTCTTTCATTTAAGAGATGTAATTTACATTATTGCTTTACTGCAGATAAATGTACATCTGTCTTTAAAGTTGCTAAAACCTGTTTCTTTTTTTTTATATCACCCATTAGAACATGCATGCCGTTAATAAAAGATTTATTTCTCTGTTAAGATATTTTAAGGCACAAGGCTGTCAAAAGATTGTGAGTTTACTCACGTTTTATAAAAATGTATTATTATGTGAATACATTAAATAGGGAAAACGATATTTTTCTCAATGGCTCACACGATTTGGCAATAAAAGGAGTAGTTTAAATAAACAAGTAACTGTCTGTTTTCTACAAATTTCACTTAGGAGTAAAAATATTCCTTTAAAACCTGGAAGAAATATAAATTAGACACGTATCAGGCAAATTATTGATCTCCACTAATATGCAAATAGTGATAGTGATCATTTTTTGGTCATATATCCAGCCCCTTTGCATGAGCATTGCTATAGTGTTTCTGTGTTGTCCCACAGCCTGTCTAAAGCTGCAGATATGGACCATCACTGGGTGTCTAAGAGCTGGCTGAGTGACGTCGGGCTGCCGCAGTATTCACAGGTCTTTCACAACCAGCTGGTGGATGGCAGAGTCTTGAACTCCATCACACGCAGAGACCTGGAGACCGTCTTCAACATCACCAACAAGTTCCATGTCACCAGCATCCTGTCAGCCATCCAGCTTCTGCAAATGCTCAATTTCGACAAAGAGGCAAGAATTTGTCTATACAGTGTTTGAAGTGTTTGGATGTAGATATATATAATTCATTTTTACATAAATATCTGTAACCAGAGATGATGACTGAACATTATTTCACACATTTTTTGACAGATGGTATTACATTTACATTTAGTCATTTAGAAGATGCCTTTATCCAAAAGTGACTTACAGTTGAGGAGGCATTCAGCGATTTAACAGGCAATAAGCACAAAAAGTGCTAATTAAAGCAACTTCCAGTGCTTAGAGAATTAGGTGCTAGAGTTGGGGGGGGGGTCTTTTTGTTTTTTTATGTTTTTTGAGAGAAGATGTTTTGGTTTGTCAAGCCCACTCACTACTCAACTTGTGTATACCTCAACTTATGTACATCAACAAATGCACAGCATTTGTTTATATAGATATGGAGTGATAGTAAGAACTTGTCTGGTGCAAGAATTAAAGTGTCAGAGAGATGAAAGAGTGTGTTTTTCACTGGTGGTTTGTCAAAGCCACTCACCTGTGTGAGGTACACCCAGAATTGCTAAATGTTTTAAGGTTGTCATGGGATTTGATAGTAAAAACCTTTTTTTAAAACATTTTTGCATTTAATATGATTGTCATTTTAATTTGATGTGAACACCATATTCAGAATTATTAGCACCTCTCTTAATTTTTAGTTTTTCTTTTTTTAATATTTCCCAAATTATGTCTAACAGAGCGAGGCAATTTTCACAGTATGTCTGATAATATTATTTCTTCTGGAAAAAGTCTTATTTGTTTTATTTAGGCTAGAATAAAAGCAGTGTTGAATTTTTTTGAAGATCATTTTAAGGTCAATATTATTAGCCCCTTTAAGCTTTATTTTTTGATAGTCTACACAGAACAAACCATCATTACACAACAACTTGCCATAGTTAACCTAATTAACCTAGTTAAGCCTTTAAATGCCACTTTAAGCTGAATAGAAGTGTCTTGAACAATATCAAGTCAAATATTATGTACTGTCATTATGGCAAAGATAAAATAAATCAGTTATTAGAAATGAGTTATTAAAACTATTATGTTTACAAATGTGTAGAAAAAAATATTTTCTCAACTAAACAGAAATTAGGGGAAAAAATAAACAGGGCGGCTAATAATTCTGACTTCAGTTGTATACTGTTGCAATCACTTTGAAATGGTAAAATGTTAGTGTAAATATTGTTGGTGAAATTGTAAAATAATCTGACTGGTTTGTGATATTGTTATATTTCTGCAGTCTATACAGGCACGTCGCACTCAATGCGAGAATCGAGATCTGGATCCGGTGGTCTGGACCAGCCATCGCGTCATTAAATGGATCAGGGATATTGATCTTAAGGTGGGAAAAGAATCAAATGCAAAGCTCATACAATGTCCTCTACTGTTCAAATATTCTAAATCAATAAAATCTTTAAATATATTTTTCAATAAAGTCTCAACAAGGTAGCATTTATTGGAAAAACAGTAATACTGTAAAAATTCATTACCATTTATAATGTTTTGTATTATAATATATTTAATAAATGTAGTGTGATGCGTACATCAGATGAAGGCCTACAAATGTATCTGTTATTTGACTAGTAAACAATAATGTAAAATGTTATTGTTCTTAAACTATAAAAATAAGCATCACATTTTACTATACAGTTTCCTTAGTTAATGTATTTACTAACATGAACTAATAATGAGCAATAATTGTACAGCATTTATTAATCATAATTCAGCATTATTACAATCCAAACGTGTGCTTGTTAATATTAGCTAATGCACCATGAGTTAATATGAACTAACGATGAACAATTTTATTTTCATTAACTAACATGAACCAATGTAAATAAATACTCTAATAAATGTATTGTTCCTTGTTGGATCAGGTTAGTAAATACATCAAGTAACTAATAAAACCTTATTGTAAAGTGTTACCAAAATAGCTTTACTCACCATTAATATGTACAGTAGCTATTGGAAATAATTGACCCAAAATGAAGTTGAAGACATAAACCCCATTTCACTATGCCCAAATGGCTCAAAGAACTGAGAAAAAAAAGTATCAATATTTACTGCTTAGAGAGTGTACTGCGATATATATATATATATATATATATATATATATATATATATATATATATATATATATATATATATATATATATATATATATATATATATATATATATATATACTGCGATATATAATAGCTGTTGTGTCTTTTCAGGAGTATGCTGATAACCTTCAGAACAGTGGCATCCATGGTGCTGTGATGGTTCTGGATCCCACCTTCAGTGCAGACAGCATGGCTAAAGCTCTCGACATCCCCAACAACAAACACATGATCCACCGTCATCTGTACGAGGAAATGAAAGTGCTTCTCAATCCAGCAAGGTCTGTGCAGCTGCATTTCTTTTGTAGGAATTCAATAATTAAAGTGGTTATAGAAATGTTATTGTATCTACTTACAGTGCTCAGTGTATGTGAGTACACCCCTCACAAATCTCTCCTTTACATTTTTTTAAAAGGATGCTTTACAATATTATATGTGCATATACATTAGACTACTCAGTATTAAAGCCAAAAATGGAGCTAATCTAACATAATAATGTACAATAACAGTCCAAGAATTAGTGTATGTTTGAAAAAAATATTAAATAATTTTATTTTTAATTGGGTTGAAATTTTGCTGTATTTTGCATTAATTGAAATGTATTCTCGTTCTATTTCTAATGATTTTGGTGGCTAAAGTATTGTTTCAATTAATATATCTGGTTTGTTAAATCTTGTTTTTTTGTTCAAATGTACCAAAACATATTATATATATTCACAGAGAAATAGATAAAAAATATTTATTTTCAAACAGTGTATAAACTATTTGTAGCAAAACAAATAAAACTGCACCTTTCTCTTCTCTGAAACCAATTTTTTTAATGATAATGCTGAGAAAGCGTTCTGGACACTACATGAGAAAAGTGTTATCGTCGATCCCAGTTGTAAGAGCAACAAATAATAACTTGACTTCTAGTTGATTATTCGGAAAAGCGGCAGAAGGTAGATTTTTCCGATTTTTCACACCTCTAGTTTGGAAAAAGTCAGGAAAGTGGGTGTGTCTAGCTCTGTTTGGGTGGGAGTGTCGGGGGAGGGAAAAGGGAAAGGATTTGAATAAAAATGGGAGTTTCAATTTAGGCACGTGCCGATTTTCACAGAAGAAAAAAAAACACATGCACAAGAGAAAGACAGTGACTGTGTTTAATGACGGTGGAATGTTTGATACCCCACGTCGTATAAGAGAAAAAACCTCTGCATTTCTTTGTAACTCAGATGCACTTGGTAGGTCAGAAAGCCATGTGTGTGTAGACAATCCTGTCACAAAATGCGGCGAAAATTAAACACGACTGTCGGTTATAGTTTGCTTGCAGTGTTCACGTTTACACTCAGAGAGCAGCATTTACAGCGGATCTATCAGTCCATAATATTGTAGTGATGTTACCGTAAACTAAGTAACTTAGAAATAATTTGACTAAGGTCTGTCTTTAAACACTGAAAGAGTACTGCTGACAATACAAACTATAACTTTGCCATCTGAATGAAAAAAGAAAGAGCGCTGATCGCACACACTTACCAAATCTGTAGAGACAGGACACTCATCACATACTGGAGCTGCGTCTTTTTTTAAAGTGAGTCCAGCAGCGCTCTCATTGAGAGAAAATGAAAACGAAACCTTCACTGCAGCAAATTATAAAAGAAACACTGACGACCCATATCTCTAAACAATTCTTATTCTTTTCCCACTTCTTTTGGCAACACCACATGGTGTCTCTCTGCTATCTAAACACTGTTTTAGGTAGAGTCTTCAAAGCTATCATGCATATTAATGAAGTTGCAGCGCATACAGAGCGCGCTGATTGGTTTGAACCAAGTCATACACATGAATGAATGCAACACACTCAGAGACGTAACACGGTACTCCCAGGTACAGACGTCCAGTTTACACACTGGAATACACGCTAAGATCTCAAGGCCATGACGCAGCTTCAAAAATTAATTTCAAACTGGAAGCACGAGTTTGCTCAAAATAATGCAAAAAACTATTTTCACTTTTTAGTGAAATATATGTGAAATATATGTGTCCTATTAGTGTTTTAAGCAGTATGGGACACATATATGACTGTCAACAGCTCATAAAATGTGTTTTGGTGTTTCGTGACCCTTCAAAGACGGTGCCACCTCTGACAATCCCGGGCCCTGTTTGGCCCACATGCTGTATGCCAGTGCCAGTGGAATGCTTGCTGTGCCAGCTTTATGCCAAATCTGGGCCAGCATTCTTTGTTACCTGGGAAGTGATTTGAGTCATTGCAGAGACAAGACTTTTGTCAGGTTGTAGTGTATTGTAGTGTCAATGCATCATACAAAGAAAGGTATTAGTTCAAACAACATGTAGACACACCTAATCTGTATAGTCTTTAATCTTAAATATACCAATCAAACTTTCATAAGAGTGTAATTTAATGACCTCATCTGTCAACATAATGCTGCTGAATTTTTCACAGAGCTTGTGCAAACATATCCACATTGCTGTCATTAGATGTTTTCTAACAGTAAAGTTGGATGTAGCAAGTGTAAGAAACATAAAAGGACTCTTGTAAGAGTGTGAGTAAGTGCTGTTTCTGTCTTCCAGAACTAATCAGGCTCAGGATTACAGGAAAGAGGGCACTCCAACACATTCTCCTTCGTCAAACTGCCGTAAAACCGAGGAGGGATTTTCTCCCAGGAAAAATGTTGGCAAGGTATGAGCTGTCCTGTTATTGAGACAATATATAAAAATTGTGAACTTTCTGTGCGCCTACTAGGGTTGGGTAATGAAACATGCTGCCAATTTGACTGGTAAGCAACAGACTGAATCAGAATGCAGATATCGGTGTCTCACTTCAGTGCCTCTACAATACCAGAGCTGTTGTATTTAAAGGGCCATGACACCCCCCTCTTTCGGTTAAAGTCTACTTCAGAATTTTTTCAAAAGATGCATGATTAATGGGCGTGGAGCTCCGCGAGCATCGGGCAGGAGTAGGCGTGGCCAGCAGGCCAGCAGGCTGTTGTCATTTAGCTCACAAAATGAGACACAAAGAGGAGATGCATGAGTTTATAGTTTACAAAGTTAAAATGCAAAGAAATGAACAGTGATTTAACGCCCCGCTACATTTGTTATTCGTAATTTCATATACAGACAACCACAATTTATATCATTATAAAGATGTGTGTTCATGTAAACACTATAAATGAGGACTTCTCCCTCAATTCTCGTATCCAGCAGACTCAGCGCAGCAGGTCTCCTGACCCGTCTATTTTAACCATTAACCCTGCTGGTAATCTGGAGGATTTAGGCAAACACAGCAGCACGGCGATGTGTCTGAATGTGAACGAACTCCTGATAAAACACAGCGTCCGCCATTCTCTAATTCTCGTGCTGCTCTCCCGACAAAAATGCTAGCAGCACGCACACAGCTTTGCTGTATGATCGGCCCTGACAAGATCGCGGGGGAAAACATGCAACAAACCCCGTGGATGATGGAAACAAACGCATATGAGCCTTCATGAACGGCTAAATACTGTGCCGTGGTTTCCGTGTCTCTCAGCTCGGGCTTGACACTGGCAGGTCTGGCAGGTCTCATGAATAATTAAGCAGACGGCTCTTCTCATAGGATAAGAAAACTCCGCTATGAATAATAATGAGAAACTGACGCGTCATCATTGCCATTGCAGTTTCTTTGCTACGTCGCCGATTTTGATCCTGCCCCAAAAATCTTTTTAAACCCGGAAGCTGAAATTAGCTGACAAAAGCTCAAAATTATCCAGTTTTCCCCACAATTAAAGCTGACAGGTGCTAACATTGTCTTAACTGATGCTCAACACACACAAATCTGTTAATATAAAAAAAAAAGTTCTCCGGGGTGTCCTGAACCTTTAATGCAGAAACAAGAGAAGTAGATGATTGGAAACTTGCTTCTTTATGTTCCTTTTTATAAAATTGTTTATGAAATTAAATTAAATTATGGGACTTTTACTCCTAAAACTTTTGATGTTTGAAAGTTTAAAAAGGTGACTCTTTTAGACCTTTTTTTTATAGTTTCAAGTAATATATTGTTTGAGTTGGTACTGTAAATTACGATAAAAAGCAATAAACTGTCATTATTTTTTCTGTATATGCAGTATAAAATCTGTCACCGGGGTGGTTCTCTTTCAAAAGGTACATTTTTGTTCCTAATAGGTCTTTAAAGGTACATATTAATACTAACATAACAGTATTTTTGCATACAAAAGTGTATTCTAAAAGTTATAATGTCTACCTGTGCAGTGCAAAAATGTATCTATTGAAAAGGTACCACCCCAGTGACAGATTTTATACTGCATATGCAGAAAAAATACTGATAGTTTATTGCCATATTTTACCATAAATTACAATACCAATCCAGGCAATATATCACTTCAAACTATTAAAGGGTGACAGATACTGTACCTTTATTTCTGAGTGTGTATAATACATTGTTTCAAACTACTAAAATGTCAATAAAAGTCACTCTGTTAAACTGCAGAGTTAAACGTTCAACATCAAAAGTTCACAGAGCAGAGATCAGTGTCCCATAATGAAATTCCTAACCATAAATAAGCAGAAAACTTTTAAAAAGTAAGCTGTTAATAAAATGTTAATAAGCTGTTTTTAAAGTGTATGTTTTTAAAAAAATGGTCTGTAAGTAAAATAATACAAAAAATATATCATACTGTACACACACAGCCTGATTGTTAACTGTAGATGATGTATAAGCAGCTCACACAAGAGCTTTGAATCGTTTCTGCGCTACTCATTTTTTTTTAACATGATGCCAGAATTTATTAGGGCTGTTAAAGTCCACATGAACTGGAAGTTCCGACCGTTTTTTATTTCTTATTGTGACGCAGTTCCTAGAGAAACAGAATATTAAATGAGAAAACAGTGGGTGTGACTTGTTTTTACTGCAAGCTGATGAACCAAGAGTTACTATGTGGGTTTTCATCCTAGCATCAATTGAACCTTTTCAAAAGTAAAAAAAAATTAAGTAAGCAAATTAAGTGTGTTTGCATCAAGTTATTTGAGCTCCTGACTCTATTATAGTTACCAACAGTAAACAAGGCAAGCATAATGGGTGTGATATTTGCTAAGTCAGAGTTTTTTTGGCAAATGAGTTTTCATCTCCCTTTATTCACATTAACCCTTTTTCAAAAAAGTCCAAAACTACCTCAAAAACTTTTTTTGCAAATTAAGAATTTTTTTTTCCAAATTTGACATTTCCAACACTCATTTCTTATGTGGTACTTCAAAATGTGCATTAACACACAATGAAAAAAATGATTCATTGGATTTACAAAATTTTTTGAGGTAAGTGGTTGAAAACATGAGCTGAATTTAAACAAACTAATTAAGTTGAACATTGAATTTGTTTGTTCAAATTCAGCCCATATAAATTGTTTGCAACCCCTTAAAAATGTAGTAAATTCAATGAATTGTTTTTTTTTTTTTTCATTTCAACAATATGGAAACCCAGCTATTGTATTAGGTTTATGTGAATAATGGGTATCAGCGACTGTACTTTAATCAAGTATAAGTGAAGAAGTGCAGACACAGAAAATCAGGGCATAATATACTATGATTTAGAAGGTACGTCATTAGGTTTATAACTATTCTGTCAAAAAGCAACATTTATAGTGAAATATATTGTGACAATTTAAAACCATACAGGACATGCAATGCAATTTCAGTTGGAAGTACGTCAACATACTGACATAAAAGTCACAGCAACTTTCAATTCACTCTGACTTTAAAGTATAAGGCACTGTTTAGACACTGATACTGTATTTAAAGTATCGATTTGTCACTGGTATCATAAAAAAAATTGCTCAACACTAGTACCTACACATTGTTGTAAATAACCTTTTTTTTCTGTCGTTCCTCAGAGCCCTTTGAGATTCAATCCTCTGGTGGCTGTTAGCAGAGAGTTGTCGTTTCAGGGCGGTTGTGGATCTCCACCCAGAGAAGAGCGCATCAAGATCCTGCAAAGGACCAAGGGCAGCCCCATGCATGGCTACTCCAGCATAGAGATCACTAATGTCTGAGTAATCAGCCTCTAAACGGACCAAATGAGCTCAATTATTTGTAAAAGAGATTTAAAAATTGACCGTTTGCACTTTAGAGAATTTTATATTGGCAACCAACCATAATTAAGCACTTAATAAAAATTTTTGTAGACATGCTGCGTTAAAAAAGCTAATATTTTGTTACTAATATAATACTTAGATAACCTTATTCCTGTAAATTCCAGTCAGAACTGTAGGTATGCAGCTGAAATCAGTACCACATGTTCAGACGTTCATTCCCTCCATTAAGGCCATCACAAACACTGTGCTTGTTTAACCCTCATAATGCATTCAGTCAGTTTGAAACTGAAGAGTCGTTTTATTATAGTCATAATTTTGTATTTTTAACCTTTGTATATCTGTTAAAAATATATCATTATTGAGTGGATGTAATAAAGACGTTATTATTAGTAGTATTACTGCATTTACACCTTTTTGTTATCTGACAAAATTTATACATTTTTTAAAATTGAAATTACATACAAACCGAAATACCCCAAAACATAATGCTTAAAAAATATGAATGCATCTGCAAACTCTTAAACATGACTTAAACATTTGCTCTTTGTTTAAAATACTTATTTAAATTGAGCTGAAACAACATTTTTTCGCATTTTTGGGGGGACAACTTTTGGGTGTAGTAGGTGATTGAAAGGTGCTGGTTGAAAGTCTCTTCACATTCCGATAGTAATGGTTAAAATAAATGATCTAATTGTGTTTATATGTATTTTTATATTCTGGGTAAGCCATAAGACAAAAAAAAAAAGTTAAATAGTCCAGTTAAATAGTGTCGGGCTGACATCTCCCATAATTCTGATAAGTAGCGCAAACTGTCTGTCAGCAAATGTAGATTTGAACATCTGCAACCGTTCACGCAGATCCGCAATTTGTGCACTTGATCTCCTGGTGGAAGATTGATGTGACTATTTTCAGTTTCATAAGTTATTTTTATTTAGTTTAACAACAAAGCATCGGTAAATAGCGCTATTCTGCCTAGCCTGCTTTACTGAGGTGAAGATGGTTTTATATTCACATATTTGGATCATTTTTGAACAATGACAACCTGTTATGCGCTCCCTATAATGTTTACCATGCTACTTTGAATATTCGGTCTAATATAAGCCTAGCATGTAAGTATGGCTCAGTAATAAGTGTAATTCCTGCACGCTGCCGGCCAAGCACATACAGAGGTTGCTTTATTAAATGTTGCACATTACGACAAGTTTTGCTTGCTACACAACTGAAAACGGGCTAGATATAACACAGTTTTTTATTTGTAATTGTAGTATTATAAAGTACTATAAAAGTTTTCTAACTGGTAAATGACATGATCTAGTCTAGTGGGTCTCTGTCATGTTCTAGGTGCTTGCTTTCATGATATTAGGAGTCGTGACTTTGGACGGCAGGTGAGGGACTGTGTTTCATAGATATTATGCTAACCGGTTAGCATATAGGCAGATCACCTACTGCACCGTTAATTGTTTTATGTTTAATCCACTTAAATTGGTTAAAAAAAAAAACTAATATTTTCTTTCATCATATTTCGGCTTAATCCCTTTATTCATCCAGGGTCCCTTAATTCATCCAGCCAATTTAGTTTATTCAATTCACCTATAGTGCATGTCTTTGGATTGTGAGGGAAACCGAAGCACCCGGAGGAAACCCATGCCAACACGGGGAGAACATACAAACTTCACACAGAAATGCCAACTGACCCAGCCGGAACTCAAACCAGCGACCGTTTTGCTGTGTGGCGACAGTGCTAACCACTGAGCCACCATGTTGCCTAATAACGAATAACTTAGCTTAGTTTTACAGTGAAGTTTTGTTCCAATACTAAAAACAATAGAGGTTTTTAGAGTTCAGAAGACGAAGCCAAATGCATTATGAGGGTTAAAACTCTGGGAAATGCTGGAAAGAGGAATAATGCTGTGAATACATTGTGAAAATGTTTTGAATGCATCAGCAACCTTTTCTTTGTTTTAAGAATGTGTAGACATCGGATGTCTAGATGTCTGTGTATTCAGACTCCCATTTGCTTATACATTGAAAAGCAACAGCCACTTTAGTAGCAGTGTAGTTTGGGTAATAGATTAGTTTCATACAAATCACTCCAGTTTAATTGACAGAGTTTTCCACATTCTAAAAAAATTAGGGGAATGAAAGACAAAAAAAGTTTTTTTTTTTTCTCTTTGATTCCCTTGTTGTGAGTTGCAATGTCTTTGTCTTTTCATGCATGCAATTCAATTTGTTCAATGAAGTATATATACAAACGCATTGTATAGTGACTACCATTCATAGTAGAAATGAAAAAGCAAGAGAGATCTGATTGGAAAGACTTTAATTGTGTATTTAAAGAGGCAGTTCACCCCGAAATGTTTAATTCTGCCACTCATTGTTCACTAGTTAAAACCTGTTTGAATTAGTTTTTCAGTTGAACACAAAATAAGATTTTTTGAAAAAAGCTGGAAACCTGTAACTTTTGACTTCCATAATAGGAAAAATACTATGGAAATCAATGGTTACAGGTTTTCAGCTTTTTTAAACATATCTACAGGAAAAAAGAAACTCATAAGCTTTTGGAACCAGTTGAAGGAAGCTAATAATGAGCAAATTTTCATTTTTGGGTGAACTATGTCTTTAAAGAGTGAGAAAGTCATGAGCAGGGCCTTCAGATGAATGTATAGAAGGGTAAAATGCAGTAAAAGAAAAAACAAATCACCAGTCCAATCCAACACGTGCGCTGCTCATTTTACAGCTGTGTTTTTACAAGTCATCCTCAGAGCAAAGACAGCAAAACAAGTTCTGCGGCTCAGTGTGAAACAGCATTGAGCTTTGATGCAAGCAGCATCTGTCAAGGTTAGACAACATGATTAATGACTGCATTTCACAAATTCAGCCAGTCATTATTTCTAAAGTAGATCTTCTTCAAGAATTTGTTGCAAATGCCAGCTCTGAATCACAGATTTCCTGTTGCTTTGACTCAGGATGTCTATTGATAGACATTGTGACGTTTGTGGCACAAAATACCAGCGATAAAAGACCAACAGCTTCAGATTATTAAAGTCATCATGGCGCATTTTAAGATGGGTTTTGCTATCACACATCATTTTGATATCACTGTACTTTGTGGCATTAGTGAACGTACATTTGAGAAACATATGTATATAGAAATATACCATGTGTCATTGACACAGTAATATGTGTAAAAAATAAAACTCTACATGCGTATGTTTGAGTGTTACTGTGTTTTTTTTAGGTTGATGAAGTTAAAAATGATTTAAACATCAAAACAATAAAAGTGAAATATAGTTGTTGTTTTTTCAATGTCCTCTTATTTTCTGAGTGAAAATATATATTATTTTTCATTTTGTCATTCATTTATATAGCATTAAATCTTGCCTAGTATATTTACAACAACAATCATTAACCAGATTAACAAATTTTAAATAACTAAAATGATCACAGTGCACCCTCAAATCTCCCATTAATTGTCATTTTAAAACTTTACAATCTGTTTCTTCAAATCACAAGGTTTTACTTATTTGTCAGAAAGAGTTTGATCATTAAAAATAATATAAATTGACATGATAGCATCAAGCTATTTTTTAGCTGCACATCCATGCGAGTCTCCCATTCCACCACATCCTAAATGTGCTCTATTGGACTGAGTTCGGGTGACTGTGGAGGCCATTTGAGTACAGTGAACTGTGGCATTGACACGATGCTTAATTGGTGCTTATGGACCCAAAGTGTGCTGAGTGGTTATTTGAGTTACTGTTGCCTTTCTATCAGCTGGAACCAGTCTGGCCATTCTCCTCTGACCTCTGGCATCAACAAGGCATTTGCACCCACAGAACTGCGGCTCACTGGATATTTTCTCTTTTTCAGACCATTCTCTGTAAATCCTAATGAGGGTTGTGCGTGAAAATCCCAGTAGATCAGCAGTTTCTAAAATACTGTCACCAATTTTTTGTCAAAGAAACTTGTGAAATGTTTTTTCTGTCAGTTAAAAGCATTAGATCTGCAATATTTCTAAAGGACGTTTGCAACGTAGTTGGCTAAAACAAAAATATATTGTAAATAGGAACAAATGGAATGGGGAGATTAAAAGATATTGTTCTAAAATACACTACTAAACTTAGCGAGTTGTGTAGCTTTATGTAAATATCCATTTGGTAAAGTTTGAGTTATTTTCTCTTAAAAAAAAACAAATAGGTACATTAAAAAATAGACTTTTACCACAATGATAAATTTTTATTATGTGTGCTGTTTTGTAAAAAAAAAAAAAAAAAAATAGGTTCTTCACTGGCATTGATGAATCCATAAAAAACCTTTAGATCAGAGATGCCCACGGTAACCTTATATTTGGCCCGCCATCCTGTCTGAAAAGAGGGAGGATGATGTGGACTGTTTAGAGATTGTCTTTTCAAAATTAATGTAATCTTTGTTTGTTTGTTTGTTTAAAAGCTAATTGAAGTGCAATGTTTCAATTAAATATTGTAAATGAATCAGATTTAGCTTAAATGTACATACCTGATGGATAAAGGACAATGCAGAGACTTTAGTGAGCAAAATCAAGGCAAAGGCGGATTCAGCATTGAACCACTGTTATGTTTTTATTGCAATAATTTATGATTTTAAATGTTATACTGCATTAGTTTTTTATTTATTTTTAAATATTGTGAAATAAATTAGGCAATGCCCCCCGTAGCGCCGGGCCTGGTTTGGTATATTTATCCCACGACTCATATTGATATTTGGTTTTTGGTTCTTTAAATGAAAAAGTGCACCCCTGTTTAGATTATTAACATGATATTCTCACTAGAAAACAAAAGCTTAATACAAGAATGTGTCACTAAAAGGTTGAACTATTTTCAGGGTGGCTATTTAAAATTTTACCCACATACTTAGGCCTACTGATCAATCAAAATCTGCCATCATAAAAACCTTTAGGGGATTCCCAGATGAATCCCACGGTCTTTTCCGGGTTGTAGGAATGACGTTTTTTTTTTCTTTTTAGCTCTGCTCTCTGAAACCCAACTCTCTCTAGGACCGAGCGCCCTGCTTAACTCTTTACAACTGAGTGCTGCAGTCGAGTTGATTTTGAACAAAGTTCCTGTGTCGGTTAAAAGACCACAAATAGTAGATGAAGAGTGAGTGAGACTGAAGTTAAAGGATTTACTAAGTTTTTCTCCTTCCTCAAGCGAATGAAAGGACATCGCGGACGCTCGCCTCACCTGCGGCCAGGAGTAACACCTGCTTCAGGTACATTCACGACACAAGGTGCGAAGGGCGTTGAGCCTCCGCCGAGCTTAGTTTAGGCCCTCAACTTTAGTTTCACCTTTGCTGTCACATTAGTGTTGATATTCGGCTTCGCTGAGATGTTTTGCTCCGCTCACAGAAACTGCCATCGTAGAAGGTTTATTTTGTTGCAAAGTGTTCCAAAATATCATAAATAACGACAGAATCTTCATCTCGACGTTAGTGCATTAACATATGATGCTCGTATTTATCAAGAATCGGTTACGGACTACTTTTTTCGGAGTTCCTGTGTAAAACTGCTTCTTTTTTAAGTAAAACTCGTGTTTGGTCTTTTTCCACTAAAGGCTTGTGTACAACTGATCATTTTATACTAAACATTTAAACAACGCATTTGGATTAAAATCGGAAGGTCATTTATTTTCTCGGTGTTCTTGCCACACAGAGAGAGAGAAATAAAAACTCAGCAGAAATACGATCGGCTCTGGATGCCCTTATAAAACTTTACCATGGTAACCTGCAAATTTGCATAGCACTAATATAGTTCTACCTAGTGGCTCTGGCTAAACCCTAATAGAAATTCATGATGCATTAAAGTGACATTTCGTCCAAACAGTGTCTGAAACTTGATTAACTGATCGATTGAATTAGTAGTATTTATAGCTACATTGGTTTCCATGGAAACATCCTTGCATAAATATGTGGTTTATACAAAAAAGGGACTTGGTTATATATTAAAATCTTAGGCATGTTTAAGTTTTTAACATTCATCTTAACATTATTTAAACATCCAAATGAAAAGCTGAAAAATAAGCAACAAAAGCATAAAAATAAATCATTCCTTAGTTATACATGGATGAAAGATGAAACATCTAGTTTTAGTGTGCACGTCTTATTAAATTTACAAAAGTGATTTTTAATGTATGGAGAGCATATTAAATGTAATTAAAGTTAAATAATGTGGAGAATATAATGTAACACAATATCTGCAAAATAAAGTTCCAATGTTTTTCACTGTAACTTATTTTTGCAAAAAAATTGAACATGCCAATTCTGATCTGAACATAATAAACACACACACATACACACACACACACATACACACACACACACACACACACACACACACACACACACACATGCATTAGCGTTGTCAGATGATTGATCATATCCAAAACTTTTTTTAAATTTACATAATGTGCTTACTGTGCATATTTATTTTGCATTTTTATATAC